>NW_020664464.1:6282298-6480502 GCF_002925995.2 Terrapene triunguis | reverse complement strand
GGGCCTATTTTGGCTGTTACTGTGAAGCTTTTATCTTAAGCAGCAGTGGGTACAACAATGTGATGCAGCTGATACAACTCCCTGTGCATTCTATGCCAGCCAAGGGCAGAGAAACTCAAATCAGAATCCAAACTAAGCTTTCCAAGTTCAGAGCCCAATGAAGTGCAGCTGTGACCCCTCCTGGGCTTTTGAAAAAGTACAAAGGGGGAGGGGAAGAACAGAAATTATTGCTCTGCTGACTTTGGTAACAGAAGAATCAACATAAGTGGTCATCATTATTAAGTTAACATTTACTCACAGAGATACCTGAGATATTGCAGATATTTCTCTGTTCCTAGAATAGAAAGTAACTATCATATCTGAGATGCCATTCTGTAATACATGTTGATTGTTAAATGGCAACTAATGTACAGGAAATAATTCAGTATACGGATACTTCTGGGCTTGCCTATGTTGGTAACTATGAATATTCTTCAAAAATTTCTTGCCCTGCTGACACACTGCTTCTCTCTTCAAGGCACTCGCAGCAAATGACATACATTTGCCTCCCTTCATATTCTTCATGCCATCCACAGCTGTTAATTTAACAGGCTGGCTCTTCCAGATAAAGGAGCCATGCGAGGCAGCCGCTCCTATGGCTCAGACTATATTGTGCACACATGCACATTCCAGTAATAGGCTCTGAAGCAGCAGCAGCAGCAGCAACTAGACTCTATTGAACATCTTGGTAGCTATAGAAGAACACTGAGGGGTACTTTCAAAAGTGTTTTTCATTAATGAACACGCACAGGTAAGGTATGCAACAATGCTCCGCCTCAAATTGCTGCCACTGCCTGCTGCTCCATCTCCAATGAACAAGATAATTGAATTTTTAATCCTAACATTTATGTTAAAATGAGCATGGTAATGGATTTAGAAGACACAAGACAGGTAGAAGTATCCAAGGACAGGATCAGTCTCCTCATAGCAACAGGTTTGTAGTCCTAAATTCAGAATTTGTGGGTTGAAGCCCTAATGGCCTATATGAATAGTAGCAATCATAGTAAATACTGACATCAGTAATGGAATAAACCTACTTGTACTCCAGACTGGTGTCAAAGCAGCAATCTTCCAATGCATCAAGGGACTTCATTAGAAGTAAATTAATCTGTTGGCCAGATACATCACTACAAAAAAGAAATAAAATAGAAAAGACACTGTTCAGTTCTTCATGCTGCTTGTGATATTGGGAAGAATGAACTTGCCATTCAACATTATTTTTTATTTGCTAAAAAAATAGATTCTCATTCTATGTAAGTGCACAATTGTTCATTTTTTGTGCTTTCACACAAATACATGTACAGCTGAAGTACACGAATCCACTTCAGAACCCACCATTGTTTCTAACTGGCTCAGTTGTAGTGAGGCAGCACTCACACAGAAGCCCGAGACCTTTACTGCTAACACCAAAAAGGAAGAAAACCACAGTACTACATGCCCCATAAAAATTAGCTGCAGCTGCACCTTTAATTTTTCACAGGCTTAATGTTTTAAGACTTCATTTTGTGGCTCGGTCTTGAAAAGTTGTTCCTTTACCACCAGCACCACAAATGAAAAGCAAAATCCTTGGATCTTATTTGGAGAAAGAGGCCTGAACATCCTGAACTAACCCCCAAGGGATTTCTTGCTTACAGAATGTACTGAAAATCCTCTTAAAGAGTAGGAAGGCTTTGGTGTAAATTATCTCTAGGTTCAACATAAATACTTTTCTAAGTCAGAGTTTGGTAGCTGAATTTAAGGAATATCTACGATAGAGAAAATTTGGGGGCAAAAAAGCAAAAACTGACCTGCCTTAATATGTAAGGAATTTAAAAAAATGTCCTCTCTTGCTATTCTCCTTTCAAAAAAAAAAAAAAAAAAAAAAAGTCAAACTATATTTCAGGTCCCCTGGTACAGTGTGATGATCTAATCCTGTTTTCTCAGAAGGCTTTTATGGCTTATCTGTAGCTCAGTTGTCACTACTGACTAATTATCAAGAGGCAATGTATCCTCAAACTGTGCTGTAGGTTTTTAAAAAGCAGGGCAATCTTATTTTCCCATTATCCCCTTAGTATTGAGTATCAGGGTAGCGCATTAATGCAAAATGCATTTTAGCCAAGGGAGGTGATTCAGAAACCATCAGCTTGAAGGGATAAAAATAATAGATATGCCAGCAAGACCTAAATCAAGTACCTGTATTTTACTAAGGGTGTAAGCAAACACAAACCCTAAAAGTCATGAAGTAAAAACATCCATAGCCTAAGGTGAGTGCCTGAATTTCTTGGCAACATTCAGGAATCTGTGGCAATCATCTTGGAGAGTCTCCTTTCAACCTTGCAGATATGCTGTAGGATAACTTCTACCAAACAGTCCCTGAAAATGCTGTCTTCACCCCACAGAGTAACGATACACTTTCAAGAAGGTCCATTATACTGGATATACACAGCTTTTAGAAAGTTGTGTGTTTCATGATGCAGCCAAGATGTTTAGTATCAGGTGCAAGTAACCAGACATTCTTGTTGTATGTCATACTTCTGCAGCATATAGCTTAACACAAACAGTGACAATCATGTTCTTACAATTGTGAATACCACCATACAATGATATAAATAAGGGTAGCTAATCCCCTTAACATTCTTTTTGTGGCTGTATCACTTAAGTGAGTCACACGAGCATCTTAACACCTACACAGTTATGAAAACTAAAACGCATCATTAATCTTGAGAGTGTGATGCTGTATTTAAACAAGCACACCCAGCACAGTATGGCAACAATAACAGAGGAGGGGAAGAAGAAGAGATTAATCAAGAAATAAAAAAAATGTCTTAAGTAATCTTGCAAAAGACCTTGGGAATCATTAGACTACAAAATGTAAACACTTTATTCTGCAAACTTAAATGCCACATTACGGGAAGGGGAGGAAGTTAGTTATTTACACACCTGCTGTAGACTGTAATCCATACCTGACTTTTTCTTCAAACAAACGTGAGATAAACATCCCCAAAGCAAGGCCTATGTGGATTTGAACAGCTTGAGACTCATCAGCATTTGGTTTCCCAGGTAACCTGGCAGTCAGTACACTCAGGACTTCCTCAACCTTCTCCTTGCAGGATACAATGAAAACTGGCACCAAGAGAGACAAAGCAGTGGCTGCACAGGAGCGAGCAATAGCACTGGCTGTGTTTTCACCAGAATACGATTTCTAGGACACATTAAAAAAAAAAAAAGATGTTTTTGTTCTTTTTTCCAATTTGTGAGGGAAAACGGTATTTTAGGAATGTAAAAATATACAGCATACAGTACTGTAATTGCATTTCTATTTGGGAGCATATAGTATTTCATGGCTTTGCCTCCAGCAACATTTCCTTTCCCCCCACAACCAGTTTAATAATATGGTAATTGAAAATATACCTTCTAGAATCAAAATAGAATGAGTAAATATGGAATTAAAAACAAAGTGGGTGAGGGAAATAGGAATCCAATAGCTGGTCTGAGCATAAATACATTTCTCTCTTTTCATATTCAGCTTTCTTGCTAAAATATTCAGCAGAGTGATCCAACTCACGTATGTGTAAATAAAAACAGGCATGCGATTCTGTAATTATAGAAAGCCAGGAATTTATCAAGAAGAAAAAAAAAATGCTGCTTTAGCGGTGGGGAAGCATCAAGTCTAGAGTGGAGAAACATCAGCAGATCCTGCAAAATTTTTGGTGGAAAAGCTTCCCAGGAGACAGATTATTCACCACAAAGGCTTTAAATTCCTTTCCATTTTAAAAGCTGAAAGCCCTTTAACTGCCTCTATTTACAAAGCTATAAATAAAAGCTGATTATATGCAATAGCCTACAATATGTGTATTAGCTTATATATAATTATGGGAAGAAAAAGATTCAAATTAGAATGCCAGGTATCCTGTAGAGCAGTGATTTCTACAGGAGGCTTTGTCGTTTGAAATTTACAGACTGAGAAAGAAAAAACATTTTAAAAGATATTGTATTTTGGAAGAGGGAACTGCTGTGAATGAAGTCCCTGGGCTCTGTCTCAAAAATACAATGTATTTTTAAATTGTACCATTTTGGAGGCAGGTGTTTTGGAAGATTGCAACATATTAACTCTAGTACCAACTGAGTCCCTGGATTTCCTTGGCCCTTGGCAGTCTGGCATTATATTTGAAAGTGGTGTTAAAACTGCACTGGTTTTGGTGGTCTGGGCCCTCCCCCGGTGATGACAGAGGACTAGAATTGATATTAACTCTTTTAGATCTATCAGTCTTCAGTACTGTTGCCCTTGATGTTTTGTTGATGTGGCTGGATGTGACCACCCTTTATGGATCAGTTCCTTCCTTTCAGAGAGATTGTAGAGAGAGTTCTTGTACAAATGCTCATTCACCTTGAGCCACCTCTTGCACCTCTCGCAAGAACCATTCTATTAGCCCCCTTCTGTTCAGCCTATGTGAGGCCACTAGGAAGACAGTGAGAGGACTGGAGCTGCGGTTCCATCACATGGCTTACACCCCACTCTATGTTCCTCTCATCTAACCCAAGCTGTGTGGTTTCTTTGCTTTCCCTGCAGACTGGTCAAGACAGAAACATAGATAATGGCAAGGTGATTGAAGCTCAGATCGACGTGATATTATTAGGCAGATGGAAGAACTTAGAGAGGGACAGAAGTTGTGTCTTCCCCTGGGAAAGGAGTATGCTCACCCTTTATCAATGAGGCTCACTGTTATGCAGTGCCCTTGAAGGCTCCTCCTGCAAGGTGTTCTACACAAGGATACCATTTTGAAGATAATCTAGAAAGGAAGCTTTAGCTAATGCAGAACACAATTGCAGTGTACTTAGCAGTGGTATCTGCACGGAACATATGACACCTGTTTCCTGAAGACTACACTGGCTTCCAGTTCACCGCCAGATGCTATTCAAGGGGTTCAGGTTCATGGTTTAGGTTCTAATTATAAGTCTGAAATCAGATAGGATGCTTCTGCTAATAGTCCCTAGATATGAGAGTTGAGCAAGGCATTTTCAGGGGAAGGACCTTGACAGCATAACTCCCCATTCACAGTCAGAGTTATATAACCTACAGAGCATGATTTAAGAGCCATGTTTTTATTCAAACTCAGAATTTTGATTTGTGGTGTGGTGTGAGAATCTATTTAGGTTGATATGCTAAAGTTTTATTGTTAAGTTTTGTACATGCAGGTAGAAATGTTATGGAGGTTAGGGTTGGGTTTTTTAAAAACTGCAAAAAAAAAAAATGAAATAGATACCAATAACTGCTGAAACTCAGAGAAGAAAATTCAAGAGACAGTTGAAGGAAAAAATCTGAGGAAAAAATATAAAAATAAGAAGCAAATTTGCTAAAAAAATAAAATAAAGCCTTCTCATCCTCTCACACATCTTTTTGCAAGAATAGCATCAGTAAAACCAAGATTAAACAATTATTTCATACAATCATCAACATTAAGATCACTAAATCCAAATACCTATTCTCTTGCCCATAATAGTTACTGTTTTACTCTCTTTCTTTATATATATTTTATACTTCTAGACGTACCTGGTAGAACCAAGGGAAAACTTGACCTTTAGCGCGATAGCGACTGTTCACAATACTAAGAAGTGTTTCTATCACCATAGAAATCCAGTGTTTTGTGGGAAGAAAATCAGGTTCGGTCTACAGGTAATGAAAAATGACATAAGCCAATAAACATTAAATAACAGCTTCCAAATATTCATTCATTTCTATTCTTAAACCAGGCCACATTCAAGGACAGAAGACAGATTCAGCAGCTGATGGGCCAGCTATGAAGTATTTAGCTACTCAACAAGGGTCTAATTCTGCCACTCTTACTCACGAGTAGCACATTTTATTCCCATAAATCATTCCATGAAGTTAGCAGAATAAGGTATTATTCAGTGACGGCAAAGATGGCTGAGTCAGGCCCAAAACTAGCAGCAGTACAGGTTAAAAAACACAACCCTAAACTGTTATGGCTCAATATGAGCAAGTAAGTGGCTGTATCAATTCTCCTAGAGCGAGGCATAAATTAAATGTGGAAACAAAAATCATGTATGAAAACTTGAAAATTTTCAACCTGAATGGACAGCATGATATTCTCCAAGATATTATCTTGAAAAATGACATGGGATCTTTAATTTTATGTGGGTAGCCACTATATATGGGCAGACAGGACCACAACTTGTGTCTCAGTCAAACGGTGCCTTTTCATATTCTGTTTAATGGTTTGTGCTGTAGCAAGAACAGAATGTATTAAAACAACAGACGCATAAACAGAACATACACGCAAAATAAACAGTAAACTGAGGTGTCACTATGACACAGGAAGTGCAATTTACCAATGCAATAAATGATGCATGGATTAAAGTGTGCCATGTATGGATGGTACCTCTAACAACGCAGTACCCTGACCCAGGCCCCCCAGTAACAGACTGTAATTTCCCTTTTGGAAATCAGTCCTAAAAAGACCTTTTCCCCTCGAGACAGAAATAAAATGGATAACAGACAATTTTCTCAGAAATAGGAAGCAGTATGTGCCTCAGTCATAACATTGTTAGCAAAATAATAACAAATGTTGTGTGCTTATGTAGTGCTCTCCACCCTAGTCTCTCAAGGTGCTTTACAAAATGAACAAAGCCAGCCTTAAAATATGTCTGGGACACTCTACAACTCAAGAAATGGGCTCAGATACATTGAGACTTGCCAAAGATCCCCTAAAGACTGTGACAGAGCTAGAAATAGAACCCAGGACAGAACAAAGATTATTATTCCACTTGAGAAAAGATGAAAAAAACCTATTGTTTGGAATAGGAAATCACATGGCCCTATTTCAATATTCCATGTTATAACAAGTTAATTTAGTAGCTGTAAGTGGATAGTAGTTGTGGGTGTTCAGGATACAAATATTATATGAATTCACTTGATTGAATTTGTTCTCTGGCACCCCTTATGGAGAAGAACTTAATTCCATTTCCCAGAAGTACTATTTCCACTACCATGACCCAGGAACTTGCAGACAGAACATATGTCATTATATTTTTTTCTCATTAGCTTGATAAGATGTGTTTAAAACCACAGTTGAACAAACATACTGAGATATAGATGTAGTTTTTCCCACAATTCAGAAGTCAGTTCTCTAAGGGGGCTATTTACTAATGCTTCCCTACTTGTTTTCCTGGTAGAACTGACTGGAAAGGCTCCTGAAGGTCACTCATATCAAAAATTCAGTATTGCCAACCCAAAAAGTGCAAAAATTGTGAAATGATAAAATCATGGCTTTCGGGTCTGTTTTCTGATTTTTTTAACTCTTCCTACCCATAATTGTCTGTGGCAATTTACAGTGTTGCCAATTCTTACAAATTAATCACACAATGCAATTTTTGTCCCTGTTTCAGGAGCTCTTGCTAGAGAATCCAACCAGCCATCGTGCTAGGCACTGCACAAACACTTTCATAAGAGATTGCCCTTGCCCCAAAGAGCTTAAAATCTAGTGAAAAGAGATGGGAATGAGTTTGTGATATGGAACATGGAATGGGACACACCCCACACCTCTCATACAGAAACTACCAAAACTTCCATTAGGTGGAAACAACTTTTAACTGCCACTGAGCTGATCTAGAGCCAAACTGGTGACCCATAAGTGAAAAGGCTCTGTAACTCTTTAGCTGGGTCCTCAATTCCCTAATAAGTGCTAATGTCACACCTCTGAGAGTAAGGCTAACTTTCTGAAAACATAAGTTGTTTAAATCAAATTCAAGTTCCAGCCTTCTTTGGAGCTTACATAGGTAGGGTCTTCAACACTTTGGCCACACAGGCAAAATCTCAAACACACACTACTGTAAAATGCTCCACCCTGTTCTGACAGCTGCTATTAACCAAAGTAAAAACACTAAAAATGCAAGAATGAAACAAATATTAACAGGGAGTCCAAATAACTGTGACAAAGATTGACCTAGTAGCAGGATACCATAGTAACCTAATGGAGACTGGGTTTCAGAAGAATCTTCAGGAAGTCAACATGTTGAAAACCAGCTACATGATGGAGACAGGCAGAGTTTTCTGGCATTGGGGCAAGAATACTGGGAGACCACAATGTATCAAGTAAATCTTCATTCCTCTCACTCTGAAGTCCTTTGAGTCTTAAAGATACATAATTTTTTTCACTTTAACCTCCTTAAGGCTTTGCATCATCACCATGTTTTTCATCAATAAAAAGGCTGAATTACTGTCCTTCCAGAGCCTGTCGAAACTGTTCCTAACCTGGACAGAGTGGTCAGTGCAAAACAGTGTGTGGCATTCCCAGCTGCTGGGGCCCTTTACAGTTCTTCCAACCCATACAGATCCAGTGGGAAGGTAATTAACATAAGACAGATTCAGACTACTAGTTTGTGGTGTTTCTATTACACTGAAAAGTTGGGCGTAATTCTACTTTTCACATTTAGCTACAATCCACATTTCCCTCTCCTCCTAGTTATATTTTCTGTTACGTAAATTGTTACAAGCAGCTTCTTGAGCCAAACTATCAATTTGTACTGTGTTACACTGGGAAATACCAGCAACTCATCATCACTTTACTAGCTGAAAAATAGATTCATGTTAATAATGATCTTCAAGCAGAACAGGTGTTCTCCTTTCCTGACCAAATAATGCACCAAGGTTAAGGATTTGAGGTCAACATAAGAAGAATGCCAGTGCCAATACTCTGAGGCAGAGGACACAAGGACTAAAGCTGTGAATGTAATTATTTATATACATAAATCACACACCCACACATACTGTGGATATATCTATTTCTAAAACAAATGATCTTTTCCAGGTGCGAATTTAGAGCTCATGACAAGTGCCAAATTGCTAGTCCCAGAAAGTGAAGTCCTCTATTGAGCTGCAGTACAGGTAGAGCACAGGCAGTGGCACTGCAAACTCTCTCAAAACATTTTATTAAGTCTGATCTGGAGAAAGCAGGTGGGGGAGCCTCAACATCTACTGGATCTTTCTCTGCTCTGACAATACTGACAACAAATGTGTCAACTGTGGTGTTTTGTGTGAGGAGGACACACTCAGATTGAGACCACCAAGCTCATTTCGCACAGAGCAGAGCTAGCAAATGGTCACTACTGAGCAGGACTAGATATGAACAGATGAGAGAGTGAGGGGTTCTGCATTCCATTATCAGACCTCTCAGCCATGCAACCTCCCAGTGCTTTTGTTTTGATTGTAAGTCACATTAAGATGACAAAACAGTGTTTCTAAGGTTTAACTCACCTCTGGTCCTACTTCAGTGTCTGAAGAAAGGCTATTTTCATATTTTGCCACAGCAACTGCAAGGCCAGTTAAAGCTAAGATAGAGTTTCCTTTCACCACTGGGCTGTCCCTATTGAAAAGAATAAACAGTAATTAATGAGACATAAGAGATCGAGATAATGAAACACACTAATAATTGGGAAAGCACATGCCACCAGAGTCCTGTATAGCAAATACCAACCTTTCAGCGAGATTCTCAAAGTTAACAACTATCTCAGATGGTTCACCCACCCAATGGAAGTGCCCCACATCTCACCCTCACATCACAGTGAGATGGGAGGAAACTAAGCTTACTGTTTCAATAGTTTTCTTTCTTCCTTTGTCATCCAAAGCCTAACACAAACATGTGTGTATATGTATATGAGAGAGAGAGAGAGAGAGATAGACTATTGCTGCAACTAAAGAAAGTCTTTTGAAGCTAAATAGTCTGCCTCACACCATTTATATATTTTGCTTTTGCTGAAAAGATCTAAAATTCTGCAACTAGAGTTGTGGCCAGCACATACACTTTTAAATCTGAATTATGCTACAATGCACTAGAGCCACTGTTAGGCACTTTTGAGGCTCTGTGCTTGTGTATGTGCTGGAAATGAGGAAGCGGAAAACTGGGTTTTCATATCCAAGTTTTCCCATCAATTAAAATTTAGATTGCGATCATCTTGATTTTGAAAATTGCTAGGGAACAGGTACTCTTGTGAGCCTTTCCTGCTAAATGCTTTGAGATACTTTTTCTTAAGATTTTCCTAAAATAAAGACATGGGCATTCAGATTATGTCCAGAAAAAGGACTACAAAGATAGGCTCCAAGTACTTCTCTGTCATCCTGTAGTCTATCTTTTAGGTATTAGGTAGAATAGAACATGTGAAATACCATCATACTGGATGCTGATGTAATGTACAGTACTGGTTAGATGAAGTATTCTACATTTCAGTTGCCGTTTTTACACACTGCATCACTGTATTGCATATCCAGAAAGACTGCTCAACTACTACTATAAATATGTACTACTCTGAAAGCTCAAACCCATTCTCCTGTCTTTAGAGATTTCTTTTTGCATCTGAAAATAGTTTTTTGATAAGGCAGATGAGCGTCTTAATGGAATGTCACTAACTTTTCAGCTCTGGGACACTAAACCTAGACCACTCTGGATCAGAGATAGCTAAAATAATTTTGATTAGGTGGCTAGTTCATTTCTCAGAGTATTCTTCTTATGTTACCTTAAATCACTTCCGAATTTATTGATGTAGTCATTTATTTTTATGTCTATTGCTAGTGACAGTGGTTGCACTCTAAAATGCCTCAACTGTCAGACACTTTTAAACTGCCCCCCCTCACCTGGATGCCTTAAATTCATAAAAAACATTCTACTGTCATAGAACAAAATATCAGCCTGTCAGCATAAAGACCAATGCCACAGACCCACAAACCACTAGGTTCTATGAGAAAAAACAAAAATGTTTCAAAGACTAGACCATTCTATCCTGGAATTTACTGAAGTTAGACTAGGAAATAAACACAAAACATAGCAAAAGCTCCAGCGGCATGGTCTGTCCATGGGAAATCCCTTGAAGCTAGCCATGAAGAGAGTGTAACCCCAGGAACCAACAGTGAAAAGTTACCTAATGAACTAATTTGACCAGTGAACTATTTTCATGACAAAAACTTTGTACTTTCTTTTTCAATACATTGGCTCTTGTTACTTAGAGCCAGGAAATGACATTCTGAGAGTTCATTATGTCCCTGTATTGTATCTTGCTCTTTATAGTAGTTACACAAAGGATTTCAACCTTTACTTCTCTAACTTTTCATAGGCATTTAATGAGTAGCTAAAATATAGAGTTCAATTTTAATCAGTTCCTCTTCTTCATCTCCTCCTCTACCCAGGAGTGAACTACCTGAAGGTAGATTGGCAGGGAAGCATGTGGATGTGAACATTTCCAACAGCAGCATTCACCAAGAACAGTTGCATGGTTAAAAAGGCAAAAACCTTCAAAATCTTTACAGAAAATTTGAATATCTAGAACTGCCAGAACTCTGAATTTCCCAATATATTTAAGACTAATCTTCTCTGCAGCTCAAGCAGGTACCACCCACTGAATCAGCCTATGATAAATAGCAATGTGGTTCTATCACTGCTGCGATCTCCATGGCAGAGCCAGTGATTTTAAGAGTTATTTTTATCCAGATTCGTGGCTTTTGGCACCTGTCTGGTCGAGTACAAGAAGCTGTTATCCAGGTTAACCAACCATAGAGCACAGTGAAGTGATGTCCACCAATGAAGTACGTGTACGCAGGGAAGAAATCAAGCTACTAGCAACCATTCCTAAAGCCTTTCAGTGGTGTTTGAGGGTGGGACCAGAGTGTTCACTGCTAACCCAATGCCATGAGCTAACATGCCAGTGACCGCCTGAAAATATGTATCTGCATCTACCTTCAGGAGGGAGAGGGGTCTGGACACAAGCAGGAACCCTTGAGAGTGAGAGACAGTGGGTTAGCTTTGAAGAGGTGATGCTCCACCCTAGAGACAGCTGAGAGGAATAAAATTATAAAAAGAATGACTTAAGGAAAATTCTTTGCCATACAAGATTGGACCAATAGTGCATAGAGTGGTATTCTGCCTTTTGAGCAGCCTATGCCTAATTCTTCAGAAAATGCACCTAGCCAACTATACAATGCAGTACACGGAGGGAAAGCTCCTATCCTTATACTTGTGGCTATGAGTTGAAATCACATCAATAGGAAATATTGGCTTGCATCACCCACAATGAAAAAAATACAGAGGAAATCACTCTCTAGCCTCTAATAAAGGAACAATTCTTACTTTGAAGCACCCTTGATAACATCAGTCAGCATGTCTCTGACCCTGCAGGAGAGACAAAAAGTAAAGTTAGCACATTATACTTTACATTGCAGCATGAACTTGTCCATGACACATTTTCCCTCTAGTCCTCCAATTGACCACTCTATGTTAGCAAACATCACATCCAATACTTATTTTATAAAACTTAGTGTAAACTAGTAAAAATTGTCACATACCATCTTGCATTTTTCACATCCTTAAATCCATTAAAACTGTCCTCTAAAAAGGCTCTTATCTGATTTTATACTACAATGTGGAAAATACAAGTTCATGCAGCAGCCATAAATCTGATCATCTAGCTATTGCAGATAGCTTTCCAGGTCGATGTTCTACGCCCCAGCCTAATAAAATGAAAATATTCTACAATGGAGAACTATAACAATTTATCCAACATTCATTATAGTCCAGAACACAACTATGTGTGGTTAAGCTATCAGGTGGTGCAATAGTCTAAATTTATTGAAATGAAAGCTATAGGGTCACTTAGAATACTTTCTATGTTACTGTGATCAATTTACAACACATTACTTGACTTCATTTGTTTAGTTTTGCATTCATATCCAGAGGATGAGCTGCCATAAATCTTTTATACTGACAAGTTTTTTTTAATATATAAATCCCATACACCACAATTTACAATATGAAGTAGTAAATCTTAACTAGGACTGTCATCCAACCCAAAAAGATATCTATCCTTCAATCAAATTTCTACAACACATAATAAAATGTTTGAAATTGTAGCTATAAAACAAAGTGTATAGGTCACTCATACTTTAAAGAATAAAATCAAGGTTTCATTTTAAGCACAATATTTGTTTTTGCACAGTCACTAAAAAAACCCCACTTAAGTTGAAAGCATTTACACTGAATGGCACAACCAATATAATGGTGCAAAAATGTATTAAACAGTAAAATTCAGTATTGCCCTCTCCACTATAGCAAACGTCAAGGTCAGATTTCAGGGTGGGCAATACTGATAAATACCTAATAGGTCCTCTGAGTGCTGGCCCCTCCTTTTACCCTCATCTGATCCTGTAAGGTGCACAGCACCCTCAAATCTCTTTTTAAGTCAATAAGAATTGAGGGTATTCTGCACCTTACAGGACTGAGCCCGTGAGGAAGGGCCTAGAGAGACTCAACCTTACAACTGGGAGCCCAGTTCCTTTGCTGACTTAGCACTTGCATCTGCACCTGCACAAATTTAAATCACTTTTTAAAAAACTGTTAAATTTAATAGCTTAGGTTAAGCAATTACAAACACTGGGGAGAAGAGGTTAAGGCAGATTTTGTTGGTCCCCTGACCTAAAAAGCAATTTTGCAAGAACGTCTTCTACTTCCACCCTACCTCAGAAGTTCTAGGAGAGCATACACTTTTCTCTTTATACCTGATGGGATACAGAGGATCAAATACAGTGCCATTGGCAAAAATCTGCTTCAAGAGAAGAGAGAATCAGGCCTATTTTATCTACCATATACTCAGTGCTTAGTTGAATAAAATAACTAAGAAATTACACTTTCCTTATCAAATATGACTTTATACCAACTCACGGTTTAAATTTATTGTAAGGACCATCCTGACTGTGTATATGTGAATGTGTACACATACATATAAAATACAGAGAGAGAGAGAGAGAGAAATAAAGACATCTATAATAAACACATGACTAAATCCTCATCTGCTGGAAAAGCAACATAGCTCCATTGACTTCAATGGAACTACACTAATATACACCAGCTGAAGATTTGGACGAGAGTACACATCTTTAAACACACACACACACACACACACTCCCTTAAGTTTTATATTGTGCCCATCATCATGGTATCTGAGAATGCACCCCCAACCTCCCTCCTCCAAGACTGTCGTTACAAGAAATGTAAGCCTTGACATGACAAAGTTATACTCAATAAAGACAGCATAATTTTTGTCTCTGTTACTCAATTATGCACTGAGCAAAAGGTTTTCATATAACAGGATATAAAATAATTGCAGTTTTCAATTCCTTCCAGCTACTGTCACTACTGCAAAGGGTTAGCTACCTGTGAATATAAGCATCCTTACCTACACTCTCTTCTCTCTATCTTTTTTAAAATTAGAGATCATATCTGTTTTTTCTCATTAGCACTCATACTGATGATTAAACTTGCAACATTAAAGCCTTTGAAGTATCCCCACCCTTTTGCCCCCCTCACTTGCAGTTACAAGTGATGAGGAGCAGACAGTCATTCTCTTACCAGAGCCAGGCTGTAAATTGTTTGTACTGCACCTCTTCAGGATCCTCTTTTCCATGTTTTAACTGCATCTCCAGCTCTGCCTGTCTCCCCTGCAGAATCACAACATAAATCAGAAGGAGATCTTGCATGGGTAATAATCCTGAGATTTCTGCGGGGAACACTTGTGCAACAGATGTAACCTTTCCCTTGAGATCCATATCATGACTGGACCTAATTGTTCTTGATACTACATCCCATTGTAATATACAATGTATTAAGTGAAAGAATTGCAATTTTGGATTCTGGGAAGAGTGGAGTGGTTGCTATAGATAGAAATAATGGCTCCAGCTTCCTAACGATGGAAGGAAACTTATTCCCTCATAACAAAGAAGCATCAACAAACTTGTATCCCACAGGGAAGAAGATTTGGAAACCAACTACCTCAAAGGTACAACGACAGCAAAACCTATTGTTTACTTAATGCATCATTTAAACCAGAATTTCTCAACCTTTTACTCACTGTCCTCTTTGCAATCCTTCATGCCAGTTCTAGCTGTGCCTCAAAGGATGTGCTATTGGATTCACCACAGTGGTTTATGGGATGCTTTTGTGATCTGAGAAGGACTGATTGGAAGATGTTAAGCAAATCTGTTCAGTAGGAGACTGAGAATGGGTGTCTAGGTTTAGCTTCCACCCCCAAGACAACCACTGATTTTATTAAGTCTTGATGGAAAAAATATATGAGCACAAGCACTGTTTTTCAAACATTCAACATCTTTATGTGGGATAATCATGAAAACTTGAGAACACAAGAGAGTAAACTCTGCAAAATCCAAATGGCATTCACAAAATGTGAATCAGGGCTTGTCTACACAAAGAGTTAGTGCATGGCAAGCCACGGTGTGAATCTTCGGCGCGCTAGCTTGCCACGTACTAACTGACCACGTGGACCCTGCTGCTGCTGCGCACTAGAAGTTCCACAGTGCGCTTAAAAGGGGAGTACGTCAAAGCACACCATGGAACTTCTAGTGCACAACAACAGAATCCATAATATGTTCTGACCCACTTCCATTTCAAGCACACTGTGGAACTGTTAGTGTGTGGCAGCAAGGTCACATGGCCAGTTCGTTTGCTGTAGATTCACATTCTGTCTTACTATGCACTAAAGCTCCTTACAAACAAGCACTAAGACTAAATAAAGAAGTCTGATCATAGTAGTTATAGACAGGACCAGGAGTCAGGTCTCCTACGTTCCATTCCCAGCTCTGCCACTGATTCTCTATGATCCAGATTCAGCAGCGCATCTAAACACATCCTCAACTTTAAGCACATGCTTAAGTCCATTCCAATTCCACAAAGCACTTAAGCATGTGTTTGTGCACATTGCTAAGTTCAGGCCTGTATGACCGTAGTCACGGTGGGAATATTTACACTGCAGCTGGGAGTGTGCCTCCCAGCCCCAATAAACAGACTCGAGTGGGGCTTGAGCCAACCTACTAAAAATAGTGAAATGGATGTTGCTGCACCAATGGAGGCTCAGGCTAGCCACTCGAGTGCAAGCTCACTTGACCCCTTGGGTCCGAGCTTGGGTGGCGAGCCTGAGTCTCTGCCAGTGCAGCAACATCCACACTGCTATTATTAGCACACCTGTCCGCTAGTACAAGATTGTCTACCTGGGCTAGAAGGTTCACTCCCAGCTACAGTGTAGACATACCTTTAAGGCTCAATCCTGCAAGGCACTTAAGCATGTACACATACTCTCAATGGGACTTCTCAAGTGCTTAAAGCAAAACACATACTTACGTGTTTTGCTAGATTGGGTATAGAGTGCTCAGCACCTTGCAGGACTGAGCCCTTAGGCTTTCTGTGCCTCAGTCCTCAATATGTAAAATGGGAATATAACTCCCTCACTTGCATACTATGGTAACTTATATTTGTAAAGGGCTTTGACAGCATCAGATGAAAAGTGCTACAGAAGCATAAGGTATAATTATTATTCTAGTTCTCTGAAAAGAGGAGCAAGTAAATACATGGGAGCAGACTTCAAAGGTACAACGGTATGCTTCAATGCTCCAGTAAATGACAGAAAATCCTAGAGAGGATTTCAGAAGCAGAGCTGGTAAAAGCTGTTCTTCTCACAAAATCTTAGTGTTCGAGGTAGACGGATGAAAGAGAAGGATAACAAAATATAGGCAACAAGTACTACTCTCTATAGTTAAGACCTAAAATTACTATTTAAAAAGTAGGTTTGCTAGTTCTGTTTTGTAACAAGGCTGTGTTTAAACCTGACATTTTGTGCTAACTAAAAAGTGATTTGCTTTGAAAATGGTATCTCTAATGGTCCCTCATTCATGTATAAATTCTGTTACATTACCTCACCAAAGACGATACTTCCATGAAACGTTTGGAATTTACTCGGCAGTCTGAGCTGCTCAGACTATGGGTATGTCTACACTACGAGAGTAGTTCGATTTTAGTTAAATCGAATATGTGCAATCGATATTAGAAAGTCGAACGTGTGTGTCTACACTAAGGACAGTAATTCGACTTTGTCAGTCCACACTACCAGGGAAAGCGTCGACATTGGAAGCAGTGCACTGTGGGCAGCTATCCCACAGTTCCCGCAGTCCCCGCTGCCCAGTGGAATTCTGGGTCGAGCCCCCAATGGCTTCTGGGTAAAAAATTGTGGCGAGGGTGCTTTTGGGTAACTGTCGTCATCCGTCAGTCACTACCGCCCTGCCTCCCTCCCTGATAGCGCCGGCGGGAAATCAGTTCGCGCACTTTTTGATCAGTGACAGCGCGGACGCCACAGCACTGCGATCATGGATCCCGCTGCGACCATCGCTGCAGTTGTGGCCGTTCTCAACGCCTCGCACCTTATCATACACCTTTCCCAGAGGCAGATGCAGAGAAATCAGGCGAGGAGGCTACGGCAGCGGAGTGAGGGCCTGAAGTCGGAGAGTAGCACAGAGCTGTCAGAAACCACGACACCCAGCGCCGAGGACATCACGTTTGCAATGGGGCATGTGGATTTTGTTGAACGGCGATTCTGGGCCCGGGAAACAAGCACGGACTGGTGGGACCGCATAGTGCTTCAGGTCTGGGATGAATCCCAGTGGCTGCGAAACTTTCGCATGCGGAAGGGGACTTTCCTGGAACTTTGTGAGTTGCTGTCCCCTGCCCTGAAGCGCAAGGACACCCGCATGCGAGCAGCCCTGACTGTCCAGAAACGAGTGGCCATAGCCCTCTGGAAGCTTGCAACGCCGGACAGCTACCGGTCAGTCGCGAACCACTTTGGCGTGGGCAAATCTACCGTGGGGGTTGTTGTCATGCAAGTAGCCAAGGCAATCGTCAAGGTACTGCTGTCAAAGGTAGTGACCCTGGGAAACGCGCAGGCCATCATAGATGGCTTCGCTGCGATGGGATTCCCAAACTGCGGTGGGGCTATAGATGGGACTCACATCCCTATCCTGGGACCGGGCCACCAGGCCAGCCAGTACATCAATAGAAAGGGCTACTTTTCAATGGTGCTGCAAGCACTGGTGGACCATCGGGGACGGTTTACAAACATCTACGTCGGATGGCCGGGCAAGGTTCATGACGCTCGCGTGTTCAGGAACTCTGGTCTGTTTAGACGGCTGCAGGAAGGTATTTACTTCCCGGACCACAAGATAACTGTTGGGGATGTGGAGATGCCTACAGTGATCCTCGGGGACCCAGCCTACCCGCTAATGCCCTGGCTCATGAAGCCCTATACTGGCGCCCTGGACACAGAAAAAGAACTGTTCAACTACCGGCTGAGCAAGTGCAGAATGGTAGTGGAGTGTGCTTTTGGCCGTCTCAAGGGGAGATGGAGAAGCTTACTCACTCGCTGTGATCTCAGCGAAACCAATATCCCCATCGTTATTGCAGCTTGCTGTGTGCTCCACAATCTGTGTGAGAGCAAGGGGGAGACCTTTATGGCGGGGTGGGAGGTTGAGGCAAATAGCCTGGCTGCTGATTACGCCCAGCCAGACAGCCGGGCGATTAGAAGAGCCCAGCGGGACGCGCTGTGCATCCGGGAGGCTTTGAAAGCCAGTTTCAAGGCTGAGCAGGGTACCCATTGACTTTTAAGTTTGTGGACACAGAAGCTGAACTTGCCCCCGTTTCTTTACCCAGTTGCCGTCGACTATCCTCTCCAATTACATACCCCCTTCACCCCCTTCCCAAAAAATAAAATCTGTTCTGTTTTGTTCATGGACACCGTTGTCTTTATTACTGTTTTCACGGGAATGTTTTAAACCTGGGACGCAGACTGTGGCGGGGAGCGGGTTTAGGGTTGTGATGCAAATGATGCTTCTAAACTCCAGGAATGACAGGCTCCGCGATGGTGGACTGGTTGTTTCAACGGAGCCTGCCAGCCCTCCTGGCCGGGACTGCGTGTATGTGTCGGCTATGTGACTGTCTTGCAGGGGGAGGAGGGTTACAGATCCCCTGCTGCGCGGCTCTGTGATCCAGGGTAAGGACCGCTGCATAAGATCTGTAACTGCCCTCCCCCGCCACCAAGTCACAGAGCAACACCACCGCCCCCACCACACAGAACATGAAAACCACCTCCCAGACTGACCAGGATAACTAGTCACTGCACTGTATATGTGCCCTGCTGCTGCACCTGCCCCCCTGCTAAAGGTGACTGTCCTGTCCAATGACCAAGGCCCTTCCCCCCCCTCCAGACAGACTCCCCTCCAAAAGAAGAGGATGGAAACAGAAATGAACAGAAACGTATTCTTTATTAACAACCGCACATGGAACGGGGGGGTGAAACTTGGACGGGGTCTTGTGTGAGGCGGGTAGGAAAGGACTTTTCAAATTTTGGGGAATGAGAGCCTTCTAGTGGTAGAGCAGTCCGCAGGGGTGGAGTGAAATTTTTCCCGGCCCCTTCCACCCCTCCGTGTTTGGACTTTGGGTGAGGGGGGTATGGGACTTGGTGGCGGGGCAGGGCAGTTACAGAGAGACTGCAGCGGGGCTCTCTCCTCCTGCCTCCGGTCCTGCAGAACATCCACAAGGCGGCGGAGCGTGTCCGTTTGCTCCCTCATTAGTCCAAGCAGCGTTTGAGTAGCCTGCCTGTCCTCCTGTCGCCACCTCTCCTCCCGTTCAATGTTTGCCCGGTGCATTTGGGACAAGTTCTCCCTCCACTGTGTCTGCTGGGCTGCCTGTGCTCGGGAGCATTCCATTAGTTCAGCAAACATGTCTTCCCGTGTCCTCTTCTTCCTCCTCCTAATGTGCGCTAGCCTCTGGGCAGATGTGGCTGTGGGAATTGGAAAAAGGGAGTGAATTCCTGAGACAGAGCAATGTATCTGTGAACAGAGAACATAGTCTTTCTCTGTGAACAAGACCATGCAGAGCACCTATCACACGCGCACTGAGGACAAGGTCGAATTTTCGGCCCTCGCCTACAGTGCCTGCGGTCTTGCTGTGGCGAGCTGAGGAGCAGGGCAGGACACCGGACTTTGTCTAGATGGCAAACATGGTAAGCCGTAGACTTGTGGCCGCTTAAAACTTTAAGAGTGGCACTGGCCTCCTTTCACATAGAAAGCAATGCGAGTCTCTGCTGGCAGCAATCCTGCAAGCATGAACTCTGGCCCTGTCCCAGCCCCTCGCGGCTGTAAACCGCGTGGCTGTAAACCGGCGGTTGCAGTTCTGTAAAGGGACGGGCAAGCAGTCCCAATACTAACTTTCCCCTACCTAATTCACAGCAGGGAGTCATGCCTGACATCACCCTCCTGAAGGTCTCCGAGAGCCAGAAGGAGAAGATGCTCCGGGACAGCCTGCAGAAACCGGGGCCATTTGCTGCACTGCTGTGCAAGGCCATGATCCCGGAGTACCTGCTGGCGTTGTGGCAGGGAAACGTGTCCTACCACGGGGGGCCTAATAAGCTGTCCCTGCCCAGGAACCTGCTGATGAGGCTTGAAAAACACCTGCAGGAGGTGTATGAGGAGTTCTCCCCGGAGGATGTCGCCTCGATCCCCGGTTACATTGACCAGTTCTTGGCTTAGGTGCCCTTGGAGGGACAAATGACTGCAGGGTTTTGGGCACTATAATCATGAAGCGGACATTGTGAGATTTTTTTAAAATGGTTCGGACTATATATTGAGGCGCCCAAAGACGGAGTAATCATGATACACTTTGCACTGATTCCCCTTTTGTTTGACTTTCCTGTTTACATGTTTTTAAGCACTTTACCCACTGTTAATATTTTCAATCTTCCTGTTTTGTTGCAAATAAATGTTTACATGTTTTAAAGCACTTTAGCTACTGTTAATATTTTAAATATGCCAGTTATGTTGTAAATAAATGTTTGGATATTTAAAACACTTACTGCTTGATCCTTCCCCTGAATCTGTGTCTGGGGTAACGGCTGGGGAGGGTTGGTAGGGGATCTCTGTCAGGGTGATGAAGAGCTCCTGGCTGTCGGGCAAATCAGCGTTGTAAGCGCTGTCTACTGCCTCGTCCTCCTCATCTCCTTCCTCCTCTTCCCCGTCCGCTGAGGAACCGGCCGCGGACAATATCCCATCCTCAGAGTCCACGGTCAGGGGTGGGGTAGTGGTGGCGGCCGCACCTAGGATGGAATGCAGTGCCTCGTAGAAACGGGATGTGTGAGGCTGGGATCCGGAGCGTCCGTTTGCCTCTTTGGTCTTCTGGTAGCCTTGTCTCAGCTCCTTGATTTTCACGCGGCACTGCGTTGCATCCCGGCTGTAGCCTCTCTCTGCCATGGCTTTAGAGATCTTCTCATAGATCTTTGCATTCCGTCTTTTGGAGCGCAGCTCGGAAAGCACGGACTCATCTCCCCACACAGCGATGAGATCCAAGACTTCCCGATCCGTCCATGCTGGGGCCCTCTTTCTATTGGATTGCACGGCCATCTCTGCTGGAGAGCTCTGCATCGTTGCCACTGCTGCCACTGCTGCTGAGCTCGCCACGGTGTCCAAACAGAAACTGCGCTTCAAACTGCCCAGACAGGAAAAGGAATTCAAATTTTCCCGGGGTGTGGCTGGTCAGAGCATCCGAGCTCGGACTGCTGTCCAGAGCGTCAACAGAGTGGTGCACTGTGGGATAGCTCCCGGAGCTATTACCGTCGATTTCCATCCACACCTAGCCTAATTCGATATGGCCATTTCGAATTTAGCGCTACTCCTCTCGTTGTGGAGGATTACAGAAATCGATTTAAGGAGGGCTCTATGTCGAACTAAATGGCTTCGTGGTGTGGACGGGTGCAGGGTTAATTCGATATAACGGCGCTAAATTCGACATAAAAGCCTAGTGTAGACCAGGCCTATGAAAGTGTCCAGTATCACTTGACATACATGGGGAGAAAACATGAATCATCCCTGATAGCAGGACAAAGCCAACCATACATTGCTTTTGACAGGGAAGCTATTTATTGCTACAATTTTATAGATTGGAACCTCTGTGGTCTGGAAATCAGGCTGCATAATCTCACTGGAACAGATTCTCTGGTCAAATTTCCAGTACTTCCTGCTTTGGGGTGGGTCAGAAATACTGCCAGTATAGTCTCTCTTATAATACGACAGCATTTCTCTTTCTAGTCCTGACTGAAACAAGGGATTACAAAGAGAAAGGGGTGTGTGTGTGTGGAGAAAAAAGACTTATATGAAACTTTTTTTTTTTGGAAGGGGAGCTCAGTTTCTTTTCTATCCAGATTGTCCCACTCTCCAGTATTTTCATACAATTCCTTTCAGTAATGAATAATTTATTAAAATTCAAGGTCAGAGCCCAAATTCTAATAGTGATACACAGTCTGAACCATTGACTCCAGTGGGACTCTGAACAGGAGTAAGCCTAGGAGTGTCAATTCTTGAGCAGGAACCAGACCTGTGCAAAATTTGCCTTCATCAGACGCTGGCTGTGGCTGAACTCTTATCAACCTTTAACCTGAAGACTTGCCTTATGTTTATTTAATTTTCTTGCATTCAAGTTGAAATGCAGAGTCTTTCTAAAAAAATGTTGATATTTGCAGGGAAGTCCTTGATTGTAAAACTGAAAATACACAAAACACCACACAACTCAAATTACCTGTAAAACTGCATGGTATGTTCTACTCATAAATCCCAGCCAGCACTGAGGAAGCAGGAGAGAGCGGTGCCATTCAGAAGGCTGGATACTAACCTGCATGACAAACCGAACAGGACTTAAGTTATATTAGAATTAATTTAACAAGAATGTGATTTACATCCATCGCTAGCATTTTAAGAATAAAGACAAATGATCTTTTTTGTACTGTACTTAACTGTCCAAAGAAAAATAAAATACTAAAGCTAAAGACAATCTAGCTAACTGAAGGAGTACTTGAAAATTTTTGAATAGAATGGTATTAAGTTTAATGGGTCAAACTCTGCTTCAGCCACACAATTGAAATGCCACTGAATTCAATTACAATTTCTGCAGTGTCATGCAAGTTACAGTGCTTTACAAGCATAAGACAATGTCCATATGCTTAGAAGAGTTTACAAATTAATAGGTTGATCCTACAAACACCCAAGTACAATACTCACTGCTATGATTAGTTTACAGCAGCACTTAGATACTATGCTGATGGATGCTATTTCAATATTCAAATACTATTGAATTGATAAATTGATCCCAGTGAGGTCAGTGCATTATTCCCAATAGGAAGCACTACACTTAGTAGCGTTGGCAGGTTTGGGCCCTAAACTAAACATATAACAAACAAGGGATGCAACAGAATAGAGAGTGATTTAGTTTGTTTTTATTTGCAATTGTGGTTTGGCTTGATAGTTCCAAATTCGTTTGTTTTTTCTTTAAATTCAAGTTCTATTTTAGAAGTGCTATGTTACACACAAGAACAGAAGTAAATGACAAAAATGGAAATTAGTTGTGGCAGGTTAATCAAAGTAGCGAGTTTTAAGGAGGGATGGAAGGTGGGGTTATTAGTCAAGGTAGCTGCAGTCGGGCAACAGAGTAGATTTGGACCCAATCTTTATAGACAAGCATTTTTTTAAACAAAGGAATTTATCTATGAAATATTCTAGCTTAAAACTCAGATTGGAAATTTCACAGCTGAAATCAAGACAAGATAAGTGGTCTTAATAACAACAACTTCATTTTCTACCCATTGGTAAATTGGTATCCGGCTGTTCATCTCCGCAGAGCCTGCCTCTGGTAACCATTTGTGCAGCTTAACAACAGTTTGTTTACTAAAGCTGTTGTACTGCACCAGAAAGTAGCTAGCTACACTGTAATGGGATTGCTCAAGTGTTCAGAACTAAGCATATGCTTAAGTGCTTTGATGGACTGGGGCCTAAATTTACAGAATCATGAGCCCCAATCATAGGTAAAACATAGCAATGAAAAATTCTTGCCAAAGAAACTGGAATAATTTAATTATGTTGGGGTATCATTAAAAGCAACTAAATATCAAGACCCCAAAACCACAAGCACCTCAAAATCTGTAACAGAAAAAAAACCTGACAAGGTTTGGAAATACACAAATACAAGGTTCTGGAGTTTGAGTAATAAAAATCCCCTAACATATGCTTGCAGAAGATAAAGAAGTGTTAACATTAAAGAATCAGAGTACCCTCCACCCCATCCCTCAATAGATTAAATGGTAGAAAAGGGTAACACATGTATACACATACGCACACACAAAGAGAAATAAAAATGAAGGATTGTTAATTATAAGATTAAGAGCTTTGAAAGCTTTTTTTAAATTACGGATAGTGAATGAGTATAGATAAGGTAACATTTAGGTCAAGACCTTGCCTGACCTGAGTGTGTTTTTGCCAATTCTTTTTTATATAGATTGATGATTTGTTTAAATTTATATTGTGTATCATATTGAAAGTAGTAACTAAGAGGTACAAAAATAAGTAATGATAATTAACCCCTCCACACACCTTTTTCTGGATGACTCAGAATAACATGACCCAGAAACACCAAAACCAGCAGGAAAAATGCAGAAGTTGCATAAAGTTTGGACATGCGTAATGTATGGGTTACATAAAAAAAAAAAAAAAAATCAAGTGGTGATATGCTAAAAGCCAACTGGATAAAGATTAAATAATTTGTAATATGAAGATTTATAAGGATCCAAGTGAACATGGGCCCAAACTGGAGAAACACTGCACCAGAAACTGAAGGATGGGACTGAAGGACCAGACCAGGAGATCAGGGGAGGCGACAATCAGCATGGAAGGACTTCTCAGTGCCTTTTAATGTGGTAACTTGGGCCCATTTACCTATTCTGTCTTGTCTATCTTAAATTTATGACCAGACACTAAGTAACAATAATTCTGTCTGAAATTGTATAAATAAAGGCGAAAATTGATTAAGCCTAAATTGGGTTTACTTCTGACTCAGTTTCCCACCCTACATACCCAATCATCAAGACCCTTAGACTTCTCTGAATGACATTTTTAATAAAAATGAACGTTAAAGAAATTTTGGTTTGTTAGAATTTACAAGTTTATAGAAAGGAGTTTACTAAACAAGCAGATAAAATACTAACAAACTAAATGGTACAATACTTTTCTCTCTCTGTTTAGCACCTTAATTATAACAACATTTTATTAAAAGAAGATGGAGGATCACGGTTTGGTTCCCTCACTACCACCTTTTTAACAGCAGTGTTTTCCAGACCACAACAAAAGCAAGCTCTGTAATTTAAATGACTGCTGTGCATTGTTATGTCTCACAATATTCCATGGTGGTCAGAAAGAATTAATTTTTGTTGCTGCTAGTGTCCAATTATGTCTACTGTCTGCCTTTACCAAAAACATAAAAAATTGTCATGACAGCCATTGGAGTCCACTGGAAACAAGTTATTTAATATCAGAGGTTTCCAGGGTAATACATTTTTAATAAAGGAAAAGGAAACATGTCAGGCAGGGTGAGATGGGATATATTTCCATATCCACTTTTTAAGGTCTATACTTTTCACTTTTAAATTAAAAGAACATGCCAGATTCTCTGTTACACATACCAACACCAGGCATGTCATACCTAGTCTAAAGCCTACCTACAGTAAACAATGCTGTGAGGCTTAATCCCAGAAGGTTATTATTACTCTTTCTGCTTACACAGACTGTAGCCACTGCTCAACATGAAAAGCATTCCAAAGCTCTATGAACCCAAACACCTCCTTTCTACACTATTGGCACATCCATTGGTCTTCTCCTCGCCTTTGGCGTGGAAAGCATAACCAAGATAAGTACCTGAGTTCAACTACATCATCATTTATCTTCTCACGTCCCTGAAGTTGTCCTTGATTCTTTTGCATTTCCCTTGTCTTATGTCGTTAGTTTCCTCATGGACTACAAAAAGGGGATGTTATCCTTTATTTTTTAAAAACAATGCCCACACAAAAGCTGAGTGCCTTGCCAATAATCAGACTTACAATAACCACTGGCAAAATTAATATTAAAACACAAATAAATTAACTCCAACAACCAGCAGTTTTAGATAATCAAATGGAGATAACAAAAAAGGAAAAAAACTCCAGAAAAGCCTCTTACCTCCAAAACATACCCTCATTCTTCCCCCAAACAAACAACACCCTACCTCAGTATTAATAAAGATGCTATTTGTCTGTCTTGTCACATCTCTGATCTTGTCTCTTCCTCATTAGAGGATCACCAATCAGTCTAGTTTATCTTTTCTTCTCCAGTGGCTCTCTTTAAATAATTATTTATTTTGAGTTCTGGCTTGATGTCTGTCTTTAGTCTCTTCTCAATATGATCCCCTTCAAATTCTTCAGAGAGAGAGAAAGAGAGAGAGAGAGAGAGAGAGAGAATAGCTATTTCCTTCCATGTTAATATTTTCTTCCATCATCTTCCTCCAACTTGATCTCATTTGTGGTCTCAGTCTGCTGCATCTTTGTGATTTATCCTGTTCAACTTCCCTGGTTTCCCTTAATTTCAACTGCAGTCCTTCCACCTTGTCTTCTAGTGTAGAAATCAGCTTATATAGCCCTGCTTGATTCTGTGCTGATTGAAGCAAAAGGGGAAACCCAAACTGACTTAAATGAGAGTAAGAGCAGGCCTTTATAATCCTCTATGTTTTCATGGAGGAGGAACAGGAATGCTGTTCGTAATGTGCTTTGATATGTTTGAATCAAAAGCACTACCGAAGCATAAAGAATTATCAGCAGAATATAGTGCCTTCCAACTGTAAATCATCTTTATGCACCAGCATCATGTTGTCAGAGTTCTCTGAATAAAGTTGCTTGAAGAGTATTCAGTGAAAAAAGCCCAGCATATATAAGATTTTTTGTAAAAAAAAAAATCTGTGAAGCTGCCTTCGCTTTGTGGAAATATTCTGTATTTAAAAATATTAAACATATATTACTTTGAATAACTCTCAGTCTCTGTTGAGAATCTGCAAGAGAATCAGGGCTGATGTTCTTTACTCTTGCTCAGAAGTCGGACACTCAAGTCAAATGGATTTGTTTCTGTTCCCTCGCTTGATGACCATAGCTTTTTATAAAGAGCCCTGGTGGATTTAATACACTCAACATTGGATGTACCATCCTGATGACCTCTGAAACGTTGTGGATTTATAAGTACTAACAGGCTTGGATGATGCTGGATCAAACTAGAGCCCTAATACTAGCAAATTCTTTGTGAATACGTAATTTTGGTATTCGACCATGGGACAGGTCTTTTGGAGCCCCTGCAAGGGATCATGGAGCTCTGCCACACCTTGCTCCAGTGGTGTTCTTAGGAAGGTCCTGCCAAGCCAGGCAGCCTGAAGTTTGGAGGAGAATTCCCAGCTTAGATTTCAGCAGCAGCTCAGGTAGACACTACCAGCAGGGAGCCAGCTACATGCAGCTCAGTCTATTTAGGCTTAACACCTTAAAATAAGGGTGTTTTCTCTGTCAGATGAGACACAAGCAAAGAAGTTGTGCAGGGAGCTCTGGGAAAATACAGGAGACGCTACCCTCTATGATTTTGTACTTTTCCGGGTTTGTATTTTTTTAGTTAGCTATTTGTAAAAGTGAGAGGCAAGAATGCAGCTACAGACTCCTGTAAAACTGGTGTCAATTTGGGTAAAACCAGAAGCCATGCAATAAAACCCAAGCCAGAGAGGGGATTTGGATACATTTTCTCTCTCAGCATTTGCCCTGCTATGGACCATCCTTTGTGAACAGTGTTCGTTCATCCACTGCAGATACATAGCCAGCAGAGGGCACATGTGCCATTTTATGAGAATAGCAAAATAAACCCTATTAATTTTGTATGTTTCTTGGCAATATGAACTTAGGATAATACTGTCTAGGCACAAAAGAGCATACTAGAACTAGTTTGGGCTATTGTTCTGAATTTTCCAACCTTTATAAATATCCCAAATATAACTCCTAATGTTACAGGACATTAGGCTGCATAAACCCTTTAAATTATGTGATTATACTAAAACCAAACCAGCACAAAAATGAGCATGGGGTGATCTTCCCTGAGTTTCACAAAGACACATTTCATCATGGTACAACTGAAGAGCTTACTTAGCTTACTTGTAAATTCTTTGGAGCAGGGACTGTTTGTCATTATGTGTGTGTGCATGGTGCCTAAGCATCATCATCATCTAGTATTTGTATTGTGATGGTGCCTAGGAGTAAAGCCCTGTGTGGGACTTTTTTTTAATCTCGTTCCCACTATTATGACAGTGAGTCCTGCAGGACCTGTAGGATCCTAGTCCCACTGCAGGGCTCTACGCTAGTCCCGTACAGGGCTCCACCTAGGATCCTCAGTCATGGACCAGGACCCCATTGTGCTAGGTGCTGTACAAACACAACAAAAAGGTGGTCCCTGCTTCAAAGAATTTACAATCTAAGTGGGCCCCAACCCTCACTGCAGTTTGTAGCAATATCACAATACAAATAATCATAATAATACATAATAATGCTAAAGAATTTGGTTCTAATAGGCCTTCTTTGTTTTAAAGACACTCCAGCAATCAGGAATTAAAATGCCACTGTTCACTGTACTTTTGTACCAAAAGAAGACTCCTTCAGATACCATTTATATGTAACAAACACAGTCCACTTCATCTCCATTAAGGAAATAAAAGATTAGTAGCTGGGTAAATGCTTAACAGCTTTAATGCATCTAACCCAAAGCATACATTTACAGAACCATCAAAACATATGGGCCATGATGTGAACATATGTGACTATTCCTACTGATTCATTTTCATAATAAAGACAAGTGAAGCCTAAAAGGGATTATTCCCTGTAAGCCCATCCTAGATAATGATTCCAAACTGCTGAAACAGTAGCAGGTAATTATTGGCCATTCTAGCCCAAGTGATAGCGATAAACCTGAAGAGATTTCTTACACAACACCAGCCCAGATGCATGGTGAGGTGGGCTCTTTAGAAAATAATAAAGTAGATACACATGATTTAAGTGACCTTTGACCAATATGACTACAGTAACTCGAATGTTCTTTCAAAGGCACATTGCCAAGCTTCCTTTACCAAACAATAAAACAGTGCTCAAACACTTGCGGGGGAGAGACAAGCTGCTCCTTCAAGTCACTAGTGACCAGTAAAGGGCAATACGATACTTCAAACACACCACTGTTTATTGAAGGCATGTTCTGCTTCCCATGAGAAACCAGCTCAAATAACACGGGGAAAAAAAATATCCCTGCATCTTAATCTACTCTTGTTGACAGATATTATACCTACATCCAATGCCTCAGCTAGGATAGCATCTAGGAGACAAACAGTAACAGCCTAGTCCCTTAAGATTTAATAGCAAATTACCATTGTGCTATTGTTATAGTTACATTTAAACTGCAGCTAAAAACAGGTTGTTTTTTTTTTTTAACTTGTTTTTGTTTTATAAATACTTGAGCACATGGAACGATTTACATAATATTCTTCCTCTTCGGATACACAACCTATACCTTTTGCTCAGATATGCACACACACAGAGCAGAACCTCGTTAATCTATACATTGGATAAGTCTCACAACAAACTTGGTGGCCTCAAGCCCCACTTCTCATCACAAATTTGGAACTTGATTTTCAAAAAAAACCACATGCAAAAATACAAATGTAATTACACAACTTATTTTCCACATACAATTACTGCAATTCCCCAAGTAAATATTCACAGTGGTGAGCCCAGAATAAGTCCCTAGAAAGTGACAAACCCGAGTGTGCCACTGTGGTCATTACACTGATAACCTCTAATCCCTAATGAATTAGATGACCACAGAGCACTATTTGGTTGATCTTTTCAATAAAGGATCAAATAAATTAATATTTGCTGCCCCCAAATTAACCTTGATTTTAAGTCTTTTCATTAATGTTAGCTAAGGGCTGTGTCCTTGGAGGTGCTATAATGCTGAGTAGCATGTTTCACAGGTTAGACTCTAAGCACTTTCGTTAGTAAAATACTACAGTTATTTTGAATAAGAGAGTCACATGAGGTAGAGAAAACAGAGAAAACAGATAAAGTTCCTGGTAGAGTCAGGCAGCTTTGCAGATATCCGCTTTACATCTGCAGATATACATTTTGTATCCATGCAGGGCTCTATGTATATACTGTGTGCATCAGGTAAGGGTACCATGCTTGTCTGGGCCATGTCGGGACTATGAGGATAACCTTGGCCCTGTCTGTTCGCATCTTGTGTATCACACGTGATATCAGTAGAATCAGTAGAAATGCACAGGAGTTGCGCCTCCCCAGTGATCGTGGTCCCAGTCTCACATGCATACAGAACGTTGCGCATGTGCAGTTCGTTGGGGATGCAAACAAGTCGATAATGGGAATGCCCCACCGGTTGAAGATTGATTTCAGAACCTCGTCATTCATCTCCCATTCGTGGTCTTGGGAGAAGTACCTGCTGAGTGTGTCCGCCATCGCATTCTGACAGCCGGGTAGGTAGGATGCCAAGATGTTTATGTTGTGTTGTATGCACCAGTTCCATAGTTTCATGGCTTCGGTGCACAGCGAGTGTGAACGAGCTCCTCCTTGGCGGTTGATGTAAAACATGCATGCAATATTGTCAGTCATGATGCGAATGGACTTGTTCTTTATATGTTCTTTATATGCAGGCACTGCGGACTACATGTAGCTCTAGTAAGTTGATGTGTAACTGAGTCTCCACCGGAGACCATTTGCCTTGAATCGTGTGTTGATTCATATGTGTGCCCCAACCTATCAGTGAGGCATCTGTGGTGATCACGATTGATGGGTGTTCCTGGTGAAACGGGATGCCTATACAAACGTTTTGTAGTCTTGTCCACCATGGTAAAGAGTCCAGGACACTGGGTGGTACTGAGAGTCATTTGTGTAGGCTGTGTTTGCTGGGTATGTATACTGTGCTTAACCAGCCCTGTAGGCACCGCATATGTAGTCGTGTGTGTCATACCATGAATGTTGTGGCTGCCATGTGTCCTAGTAGTTGCAGGACAGTACAAGTCTATATTTGGGGGCTGGCTCGTACCTCGGAGATAAGCTTTGTGAGAGTTGTGAATCCGGCTGGGGGCAGGGATGCCTTGGCTTCTATGGCATTGAGGTGTGCCCTGATGAAGTCCAGTTGTTGGACCAGGATTACAGTCCATTTCCATTCGTTTATTTGTAACCTTAGCTCCCGGAACAGTGTGACAGTGGTCTGGACTGTGTCCATTGTTTCTTGTCAAGTTGAGCCTTTGACAAGGCAATCGTACAGGTAGGGGAAGTTCATAATTCCCTGTTTGCATAGAAATGCTGCTACCACAGCTAGGGTTTTGGAGAAAACTCTTGGTGGAGTGGATAGGTCGAATGGTAGTACTCTACTGGAAGTGTTCCCGTCCTACCATGAAATGCAGAAATTTCCTGTGAGCGGGATGAATGGTGATATGGAAATAAGCATCTTGGAGATTGAGGGCTGAAAACCAGTCTCCCTGTTGCAGCACTGGGAGAATCATGCCCAATGTGACCATTTTGAACTTTTGGGAGCATACAAACTTGTTGAGCTTCCTTAGGTCCAGGATAAGTCTCCATCGCCCGTTCTTCTTCTGGGTCAGGAAATAATGGGAGTAGAATCCCTTCCCTTTGAATTGTGATGGAACTTGTTCCACGGCACCTAGTTGTAGAAGATGATCAACTTCTTGTCATAACAGGTGCTCGTGAGAAGGGTCCCTGAAGAGGGATGTGGAAGGGGGTAGGGTAGGTGATCGGGAGGTAAAGGGGATGGTATATCCCAACCTATTTCTAAAATCCATTGGTCCGATGTTATTGAGGCTCAGATGTGATAAAAAAGGGAGAAGTCAATGACCAAAAATTGGGGACGGGTCAGGCATAGGTGCTGTCTTGTGAGGGAAGTTGTTCAAACCTTCGACCAACTTTTCAAAAAAGACGGTTACTCACCGTTGTAACTGTTGTTCTTCGAGATGTGTTGCTCATATCCATTCCAGTTAGGTGTGCGCGCGCCGCGTGCACGATCGTCGGAAGATTTTTGCCCTAGCAACCCCGGTGGGTCGGCTGTGGAGCCCCCTAGAGTGGCGCCGCTATGGCGCTGGATATATACCCCAGCCGACCCAGCGCCCCCTCAGTTCCTTCTTGCCGGCTACTCCGACAGTGGGGAAGGGGGGCGGGTTTGGAATGGATATGAGCAACACATCTCGAAGAACAACAGTTACAACGGTGAGTAACCGTCTTTTCTTCTTCGAGTGCTTGCTCATATCCATTCCAGTTAGGTGACTCCCAAGCCCCACCTAGGTGGCGGGGTCGGAGTGAGACATTGCCGTGTGCAGAACCGCTGACCCGAAAGCAGCATCGTCTCTGGATTGTTGCACCAGCGCATAGTGAGTAGCAAATGTGTGGACCGATGACCACACGGCAGCTCTACAAATGTCCTGGATCGGTACTTGAGCCAGGAAGGCAGTCGAGGAGGCCTGGGCTCTCGTGGAATGAGCAGTGAGGCGTGGCGTCGGTACACCGGCCAGGTCGTAGCAAGCACGAATGCAGGACGTAATCCAAGAGGACAGGCACTGTGAAGAGACCGGTGAGCCTTTCATCCGGTCGGCCACTGCAACGAAGAGTTGCGTTGTCTTCCTAAATGGCTTTGTACGGTCGATATAGAAAGCCAGGGCCCTGCGAACGTCTAAGGAATGCAAACGCTGGTCTTGACGAGTAGCGTGCGGCTTCGGATGGAAGACTGGAAGGAATATGTCCTGATTAATGTGAAAAGGTGACACCACCTTCGGAAGAAAGGCAGGATGGGGGCGAAGCTGCACCTTGTCCTTGTGGAACACCGTGTATGGGGGCTCGGATGTCAGCGCCCTGAGTTCAGAGACGCGTCGTGCTGAGGTGATGGCCACGAGGAAGGCTGTCTTCCAGGATAAGTACAGGAGTGAGCAGGTCGCCAATGGTTCAAACGGAGGCCCTGTGAGCCTGGAGAGCACGAGGTTGAGGTCCCACGTCGGAACCGGCTGTCGTTGCTGTGGGTACAGTCGGTCTAAGCCCTTGAGGAATCTAACGACCATCGGGTTAGAGAAGACCGAGGACGTGAGTTCTCCTGGGTGGAAAGCGGAAATAGCGGCGAGGTGAACCTTGATTGAGGATGTCGCCAAGCCTTGCTGTCTTAAGGACAGGAGGTATTCCAGTATGCAGGGGATAGGTGCCTGCAAGGGAGAAGTAGCTCGTTGCTCGCACCAACAGGAGAACCGCTTCCACTTGGCTAGATAAGTGGTTCGCGTAGAGGGCTTTCGACTTCCCAGCAGAACCTGCTGGACGGCCTGCGAGCACTGCCGCTCTGTCCGACTCAACCATGGAGCATCCACGCCGTGAGGTGGAGGGACTGTAGGTCGGGGTGACACAACCGGCCGTGGTCCTGGGAGATGAGGTCCCGACTCAAGGGGAGCGTGATCGGCGCTCGTACCGAAAGATCCAGCAGTGTGGAGTACCAGTGTTGCCTCGGCCAGGCGGGGGCGACTAGAATCACCCGTGCATGATCCCTGCGGATCTTGAGCAGTACCTTGTGGACCAGCGGAAACGGAGGGAAGGCGTAGAACAGGTGGTCCTTCCATGTTAGAAGGAAGGCGTCTGACTGAGAGCCCGGGGCTCGTCCGTGCAGGGAGCAGAATACCTGGCACTTCCTGTTGGCCCGAGATGCGAAGAGGTCGATCTGGGGAAATCCCCACCTCTGGAAGACGGAATAGATGACGTCCGGGCGAATTGACCACTCGTGTGTCTGAAAGGACCTGCTGAGACGGTCCGCCAGCGTATTCTGGACTCCAGGAAGAAAGGATGCCGTAAGATGTATCGAGTGGGCGATGCAGAAGTCCCACAGGCGAATGGCCTCTTGACATAGGAGCGATGAGTGGGCTCCGCCTTGCTTGTTGATGTAGAACATCGCCGTGGTGTTGTCGGTGAGAACCAACACGCAACGGCCCTGTAGGAAGTTGAGAAACGTCTGGCAAGCTAGGCGCACCGCCATCAGCTCTCTGACGTTGATGTGGAGGGCTAGTTGGGCCACGGACCAGAGGCCCTGGGTATGGTGCTCTCCGAGGTGAGCGCCCCAACCTAGAGATGAAGCATCCGTGACTAGGTGGAGGGAGGGTTGTGGGTCGTGAAAGGGAACTCCTGCACAGACCACCGTACGATCCGTCCACCAGGTGAGGGAGGCCCGGACCGAGGCCGGAACCGTGACCACCATATTCAGGTCGTCTCGATGAGGACGGTAGACCGATGACAGCCAAGCCTGCAGTGGGCGAAGTCGTAGCCTGGCGTGCCTGGTCACGTACGTGCACGAGGCCATGTGGCCCAATAGGGCAAGGCAAGTCCTTACGGTGGTGATTGGAAAAGTCCTGAGTCCTTGAATGACGCTTAGGATGGTCTGAAAGCGGCTGTCGGGGAGGATAGCTTGGGCGCGTCTGGAGTCCAGGACTGCCCCGATAAACTCTATCCTCTGAGTTGGTACCAGGGTGGACTTTTCTCTGTTGAGTAGAATGCCCAACTCGTGGAAAGTGTGTGTCACCATGCGGACATGAGCCTGCACTTGGTCCCTGGTGCGGCCGCGTACCAGCCAATCGTCCAAGTACGGGAACAGCTGTATCCCTTGTCGACGAAGGAAGGCTGCGACGACTGCCAGACACTTTGTGAACACTCTGGGAGCCGAAGACAAGCCGAAGGGAAGGACTGCAAATTGGTAGTGCATTGCGCCTATTACAAATCGTAGGAAGCGCCTGTGAGGCGGATAGATCGCTATGTGAAAATAAGCGTCCTTCATGTCGAGGGCGGCGAACCAGTCTCCAGGATCCAGTGAAGGGATGATGGTCCCCAATGAAACCATGCGGAACTTCAACTTTACTATGAATTTGTTGAGTCCGCGCAAGTCCAAGATGGGCCGTAGACCCCCTTTTGACTTGGGGATCAGGAAGTAGCGGGAGTAAAACCCCCTGCCCCTTAGCTCCGATGGAACCTCCTCTATGGCCCCCAAAGAGAGGAGCCCAAAAACCTCCTGTGTAAGGAGTTGCTCGTGAGAGGGGTCCCTGAAGAGGGACGGGGAGGGGGAGTGGGAGGGGGGGGGCGAGGAAAATTGGAGGGCGTATCCCCTCTCCACCGTGCGAAGGACCCAGCGGTCCGAGGTTATAAGGGACCAAGCACGGTGGAAGCGGGAGAGGCGATCCCGGAAGGGAGGAGTAGGATCCTGGATACAGGCCGAGGTGCCGTCCTCGACCGCACCTTCAAAAGTTTTGCCTAGGCCCTGAAGGTGGCCTAGGCTGTCCCTGGTTTTGACCAGGTTGAGGGCCGGTCGACCTCCGCCTGCCCCCTCGACCCCGCCGCCTGGCAAAGTCCTGTCTAGGACGCGGCGGGGGAGGGTAAAATCTCTGTGGCGGCGGCCGGAAGGGTCTGCGCTGAGGCCCCGGGACATGCATCCCCAGGGAGCGCATCATTGTCCGCGAGTCCTTGAGGTTTTGGAGCCTCGCGTCAGTCTTCTCTGAAAAGAGTCCCTGTCCCTCAAACGGCAGATCTTGTAGCGTCTGCTGTAGCTCTGGTGGCAAGCCAGAGACCTGGAGCCAGGAGAGTCGCCGCATGGCTATCCCCGACGCCAGGGTCCTAGCTGCCGAGTCTGCAATGTCTAGCGAGGCTTGTAAGGAGGTGCGCGCCACCCGCATACCCTCCTCTACCAAAGCCCCAAACTCCTCCCTCGACTCCTGGGGAACCAGCTCCTTAAATTTCCCCATCGAGGACCAGGAGTTAAAGGAGTAGCGGCTCAGGAGCGCCTGCTGGTTGGCCGCTCGGAGTTGGAGCCCCCCCGCCGAATAGACCTTGCGTCCGAACAAGTCGAAGCGCTTAGCGTCCTTCGACTTGGGCGCAGCGGCCTGCTGGCCATGGCGCTCCCGTGCATTCACCGATGATACCACCAGTGAGCACGGCTGAGGATGGGTATACAGATATTCATGGTCTTTGGAGGGGACAAAGTACTTCCGCTCCACTCCTCTGGCCGTGGGTGGAATCGAGGCTGGAGTCTGCCAGATGGTGGTGGCATTAGCTTGAATGGTCGGGATCAACGGTAGCGCCACTCGAGAGGGAGCGTCCGCTGACAGGATATTTACAATGGGGTCGTGAACCTCCACGATCTCCTCAATTTGGAGGTCCATATTGCGTGCCACCCTTCGCAAGAGGTCCTGGTGCGCTCGCAGGTCAATAGGAGGCGGACCCATGGCGGATGTGCCCGCTACCGCCTCGTCGGGGGAGGAGGAGGAAGATGCCCCCGGTGGCAAGGGGTCCAAGGGTGGTTCCTGCTCCAGTTGTTCCTGTTGAGCGGCAGTAGACCCTGGGACCAGGGCCCCCACCGGAGTGGGTACCGGCGCCTCCATACCACCTGGTGGGGGGCGGGAGATGGTGGCCTCTGGGGCTCTGGGCTCGGAGCGTGCCGAGCGGGACGCAGAAGGAGGGGCGCCTTGCGCCTGGTGGTAGGCCCACGGTGTCCAGAAGGACCAATGCGCAGGAGCTTGCGCCGGGTCCTCCGCTGTCTCCTCCAGGTGGGTGGCCTCCGCCTCCGAGGAACGGGACGCCGACCTCGATGGCCACGGCGGTGCCGAGCGCACCGACACCGGTACCGGATGGTACGGTGCCGAACGGTGCCGGTCGTAGGGCGATCTGTCCCTGCCCGGTGCCGGGGAACGGTGCCGAGATCTAGATCGGGATCGGTGCCGGTAGTCTCTTCGGTGCCGAGAGCCCGATCTGGAGCGGGACGAAGATCTCGAGGAGGCCCGGTACCGGGAGCGGCCTCTCGAGCCCGAGCGGCGCTCATACCGGTGCCGGGAGCTCCTCCTTGAGCCCGAGCGGTGCCGGTCGTCACGACGGTGCCGGGATCTGGAACGGCGTCGTGAAGGTGATCGGTGCCGCGAGTACGACCGGTGCCGAGGTGACATTCGGCGCCGGGACTCCGAGCGGCGTCGGGACGTGCTCCTGGACCTCGAACGGTGCCGCACGTCTGGGGATGGAGACGGCGGGCGCAGCAGGGCAGGCTTGCCCCTGGACTGCAGCTGTCGCGGAGCAGCCGGTGCCGGGAGGTGTGACGGGCCCGGTTCGGTAAAGGCAATCAGGTCCCGTGCCGTTGCAAATGTCTCCGGGGTGGACGGGAGACAAGGTTCCACCACCAACCTAGGTGGGGAAACAGTCCGCACCGGACTCGACGGCCTCGGTGCCGGAGTCAACGGTGGGGCCGCCTGTTGTGGGCGGTCCAACGGCGGACGCGGCTCTACCCCCGGCACCGAGGGAGCCGGCGTCTTCGGCGCAGTCTTGTCCTGGGTCTTGCGGACCTTCTTGTGGCCCGGAGACAGCGATCGGCGCCGAGGCTCCTGAGGCGGGCGCGGTGCCGACGTCGGTCGGTGCCGTGGTTTATCCTTCGCGCCGGTCGGAGCCGCCGGGGCGCTGCGCACGGAGGCGCTCGGTGCCGGGGGGCTGTGCACCGAAGTGCTCGGTGCCGGGACGCTGCGCACCGAAGGAGGGTCCGGACTCAGAGCCGCCTCCATCAGGAGCTGTCGGAGCCTGAAGTCTCGCTCCTTCCTCGTCCTCGGCTTGAAGGCCTTGCAGATAGGGCACTTATCTGCGGGATGGGCCTCCCCAAGGCACTTCAAGCAGGAGCTATGCGGGTCGCTTGTTGGCATGTGCTTCCCGCAGGACGCGCACGGCTTAAAGCCAGGAGCCTTGGGCATGAGCCCGGCTGCGCGCCGGGGGGAAAAGGGGGAAGACAACCCCCTAAACCCCCGGTAACTATTTACAACTAAACAAAAAACTAACAATTAACTATCTAAAGGACTATAACAACTATATACAACTATCTACACTAATGAAAATGAGAAAGCTAGGGAGAGTGGAGATCAGCTATGCCGCGCTCCACAGTTCCAACGACCGTCAGGGGCGGTAAGAAGGAACTGAGGGGGCGCTGGGTCGGCTGGGGTATATATCCAGCGCCATAGCGGCGCCACTCTAGGGGGCTCCACAGCCGACCCACCGGGGTTGCTAGGGCAAAAATCTTCCGACGATCGTGCACGCGGCGCGCGCACACCTAACTGGAATGGATATGAGCAAGCACTCGAAGAAGAATTGTGGTTTTGGAGGAGCCGATTGGGAAGTGGGTGCCTGTGACTGGGGCATTCGTCGAAGCTGTGAACGTTGCCATTGACTGTTGTAAGGCTGATGTTGTTGCCGGCTGTTAGAGGAGTCTCTAAGTCTCTGATATGGCTGGTACCTTCTTCTCTTCACAGGTGGGATATATGTCCCCAAAGTGCGGAGGGTGGCCCGAGAGTCCTTCATTGAATGAAACACCTCATCAGTTTACTTTGAGAAAAGCTTTTCTTGATTGAAAGGTAGGTCTTCTACCTTTGTTTGGAGTTCCTTGGGTATACCCGTGGCCTGTAGCCAGGATGCCCAGCACATTACTACGACTGTGGCCGTGGTTCTGGCTGCCATATCTATGGTGTCTAGTGACGCCAGTAGGGCTGTTTTGGCTATCAGTTGACCCTCATTGATGATGGCTTGAAATTGTGACTGTTTCTCCTCTGGGAGCTCTGCTGTGAACGAGCTAAGTTTCCCGTAGTTATCGTAGTCTTATTTTGCCAACAATGCAGAATAATTGGCGCCACTGAATTGTAGGGTGCCTGAAGAGTACACTTTACGCCCAAACAGGTCTAGTCTCTTGTGCTCTTTCTCCTGTGGTGTTGATTTAAACTGTGGTTATTTGCCACGTTGATTTGCAGCATTGACCATTAAGGAGTTGGGGGGTGGATGTGCAAAGAGAAAGTCTGCCCCTTTGAGGGTACATAGTACTTTCTATCCGCTCTTTTGCACGTTGGCGGAATTGAGGCTGGTGTCTGCCAAACGGTCTCCGCTGGATCTAAGATGGCATTGTTGAAGGGAAGAGCGATTTTGGAGGTAGATGATGGTTGTAGTATTTGTACCAGCTTGTGTTGGTTTGTCTGCACCTCCTCTAGCAGGATGTCCTGGCTGTGAGCGACCTGCTTAAACAGTCCTGAAACTACTTGAAATCATCCGCCGAAGCTGGTGGGAGGGGGGCATAATAGCCTCATCTAGGGAGGAAGAAGAATTGTGAGCAGGAGATGTAGTTTCTTGGTCTGTGCCAGTTTCTGTGTCCTCTCCTACATCCTGAGCCTCCATGGGCTGCGGTGTGGGAGACACAGGGTTAGAGCGCAGTTTGCGTCTGTGCGCTGTGGAAGGCCTGGAATGTGGACCCCTGTAAGATGCCCAGGGTTCCCAATGTGCCCATGGCATCAGTAGCATAGCTGGGGGGGAGCGGCCGCTCCCCCACCGAGCACAAGTGGCACCTTTTTAATTTTACTCATCCGGGTGTCTTCGGCGGCACTGAAGCTTCATCGCCGAAATGCCACCGAAGACCCGCGGAGCGAGTGAAGGTCCCGCCGCCGAGGTGCCGCTGAAGACCCGGGAGCGCTGCCCTGTCAGTAAAAGCGCCGCAGCGGGTGGCGCCTTTTTTTTCCCCATTCCCCCTCTTCCCTCCACCTGGCTAGGCCACTGCATGGCATGGGGAAGGCCATGGGGGGGTAAATTCACGGTGATCCACACCATGGTTGAGTCGTCTGGTGGTATCTTGGTCCCATATGGTTTCACGGTGTGCTTTCGGTGAGGAGTGGTGTGGTGAGAAGGTGTTTTGCTCCGGCATGTCCTTCTTGTCTTTGCTGGAAGATTGTGAAATGTTATGAGAGCTGTTGGGATCTCCTCCGTAGCCTGTTGGAGAGCCCGTGGTCCCAAATATCAGGGAGTGCGGTGTCAACGATATCATCAAACCTTTCTGGCGTAGCAGAGACTGTGTCGGTGCCAATGTCCGGGCCGTCGGGTGCTGCAGGGTCAGCTCTCGCCAGTGTCGGCATCGGTGCTGACCGACACTGTGACTGTTTAGTTGGTGCGGCTGGTGCCGACTTGTTTTTGTCCACCCATGCCGACTGCGCTGTCAGTGCTGGGAGCGGAGGCATGGCACCTGAGGAGACGCTCGGTGCTGAGTCCCATTCCAGTGAACTCAATGCCGTGGAGGAGGCATATCTTTGTCTGTGCCTCGACTCAGTCTCCTTCGCTCAGACCTCAGCAGTGCCGGAAGTGCTCGGAGTGTCATAGATGCTCACCTGAGTATATGTCGGCGTCACGGGTAGAGATCTGGCAGGAGACCATCTTTGTTTTCGCGGTGCTCTCTGAGGAGAAGAGTCTTTTTTGGTCTTTCAGAAAGTCCGTCTCCTTTCCCATTTGGAGGAGTGCCTAGAGAGGTAGTCTGCTCAACCAGTGTCAGATACAGGGATTTCTCAATTAAGTCATTTTTAGCCATAGATCTCTGTCGCATCAGGCTCTGGCTTTCAAATTGCTGCAGTGGGGGCATTTCTGGGAGATATGCCCCTCACCCAGACAGCATACACACAATGAGTGCCCATCTGAAACAGGCATAGCTTCGCGGCAGGAGCCGCAGGGTTTGAAGCCTGGAGAACTAGGCATCTTAACGGGTAACCGTCCCCTGAGGGGAAGTAGCTAATGAAATAAAACTTTTTTTTTTTTTCAATAAAGTCACACTAACTATAACTTTCTACCTAACTATCTAATTAAACTATTTTTCTAACTGTTTTAGGGAAGAGTGCTAACATTGCCCCAGAGCTCTGTCTTCCGCCAAGGACAGTTGAGAAGGAACTGGAGGGCTTGGGTCGTGCGTGTGCTACATGTGGCACTGCGAGGCGACCCGCGCGGTCACTGCTACCATAAATCTCCGATCAGCAATGGCGGGACGCACCAACACCTGAAGTGGAGAACCCACAGGGACAGCACTCAAAGAAGAACCTTAATTAGGCATTTCCTAACTTTTGAGTGCTTGATTTTTCAACCTTATGTTTTTTTAAAGTACTTTTTATGGATGATTTCATAAGGTTTTTTAATAAAACAAACTGGAAAAAAAAACAAAATCTATCATGTGACATCACACTGACACCCACATAGGTCATCATCAGGGTTGGAACAGTTAGATCCACTGAACAGACGTCTGAAACTTGAGCTAATGGAGTAACTCAGTGGTGACCAACCTTATTACACAGGAGGGCCACATAAACCTAAGCACAACCTGGTATGGGCCAAACGCATTCTACTTATTTTAATAAGATTTAAAGTCACCACTATTGATTTATATTTTAAGTTCAGCTTGTTTTGTATGTATTTAGACATGTTGTTTCTATGTACACTATTCTTTATTTACACATTTGTGTAAACTAAAATGATGTAAACATGACAACAAAACGCGAATGAATCAGCCATTAGTATACTGTGTTGAAGCAGGCCGCGGGCCTTACGAAATGCTCTGCTGGGTCGCGTATTGCCCGTGGGCCGTAGGTTGGGCAACCCTGAAGTAACTGATAGCAGCTGTAGGTCGTCATCTATGTGAACCAGCCACTAAAGTATGCTGAAAGTAATTTTATCAGTGGATTTCACAGATATTTGCTGACAGCAAAGGAATACAGACACTCAGAAATCTTGGGTTTAATTCCAGGTTCTGGAGTGTTCTCAAGTGGGCACAGAGCCTTCTGCCCCTTTTCTCGCCAAGCTTGATCCCTTCTGGCCATACTTGTCCCAGATTTGTCTCCCAGATCCTCTTCCCAGCCCCAATCTCCAAGTGTGCCCTGGGTTCCTCATCCCAGTCCCAATCTCTCCCTCTGGGCTCCTTGTCAGAATCGCTGTTTTCCCCCAACTTGACTCCCATTCCAACTCTCGGTCTCCCTACCTTGGACCCCCTTCCCTCTCCTCACCCCCAGGCTTCTCAGCCTGGTCATCTTGCCCACCCAGTCCCAATCTCCCCATGCCTACATAAACAGTTCTTCGTCCAATCTATCTTCACTCACTACCTTCACTGGCTCCTGATACCAGCTTCTACACCCCTGGCTCCCAGTCCTACTATTCCTCCCTGCCCCCTCAGATCCCAATCTATTCTGCACAGACTTTGACCCAATCTCTACCCTCCCACAAAACTCCCCAACCCTCTGCATTTCAGTCAGGCTTCCTCCTCCTCTACACTGCCTGTGACCAGAAGGGGGAACACTGAGGGCAATGGAGACAGACGCCTTACTCTCAGGTCCTATGCCTGATGCCACAGCCAGCTCTGGCTGCCAAGAGGAGAAATTGCAGGCAAAATATTGTTCTGCCCCTGCAACTCGGGCTGGGGCATGCTCAGTGCAGGTGGAGTAATTAGCTGCCAACTAGCAGGTTTCTATGAATCATGTGTGAACTGAGATTCTTTGGAGCCTTAAAACTGTCAATTTTTTATGGCACATCCCTGACAAAATTGACAACACCCCCGGGCAAATTGCAAGTCCTGCCTCCAAACATGGAGGAGCTAGAACTGCTCAACAAACGAGTTTAAGCATTCTTGAAAATATGAGCAATTTTTTTCCCTAATTCCTAATCTCATTCTTTAGAAACAATTTGATCTGAAACTTTAAAAAAATCAGCCTGACACAGACCCCTGGCATGGAAATTTCAGCCCAAAGAGATGAAATTTGGCAAAGTTATAAACAACTGAAAACAAGTTCTTATAACAGAGCGTGTTGATCAACCTTAACTATAGGTGGCACTACCAACTACATCTATAATTATAACTTCCAGTTATTTTTTATGAGGAAAAATGGCTACTGCCAGTACAAGGGACAGAGGGAACAAGCATGGCAGTTCTGTGTTCTGAACATTTATTTTGTTGTTGCATGAATAAAGAAATAGTTTTTGGCATTGTTCTGAAGGCACTTTTAAAATGTACATCTATCACTATGTTGTTATCATTTCTAGAGGAGCTACTCTGGGCCCAGACTTAGATTTTTTACAAAAGAAATTTTTATAATTATGTATGCTCTCCTGCTTGTCTAACACATGACAGAATAGACTTGTATAATTCTGACATTCTCATTTATGATCTGTGAAGAGAATCTTCACCCTAAGATGCACATAAGAAGTCTCCTCAGTAATGAAAATTGATCATATTAACTCTTCTTTCTTTTATGAACTCTGAAAGAGACTCTAACACGTCTACTTGTGCTAGTAAATGCTCAAACTGATATGAAAAATCGGAAACCAACATTCATTTCCCAAGCTCCTGTCTAGCTACTTATTTGTTTCCCCAGTCTCTGCAGTTTCCAAAGATCAGTTTTCGTATCAACTGTAATGCCATAATTCTAAACTCCCTGTAAGATTTGATAACAAGCTCTTTCTTATTTTCTGTAATGATTAACTGGATGTTCATTTCTTGTACCTTTTCCAAAACCACACAAATTTAGACGTTACAGCTCCAGTTTACCAAAGTTCACTGCATAGGATCAGCCACATCAGCATAATATTCCAGGGACTTGGAAACAATTAAAAGATATGCTGTGTTATTACTACCCTAACGAGGAGGCGGCCGTCACTCCCTATGGTGGAATCCCATAATTGTTGTTCAGACACACCAAAATACTAGGGCACTATAGCCTGATTAGGCACCACTGCTGAGAGGAGGAGGGGCAAAAGGAGAATGTCAGTTTCAATTTACGCCAACGATTTTCAGAGGGAGCATTTCAGCAAAGAGAGCATTTTATTAAATGTATTTACACGTTCTATTCACGTTAATTGTCCCTTACAGCAACTTTAGTTAATTATGGTGCATTAAAACATCACATAGCTTGTAGCTAGTATTTCCTAATTAAAATAAGCAAATGTGACTCTGTGGGGAGCAGGGAGGAGAAAGCAGCACAACATTTCTGAAAAGGGAAGAAAAGCCGAGAATGCTTACCTCATGAATGAGAGCTATTAACATCTGTTGGAAATTGCGCCCTCTGCTAGCCAGAAAACGACTGATAGGTTTGCCATCTTTGCCCATGTGGATTGGAAGGTCATAACATAACAACATGCCAGCTTAAAAAAAAACCCATATAAATGCATCAACATAAAATACTGCTAAATAGCGCAAAAAAAGTTTCATGCACAACAGCTGAATGCAAATTTTAAGAAAGAGCATATAATGTTTCTAAAGTTACATTTTAAAATGAGAGTGACACTGACCAGTGGGGAAGATCATTCTGGAGTCACTTAATGATTCATGCTTCCAGTGCTGCTGGGTATTAAGACTCATCACTTAGAAGATGAGTTCAGACATTGAGGAAGAGGCAGGGAGAAGGGCAAAGGGAACATCAGTGTTATAGAGTACATGATTGTTGCTTAAACTGATGCACTCTAGGATCTTCATTCAGGAAAACATCGCTATTCAGGACAATATGTAAGCACATGGTCAACTTTAATCATGTGCTAAAATGCTGTCCTGAAAAAGTTTTGACTTAAGAATGTCCTGACAAGCTTTTCTGAATCAAGGCCAACACCACATTCAGAGAAAACTACCATACATTTTGAAACATTAGTCAAGGGAGTGATGTGACCAATGACAGAAGAAGCTCACCTGCAAGGCCAGGCTTCAGGCCTGGCTGCTTGTTCCTCTCATACATTTTCAGCATGAAGTTGGGAACTCCTGCTACGGTCTTTCCTTGATCCGAGCGCGTGGCCCCTCCTCTCAGGGCAGAATGATACACTCCGCGGGGCATGTTGGCCATCTCCTGTTTCACAAGTGACGCCACAAACTCTTCAAATGCTGGAGGAAGTGGGTGGAAGAAAAAGGTCAGGGGCTGAAGAGAGGCCAAAAAATTCCAACAAACCCAAAACCACAGCTTCAGGGCAGTTATGCTTAACTAAACTAGCAACTACACGTTCAGCTGAAAGCTCCAAGGTCAGGGATTTAGAACTCCTGGCAAGTCTTCCTGACTCTATGTTCACCTCCACTCAAACTGCAGCTCAGGAAGCTCTGAATAAGTGATGTCAGATGCTCAAACTCAGAAGAAAAATAGCCTGAACCGTTCTCAGTGCTGTTGATCAATGTGTTCTTTGTTTGTTACGCCAATGACACAGTCACAAACTGGGACAGTCAGAAACTAAACTGACATTTACATTTGTCAATGTAAATAAAATGTTCCTTGCAAATGAGTTTTTTTCTTATAGGCTTTTTCACCATAAAAAAATAAACAACTGGTACTATAATTTCTCTGAACACAGTTGTAGGTACTGTTTATATGATGGTATGCTCTCATACTTGGGCTTTTTATATTTTATCTGGGTTCAACAGTGTAAAGAAGTAAAGTAATGCTATTGCTTGGTTATGAAGTTAGATTAAAGTAGCCCTTATGGTTGATGTGTGCAGTGTTACTGCATCCCAACATGAAGCCAACACTAGACCAGCACCTGGCAATGCTGATAGATTTAAGAGTCTGTTAGTGCTTTCATTATATGACCAAGTTTTAAAGGATTTATAATAACTGTTTCACATTACTCTTGAAACTCTGGCTTATAAGTTCCCAAACCAGATGCAATGCTGGTTTCCTAAGAATTGGAGCACATATGGGTTGAAAGAGCATTTACCTACTCTTCTGAGATCCTGGCAATACCTGAGGTACCTTGGAAGTTAATGGAAAGACACATCTTATCCTGGAACTTCCTTACTTTGGTCATTTTCAGTCAGTACCCATTATTTTAGCAGCATTTCCTTCTTTTCCATTTCTTATTTATTTCATTAACAGCACAAACATGAGAAAAAGACTGCAAAATGTCATAAAAGAGAGCCTTTTTTTTTACAGATAAATATGTACCTAGGCAACTGGGTGTCTGTCCATGGCTACATAGTCTAATCATTATTACAATGTCCCCCCATAGATTTCTTTAAATCCAAGTGGTTTTTTTTAAACTGGTTATAACAAAGAACTTGTTGCTTTCAAAATGCCTATCAATGAGTTTGCTATTTCTAATCACAATGGCAAATAAATGCAACCTAATGATCCAGAATGCCAGGCATAAACCAAACTGGGAAACCTAGCTAAACTTCATGAAAGAGCACCTGATTCTGAAGCAAATGATAATGAATCATACTTTAAGGGCTGGTACAAATCTGAAGAAAAACAGGCAATGACTACTGAATGTATTATGAACCAAAATACTGACTTATCTTCTGTATATACATCTACCATTGAATAAGAAAAAAATGGATTCAATTGGTGTCCTTTAAAATGTACCTACATCACATTGTGTTGTATGGGATGAACTTTTTTTTTTTAAAAAAGGTACTGCATATGACGCCCACCAAACAACAATCAAGGATTAAATTGGTTTACTGAAAACATGGATGCTTTGTGTGTGCAGACTGTATTATCTCTCTACTCCCATTGCTGGCTCTCTTTCTGTCTGCAATAGGAGTACAGAGATAATACAGCTTAGCAGCTGAAATTGACAGTGTGGCTGGGCTCCTAAGGAGCTCAGAGAAGAGAAGTTTTCCCAATTTCTGTTTCCTTTGGCTCACACAAATGTAGATGCTAAGAGAGTAAATAGTAAGTGTGGTATGCTTCTGTTGCAGAAAGTCTACGGGTTTATTAGTATTTTTCCTTTCAGCTGTTTAACTGAGGTAACCCCGATGGATTTGTTTGTGAGCGAAGACAGTTTTGCCCTCCAGAGCAGAGGAAGGCTCATGGAAAGACAATCCCACATTCAACATGAATTCCAGGAGAAAAACTGGCTTTTGATTAGAACTCTGGATTTTAGCTCCAGTGACCATAGAAATAAGAATTCATCTCTTCCAGAAGTGGCATATGGAGGCTAGGAAATAATTTCCCCCACGAAGAGCGGGGAGGGGAAGGTGAGAAGAGGAAGTTCTGAGTTAAGGGAATCATCCAGAGAAGCCCAAGGAGAACAGATGTCTCAGCCATCCTCTGGAAGCTCCAGTCAACATGGTACCCATTAGCAAGGACATCAGGGAAAATAGGGACTGCTGGCCTATACCTTCCCATGGGTTGCCATCTTAGCCAGCAGCAAGGAAACTGTGAATGATCTTGGTAACATCTAACAGCTGTTCAATTAGACCACGTTCCACAGCCTCACCTGTACACAAGATTTAGTGGTCTCTGAGAGATCTCTATTATTGCCTTGGGCACTCAATATCTTACTCCATCACTAGAGTTGTTCATCCATGTCAATAGCCCTGATTATTCTACAAAGAGCCCTTTTCTACAAATTTTTATTTACAGTTTTCCTAGCCTCCTGTTAAGCTAAACAATGTCACTCTGGGTGCACTTGCCCAGCTTTGTGTCTTTGACAGCAAGCACTGCTCTCATTAGTTTAAATGGCTTACTTGGGGCTTCCCTGTAAAGTTTCCTAAGCGGACTATTGCCTTACATTCAGAGTATGGAAAGTGCTTCCCCACATGGAAGCAGCATATATCCTCCAGTCTGATACCTCCTTGAGAGTCCACACAGGTCCCAGTCAATCCAAGCTTCCTAATGAAAGGACCTGAGGACCAGAAGATGGTCTCCTTCCCCAGATGCAAGTGGGAGAAGTTCCCATAAAAGAAATATTACATAGAGATGTATTATTATTTATACTATGGTAGCATCTAGGGACCACATTCATATACTGTGCTAGAAACTGTACAAATACATAAAAAGGGATAGTTCCTGTCCTGAGGAGCTTACAGTCCTGCAACTGTTGCACTGCTGACTTTAGTGGATAGTTAGCATTAAAACTATAATTAAGTGAACATTTTAAAAATAAATGTTATCTTTAAGACGAATCAGTTGTTCAGGTATCAAAATGAACCTGTCAGCCATGGGAATATCTCTTTATGCCAGTGATTCTCAAACTTTTGTACTGGTGACCCCTTTCACACAGCAAGTCTCTGAGTGTGACCCCCCTTATAAATTAAAAACACTTTTTTATATACTTAACACCATTATAAATGCTGGAGGCAAAGTGGGGCTTGGGGTGGAGGCTGACAGCTCGCAACCCCCCATGTAATAACCTCACAACCCCCCGAGGGCTCCCGACCCCCAGTTTGAGCACCCCTGCGTTATACCTATTTAAGTCTCACTAATGCTTTTCGTTACTCTTATTTTTCATATTCACACCTTTATTAATTAACTATGTTTTATACTGCATAATGTCTTAATATTGTTTACTTAATGATTTGATTTTAAGTTATTCAGAGTACTATGCGCCCTCTTCACAAATACATTACCTGGAAAAAATAGCAAAGAGTATAACTTACATGAAGCAAATACATTTATAAATCCTGTAACTTCGTATTTCCTGCTGTTTTACTTTCATTCAAAATTCAGAATTGCCTTAAAATGTTGTCCTTCAGTTCTCTATGTTAGGCCTATATCATAATCAGCGAACAAGTATTTGAAATATAGTAACTTGTAACCAATTATATAACTACAGAAAAGAGAAAAAATGAATAGCATTTATAAGAAGAATTCTTAAGTAACATCCTTGAAAACATCTTTATTCACTGCCAGGAGCTCTTAATGTCACTATTCTTCAAATTGGTGAAGTGTTTTAGGATATAATTTTTATGGAAGATAAAATAAGGTCTCAATCCCATATGTCTCTTCATATAGGTAGAACTCTATACCCATGTGGAGTCAGTCAGATTCTAAAGCTGTATAGAAGCTTCCACTTATGAAAGTGCTCTACCTGGCAAAACAGAAGGAAGAGTTAGAGACAACAGTTTGATATATGAAGAGCCAGGAACAGAAAGGTCCACCTCCTTCTCCTCCTCTTCATTTATGTCCATCTCTTCTGATGGACCAACTTCTGGTCTTGCCTGAAGGATGACAAAGGCAGCAATAAAACAAAACAAAAAAATAAAAATAGAAATAAACATTGTCTCTTAATCCATGTTTAGTTTCAAGGTCCAGTGTGACAAAGATAAGGATCATTATTTCAGTAAGGAACGCCCTCCAGTTTAATGAATTTAAGTCTTGAAACTGATCAACTGAACGTCTTTCTTCTACCAGGCTGAAGAGTGTATGTAGATCACAATAGGCTTATAAAAGCAGTGAGCCATATAAATTCCAATATATCATTAGTGGTAAAAATAATCAAGGCATTTGTGGACTGAATGGCGGTACTTGTAGTACTACTGGGCCTTGGATTTGACTTAGTCTGACCCTTCTGTAACAATTCAGGAAAAGAAAATAGTTTATGTTTGTATTGATATTCAACCTATAAAGCACATTTCTAATAGGAACAGAAGTGTTTTTTCTGTTTTCATTAGACTAAAATCTGCAACATGTTTCTAACTGATTAAGCCTTTAAATAAACAAACCTACTCATCTTCTACATTTTCTGATGGGACATTATACCAGGTTCAATTACCAGGATATTGCCTATGTGCCAGCACACAGAGATTTATTTATTATTGCACTAGCATTTAGAGATTTGTCCTTAATTTGTATCTTCTTCTCTTGTGACAAAATGCCTTCCCTTTTCATTTGTAGGTTTTCACTAAAGGCTTGTCTACACTACCGCTTAAGTTGATGTAAGTTACGTTGCTAAAGGGTGTGAAAACGACACCCCCCTGAGTGACAAATTACATTAACTTAAAGCAGTGTCCAGACCACGCTATGTCTGCAGGAGACGCTCTCCTGACGACAAGGCTCCTGCCTCTCAATGAGGTGGAGTAATTATGCCAATAGAAGAGTGCTCTCCCATCGGTATAGCATGTCTTCACATTCACACCGGGGAGCTGCGCCGACGTAGTGCAGTAGTGTAGACTACCCCTGAGACAAGGTGGGTGAGGTAATATCTCTTATTGGACAAACTTCTGCTTGTGAGAGAGAGACAAGCTTTCGAGCTTACACAGAGCTCTTCATCAGGTATTCACTGGACATTTCTTCACAAGTTTCCATAAAGTATGGTCTCTCTTAAAAAATCTGTTTATTACATTTTCATGATATACAGCCATAGCACCATATGGAGCCAATTATGTAATATTGTAGGAAATCGAAACATACAGAAGTATTTACCAGAACCATAAAGTAGCAGTGATTACCCATTACTGCCTACACTCTCATATAGATTACCTTACATGAGAGTCTCCATGTACTCTTAGAGTGTGTACATGTATTGAGTCAGGAATTTTGCATGGTAAAATATAAGAGGAAACAGTCCTTTACATACACATAAAGCCATGAAACAAACAACATAATTTTCTTTCCACCTGCCTCCCCCCAAAAGGAGGAAAAGTACCTTAAAAGTATATGGAACACAGGAAGACAAGATTTTATCTTGATTCAAAACAAACACCTACTACCTAAATGGGCAAGTTTGTCTCATAAACTGAGGTATTAAGCATGAGTTCAGGGATTATTACTTTGAGATACAACTTTCAACAGAGTCTGTGTCTCTAACTACTTCCCTATAATTCAAAGCCTGGTCCCAAACACTCTCAGAATAACAAAAGATACAAATCAAGGACCCTCTCTCACCTGTGAAGCCCCACTTACTAATTAATGAAGTAATAAAAGTTGCCTTCTCTCTGATCACAAAGGCATCACTGAACTGTTCAGTTAGCATTCTCCCTCTCTCAGGAGCTTATCCCAGCACTCTCTGGTAACTGTCCCTTTTACTGAGGAGAGACAACCAACTACATCCCTAAGGTGGGTCATTTTGCTTCTGATTCTGCTGTTTGTTAGTTCATCTGGGCTAGCGAGCAAGTATTCCCCTCCTTTCATGTGGTTTTGCTCTTTCCTTTTCCATTTCATTTCTAAGGAAGTGGCACATACTCTCACTCTTTAAAGTATAAAATGTCTACCTGTTCAGGAAGATGAAGGATGGTGTGTTCTTCAGAACCAAATTCTGACAGAGATTTATATGCTGAAATTGCTACAATGGAATCCTAGGAAAAAATATCACAAGCATAGAAGGCATTATTGCTGCATGGTGGAGACAGAACTCATTTGGTTATCCCCTAAGCTAAAGGAGTTTATCCGCTAACAGTTGAATGCTGAACTCTTTTATGAATGTCTTTGTCATATGTAATGAAGTCTCCTGTGAAGCATATACTCAGTTATTTTCTGTACGCAATAAAGCACAATTGGGGAGAAATCCACTATCAAAATCGACACCCTTGTTGGTAGTCTCAACAGAGAGGTCTATTATTAATGAAAACCCTCTCACCCTAACAGTGGTCCCAACCAGGCCAAGGCTAAGACATATAGGGGAAATGCAGGCAATGTAGGAAGCTTCAACCACTTTTGACTGCACTGTCCTGGCTCTGAGGAGAAGCAGAAAAAATTTGTCTCCAAAGTTGTCTGTCTACCTCCCTTCACAAACACCAAGCTCAGTGAGAAAGAGAGAGAGAAAACTAAGCACTGACAGGCAAGAAAATATTGCAATCAATCAATCAATCAATAAATGACACTGATACCAATATCTTCAAAGAGGGACGAGGGGAATCCTTAACGTATCCCACTGCCCACCTTAATTAACATTTTCCTGGCACCTCACTTACCTTGCTCTGAGTGTGGCTCCAAAGTGAGCTGACAACTTGAGCTTTAAATTTCTATAAAATTAAAAAAATATTTAGTTATAGATAGGCACATGAAGCTATTCAGTTTCTATTTCATTAAGTAATATGGACAAAACCGGAGCAAGGAGTTATCAGAAGTTATCAGCAATTGAAAATGTACTGTACATTCAGCATTATGGATTTTTTACAGTGAGGCACTTAGATACCATGGAGATGGCGGCAGTAAAAATACCTAGATACTATAGCTTAGATTAGCTCCATCTTTATAATACTTTAGGTGGTAGAAACTATTCTATAAAAATACAAACCAAGGCTCCAGTCCTGCAAACACTTATGTATGTGCTTAACTTTAAGAATGCATGTAGTCTCGTGAAGTCAATGCCTAAATTTGCAGGATGGGGGCTCTCATCTTTTAAAGTCTGTCTACATGGAAGAGCAAACAGAAAAAGGGAGTCTGTGCACAACCAAAAATAGTTTAGCAAAAAATGTCACTGCAGGATACTCAGGGTGGATTTCACACCTATCCTTTGATTTATTAGCCCAAGGGTGGGCAAACTTTTTGGCTTGAGGGCCACATCTGGGTATAGAAATTGTATAGCAGGCCATGAATGCTCACAAAATTGGGGGCTGAGGTGCGGGAGAGGGTGAGGGCTCCTGCTGGGGGTGCAGGCTCTGGGGTGAGGCCAGAAATAAGTTCAGGGTGCAGGAGGGGGCTCCAGGCTGGGGCAGGGGGTTGGGGTGGGGGGTGAGGGCTCCAGCTGGGGGTGCAGGCTCTGGGGTGTGGCTGGGTATGAGGGATTGGGGTGCAGGAGGGTTGTCCGGGCTGGGACTGACGGGTTCAGAGGGGGATCAGGGCTGGAGCAGGGGGTTGGAGCACAGGAGGGGGTCAGGGTCCAGGCTCCGAGTGGCGCTTACCTCAAGCATGTCCCCTGTCCTGCTCCTACGCGGAGGCACGGCCAGGCAGCTCAGGCGCCGCCCCCACAGCTCCCATTGGCCTCAGCTGAGGGGGCGATGCTTGGGGCAGGGGCAGCATACGGAGCCCCCTGGCTGCCCCTACATGTAGGAGCCGGAGCGGGGACATGCCGCTGCTTCTGGGAGCCGTGCGGAGCCACAGCCTGCGCAGAGCGGGGCAAGCCCCCGACCCCGCTACCCTGTGGGAGCTTGAGGGCTGGATTAAAACATCTGAAGGGCCGGATGCGGCCCCAGGGCCGTAGTTTGCCCACCCTGTATTAGCCTATTAAATGGCTCAAAGTGCACTCAGACTTGTTTTGATGGGATGTAAAAGTTAATACAAGAAAAAAAAAAAACATGATCCAACAAAATGAAAGTAATAGTATACCTAAAAAAAATAGCACCCTCCAACCTCAAAACCAAAGCCAAACACAGTGGATACTCCAAAGTAGGAGAAAAAGTGGAAAGGTTCTCTATGAAATGGCTAACAGCGGTTAAAATAAAACAACACCTATGAAAAAGAAAAGTCAGAAGAGAAAGAATTAAACAGATATCAAAGGGATGAGAGTTCTATTGTCTAGAGGTCACAACAGCAACAGGACAGTAACTTGCAAATATAAGGCATAATGGTGGAACTTCTGCATTTGGAAAGAAATAGAAGCAAAGCAAAAGATCTGATAAAAGCTTTGTTAAGAGGGCTGAGTAGTTACAAAAGCACAGGTGGCCTTCCATACACTGCTGAGTGGTTGAAAATAAAATGCCAAAACGCTTAATCTGGCAACCTGCCTGGGAATTATGCTTCTACGAAGGAAATGAGAGCCATCTCTTATAGACAAGCTACACCCACTACTGAAACATCTGTTTTCCCAGGGCTGTGGAGAGGATACAGCTCAGCGGCAGAACCAAAGCACTGTTCTGGGGTAGACTGAGCTAACAAGGTTTGTAGGGCAAGAGGTACACAACTGTATATCATCAACATACTGATCTATCGGAGGTATTTCTAGGGCACCTATCACATTTGTATCCAAGTGCTGTTGATACTACACCCCATATTCAATCCTCAGTGGATCTCTATGGCTATCCTGTTCTTCTCCACGCCCTGTCACAAAAATCAGGATGAGCAGAGAGGCACACATGCATCTAGACAAAAGCCCTACGCTTCATTCATTCCTAAATCTGTGGCAGCCATAAGACAAAACCACCCCTTGTGTCACTCAATTACCAGAGGGAAATGGCTGCCATCCCCACATTCATTCATTGGTCACCTTGGGAAAAAGGGGGAGGAGGGAGCAATTGAAAATATTACTTCAAAAAAGCCCTAAAACTTTATTTCTACCACAAAGAGAACATCCTTGACTACGTGTCCAGGATTCTGAGGGAAGGGAGCCTCTGTCCAGCACTGCAGTGGTGGGAGGTTAACAGGTATGTACTTACCTACCTCACAGGATTAGCTAATGCTTCTAAAGCCCTTTGAAAACAAAGTGCTATTTAAATGTAAAGATACAGCTAATTATTGTGACTTGGAACATCCCTAAATGAGCAGACACATTTAAAGCTGCCATTAAGAGAAGAAATACACTTTAGACCTGGGACACATACCTCATACTCATTTGTATTCACTGTTAATGAAGGAACCAGGGCGAACAATTCGTTCAGTGTTTTTAAAATGAGTGGACGGGTGTCACAGCTCAACTTTGGTGAGAGTGCGTTCCACGTAGAGCGAATACAAACGACCTGCAAGGGAAATGAATGCATCATTAACACTGGAGGTCTCAACTTGCATTTCACAATATTCGTTTCAGCACTTTTCTGCCGATCTGTGCTGGAGCAGGAATTAATACAGGACACATTATAAATATGGCAAGCATGTTAAGACTTCACTTAATAACAGTCTCACAATACATTAAGCAACATCATGTAACAACGGTAAATAACATCTCTCCAGATAATGCAGCTGTTTGAAATGTGGTATCTTTATGGAGGGAAGGCAAAAAAGAACTTATGGTTTCCAGAGCTCCCTGGACCAGCAGGAAGAGATCATCATACTGGTGCACATGAACCAGCAAATTGCAAGATGTGTCACAATTACCCTACTTCATTTGTTTTAGTTAGCTTAAAATCAAGCTGAATGTGGGAGTGCAGGAGGCTGCGAGCAGGAGCAGCCACACTCCATCGGAGCTCCGCACAACAGAATGCTTTTAAATCACTAAAGCCAACCAAATCTTGAGACGTTTGCTGAACAGACAGAAGGGGAGCAAATACTGCTGGGGCCTAAAATCTTTCAAAAACCTAAAGTATCATGGCAAAATAAGCATAAAAAAGTTTTTTTGAGCCACACCCCAGTACAGAACCAACTTGCTTCAGTGCAATAGAAAGCAGGCCAGAACCCTGAAAAACAACACTAACTCTGCTTTATGAGACAGTACCAACAGTATTTCCAACTGCAAGCTTTCAAAAATCATGAGAGTCAAGCCCTCCAAAACTCTGAGATTGGCTTAAAAATCATGGGATTTCTTTTAAATAATAAATTTGAGGGATGAGGAGGAAGAGCATATGCTTTCTGGCTTCTGAGTTCTTAGGATGCACTTGCTTCACCTTTTCAAAAAACTTTTCTCTGCAACCAACAGGGCTGGAAACTTTAATTAAAAAAAAAAAGGTAAGAGGTTTTCATGCAATCTCTTGATTCTGACCACTGTGGCTTTCAGAGAAACACCAAATATTGTGATTTGGCAACATTGTTAACTAAATAGAATAAACTGCAGGCTTCTGTGCCATGTAAGGAATAGAAAAGAACCTGGAAAACGTCAATTTAGTTAATTAACTCGGGGGGAAGGGGAGTGTGGCAAGGTGACAAGCACCCCTCAACCCAAGCGAATGTGAATGGAAGTTGAAAACTTCCATCAACTTGCAGGATAGGGCACCTGGATTCAAAGGTCAGCGCTTCTGAAAAGAGATTAGAAATCACTGAAAACAAGCCAATGAGGGGGATAACACTTTAACAAAAAGGATCCTGACCCAATCTAATGTCTGCAGAAAGAAAAACAGAAATTCCTGAGAATTAAGTTAGATTCTGAAATGTATGTTGTGATGAATTGGGGCTGTGTCTGTACAACTTGTAAATTCAGAATGATGTTGTGAAGGTGTATTACGAAAAACTGCCGTATTAGGAGTGCCTATATGTATGTGGATCCACCATTGCTGACAAGCCCTGACAATACAATAGAATGCTTCTCTGGACCTACTGAACCTATTCGGGTGCAAACATCTCAGGACAATGGGTGAGCTGCCTCTTTAGAAAATCAGTTCAGCAGCTGATTCCTCTGAAGGTAACGGGGAAGGTAGGAACAGTGGAAACTTACTAGGAGTAGAAAGGAAGAGGCCATGTGACCAGGAGGGATTTAAATAAAGAAACACAAAAACAGGAGCCGGGCATGTCATAACTATAAAGGGAAGGGTAACAGCTCTCTGTGTACAGAGACTCCAAATCCTTTTACCTGTAAAGGGTTAAGAAGCTCGGGTAACCTGGCTGACACCTGACCCCAAGGACCAATAAGGGGACAAGATACTTTCAAATCTTGGGGGGGGAAAGGCTTTTGTGTGTGTCCTTTGTTTAAGGGGTTGTTCGCTCTTGGGACTGAGAGGGACCAGACATCAATCCAGGTTCTCCCCATCTTTCTAAACAAGTCTCTCCTATTTCAAACTTGTAAGTAAAAAGACAGGCAAGGCGTCTTAGATTTACTTTGTTTTCTCAACTTGTAAATGTACCTTTTACTAGAGTGTTTATCTTTGTTTTGTTGTACTTTGAACCTAAGACAGAGGGGGGTCCTCTGAGCTCTTTAAGTTTGATTACCCTGTAAAGTATTTTCCATACTGATTTTACAGAGATGATTTTTACCTTTTTCTTTAATTAAAAGCCTTCTTTTTTAAGAACCAGATTGATTTCTCCTTGTGTTAAGATCCAAGGGGGTTTGGATCTGTATTCACCAGGAGTTGGTGGGAGGAAGGAGGGGGGACGGTTAATTTCTCCTTGTTTTAAGATCCAAGGGGGTTTGGATCTGTGTTCACCAGAGAATTGGTGAAAGGGTTCTCAAGGCTTCCCAGGGAGGGGATTCTTGAGATGGTGGCAGCGGGACCAAAGCTAAGCTGGTAGTTAAGCTTAGAGGTTTTCATGCAGGCCCCTACATTTGTACCCTAAAGTTCAAAGTGGGGATACAGCCTTGACAGGGCAAGAAGAGAAAGCATAGGGCAAGAGAGAACAAACTCTCTCACAGAGGCTGGGTAAAGAGTTCCAGGAGGGAGAGGTTCCCAGTATGTAGCAGTCATGGGGCAGGGGAGTTCTGCCCACTTTCCTGAGACCAGATGGCTTCATGGACTCTGGGCAACCCACGGGACTCATACCGCAGCCCAAAGAATGTCTTGGAGTGGTGGGCAAACTTAGGCGGGGGCATGCTCTGATAGAATACACCCCTGTGTTCACATCCTACACACTACTGTAATAATCTTTATACAAGTATGCCTTGTAAGGTATCGTTTAAAAACTCAATTTGCTGATCACTATGATCATGGAAAATGTGAAATTATAAACTTAAGCTGAGATCATGACTAAAAGTATGTTTTCCAGAAAAGTCTGGGGAGTGGCCAAACCAGGCCCACAGAGACAAAGCATAAACTGACACTGTAACCAGGTGTAAACAAGGCTGATGGACCATTACCTGCTAAGTGGCTATTCTTTGGCAGGAAAGAGGGGCAAAAATCTACATCATAGCAAAGAAACAGCATGGAGTTCCCTTCCACACAGACTGCCTGTCGCCTTGTTCCCAGCTGGAAATGCTTCTCAAAGAGGAGACAGGACTACAAAAAGAAGGGACAGACACTCAAAGGACCTCCCCTCTCTCTCTACCCATCAATTCACTACACTTAATGGACCAAGGAAGTAGCTGTTGCACTGGGGGAGGGATTGTGACCTAAGTTTGGTCAGTAAATAAATAAATTAATGGAGATATCCTATCTCCTAGAACTGGAAGGGACCTTGAAAGGTCAGCGAGTCCAGCCCCCTGCCTTCACTAGCAGGACCAAGTACTGATTTTTTCCCCAGATCCCTAAGTGGCCCCCTCAAGGATTGAACTCACAACCCTGGGTTTAGCAGGCCAATGCTCAAACCACTGAGCTATCCTTTGCTTTGAATTTAATATAGTTTGTTAAGTAAGACACGAGTAGCATTGTATCTTCATTTTTCTTGTAACCATTTCTGACTTTTATGCTTCATTACTTGTACTCACTTAAAATCTCTTTGTAGTTAATACACTTGCTTTATCTAATCAAATGTATTTAAACTGAAGTATCTGAATAACTATTTGTAATAATAAGATGGCATAATAACTTGTATTGTGCAGGAGAGGACTAGGATGTACAGGACATACATTTCTTGGGAAAGAATCTCAGACTGGCAGTGTGTTGGGGTCACCCTGAAGTATAACCAAAGCCGGTGAGAGCCAGAGTGTAACCCAAGTGTGGCTGGCAGGCTGCAGCGACACACAGACACTCAGGGTGTGGCTTGCATGCTGGAAGGCTGTTTGTGAGCAGCCTCGGGGAAACCACTTCAGCAAGGCATTGTAAGGTACCCAAGGTTGCAGGGCTGGGGTGACACAGCTGCTCATTAGTCTGAATTATACCCTGGTATGTCACACGTGATTAGCATTTATAGTTCTGTATGATCTGTACTCTCCTGCGCTTTACATGATTAAGTATAAGATCATAAAAGTGTTAGTCTGTGCAAAGCATATGAGTGTTGATTGCTTCACAACCGCTGCACCCCCTGAAAGAATTATACTGAAACCAGAATCTTCACACCTTTGGCACAGAGTTCTGGAGTGTGTTTAAGTAACTGAGGTATCTCAGGGGTCAGCGCTGGTACCAGTCCTATGGCAGGTGGGCTGAGGAGCCCCATTTCCAAGAAGTGGTAGTAGACAGTTAATGCCCTGGCAATGTGCCAGAGAGGCCAATGGCAGAACCAGTTCTGCAGCCTGTTGAGGCTCCAGAAGCTTAACATACCCCAGAGGATCCAGAGCACAAGGGATTGGATTTCCCCTCACAGCAGTCTTTGTGGGAGACCAGGAAAGGCTGCTTCTAGGATCCCTGACATAACAGTCCAAGGTATTTCTCAAGAAAAAACAAGAGAATAACTAGGAAAAGTTTTATCTGAGGCCTTAAATATGGATCTTAAAGTAAAGCCAGTTTGAAAGGAGAAATGTTACATACAGATACCAACGAGCACAAATTCAACCAACATATGAGAAAGTGCAAGAATCACAGAATCCCTATCTGATAGCCAGGACCCAAACAAGATTTTTGTAACTTGGGAGACAATAATATGACATTATCTTACAATACATTTCTTTACACTGGAATGGTATTACTAGTTCCAAAGTGCTATTTTCATTTTTCCTTTCATCACTCTCAAATTTACTGTTTCATAATCAAAGTGAAAATGAATTTTTTTTTGCCCTTATCAGATATGTCTCTTGATGGTTACAAAAAAAACCCCAATAAGAACAAGAATTCAGTGTATTAAAAAATATATTTAGACCAACCATTGTATTACAAGACATGAGATTATTAACGCAATTTATCAAATCAATAGATTGTTAAATATCTTAGGGGAATTGTTTGGAAGATTGGCTTTGGAAACTTTTTATTCGTCACTCCAAAAACTTTTAGGCCCGGATTCAACAAGGTTGTTAAGCTTATGTTGAACTTTAAGTATGTAAGTAGTTTCACTGAATACATGACAACTTATAAACTTAAAATTACGCATGATGGTTTTAAAAACAGATTTCAGATTTAGATTTGTAAGGCACTATTAGTTACCAAATTAATTAAAAATAGATTTTAAATGGCATCTGTTCAGCTAATAGATGCATCTCAAACTCCTGCTTATAAAACTTTTATGTTATGCCACCATGTCTGAGAGTAAACGATAAGAAAGGTGTAGTATTCAGGCTGATTTAAAATGTGAGCATACAGCTTTCATAAAGCATATTTAATGCAGACTTTCTAAATAAGAAGGCCATGAATGTTTCCTTGGCTCTGATTCACAGACAGCTCTAGGTATGGTTTTGTACCTACAGGGAAAGAAAACCAGTTCCTAAATAGTTTGCCAATAACTTTCGTGGTACTTTCAAATCTACTTCCAGAAATTCAGGAGAGGTCTTTTTATTTTTTATTTTTTTTAATTTCATCCGATGTTCAATCCAACAAAGGAAGAATTATATGAAAGTTTTCGGCTATGAAAACAGAGTTATCTGATCTTTTCCTAATAAGAGCTAGAAAACAGCTTTCACAATTAAAGGACTAAAGTCAGTAGTGCAAACTTGGCCTGTGTTGATAACTTGCCAAGAGCCTGAAGGCTGCACCTAATTTGCATATAATTTTACAGTTAAAAGAGGAAGGATGATCTCGTGGGTTATAGGACAGGTCTGGAAATTAGGAGACACCTGTGTTCTGTCTCATTTGAGACGTTGAGCAAATCAACCTTTCCATGCTTCAGTTTTTCCCAATTGTAAAATGAAGTAATACTTACCTGCCTCACAGGTGTGTTGCACAGTTTAGCCAATGTTTGTAAAGCAATTTGAGCTCTTCAGATGGAAGACACTCTAGGAGTGAAAAGTATTATTGCTATGTAATTTTATCAGAGCTAAATGCACACATTTATTTTTCGTTGTGCAGTGGACATAGCACTTTACAAATAAGATAAACAGAGAATGTGCTTTGAAGGCTGCAAGTGATGGCACAAAAATGAGAAAACTGGCACTGCTCCACTGAACCCAAAAATTCTTGATGTCCAGCTCTCTCCAATGCGTGCACACACAGAGAACGTGGTTCACGTCTGTTAGGTAAGTGTAGTATTTGTTTTTTTCAGAAGTAATTGCTGAATTAAGCAGTTATTTCAGTGACTGTGAAAACACTTTAAAGAACAATTTTGAATCTGTAAAGATGAAGCTTTTAGGAATGCCTATTAAGTCCATTTTAGGAACAGGCATATCCATGAATACGTTTTTATGGTAACTAATGTTGACAGCTACCGAAAAGTAATCTCACTACATGTTGAGTGAAAATGACACCCCTCTACCCCCATTTTCAAAAACACCATTCTCAAGAATTAGAAAGACCAATACTACTTCAGTGTTCACGAAGACAGATTTGAAGAGGTATAACTTTTTTATGTGCTGGTCATTTAGGAAATGAGGCATCTTGATTTATCATGTGGAGAAACAAATTAAATAAAACAAATATATATTGTGGAGTCTGCTCAAGTCCTGTAGTTCAGGAAAAGTACAAAACTAATAAGTGCAGCAAAGTACACTATTCATGTTGACTTTCCTATGAATCACTTAAGCTCTACAGCTCCAGTAAACCATAACAGGGACAGTACTCTGAAAGCAGCTTCAATTTAGCACATAATTAAGCCACATTCATGTCCAATGGCAGATCACATGCAATGACCAGACACATTATTTATGTTGTGTGTTGAACTCCAAGACAGAACAAGGCAGCAAAGACTGAAAGAACAACAGTATATAACAAATGTCTTCCTGTATCAACCAACTGGATTTTTTTTGAGGGTATATATTGCTTCTTTGCTGTTGACATGAAATTTTGTGTTGTAGCCCTCCATATAGTACTAGCTGTCACATTAAACATGCATAAAAGCCTTTGAAATACAAAGCGAGAAAGAGTCCTGTGGCACCTTATAGACTAACAGACTATTGGAGCATAAGCTTTTGTGGGTGAATATCCACTACAAGTTAGTCAGGAAGCCTGAGGTATAGAGTATCACTTATTCTACAGCATAGCCACGATACCAATATTAGCTGTGAAACAATACCCTATATTGTAGTAATCCCACAGAAGACAGAGCAGTACTATGCATGCTTAACTTGCTTCCCAGAAAAATATTAATAAAATATGGTCCACACCATGCTACCTGGGATCAGTTTATTTCATACTGACTTGTGTTCTGATGCCCCGTACCAGTGATACAAGGGTTCATAAGAGAATGTCAAACCCAGAAACCAATATGAAAACAAGATAAGAATTAAAAGCAAACTGAAAATCCTGTTTGGATTAATATGACACTTTTGGTATTTCCTTTGGAACAGTTCTGCCAGGACTAAAAATCACAAAAACAATGAAGGATTTGTATGGATTCACATAAGGACTCTAATGGCAACACTATACTTCTGTACCAAAATTCTCCCAAGACAGATTTACAAGACAGACCATAATGGTTTGTAGTACGTATGGTAAATAAGTGGCTTAGAGTAAATGCCCTCTTAGCATTAGCTCAGCTACCGAAATACATCTTGAGATAGCAGAACATAATGAACATTTCCCCCCAGTAAAAATATAATATAAAAGGGTTGAAGTTCCATGCAGAACGATGGCTAGTTTTCTGAACTCCATATAGTCAAATATACTTTCAAGTATCGTTCAGCTTTCTCAGTTTTGTTTTTAATCTTTGTTTATGTTTTTTTCTGTTTTGAGTTTTCTTGGTGACTGAAGAGATAGAGAGGAAGATGGGAGGAAAGTTAAGTTATATCCCCTTTCCCTCATTTACAAAGAGGTTCTGTTTTATCCTGTATGGAAAAAGTGGCACACAGAATAAATAGGATGGATCCATATAATCTAGCCCACTTGTGAGGGATCTGGAAGGGAAGTCTGCAGGCTCCAATTCATAGAAGGCTGGGTCTTGAGCAGGTAATCTTAGCATACCAGAGAACAAGTAAGCTGCATATAACAGAGAACAACACTGCAAGACAGAGAGATTCAGGATGCAGATCTTGAAGCAGGATGGCATCTCCATGTTCTTAATTAAGAAATCTGAAGTTCTGCAAACTAAGATGTCTATATTGGAGAACAGACTGAGTTGTGTTTCAAATCTCCACTAAATTGAGATCTTCAAGGGCAGAAAGAAAGAAAGTCTTGCTATATCTGAGAATAATTTGAATTACTTATAAGTACCATTAACTCCTGCTGCGTGTATCTTCCACCTTTCTGCAGAATGTCTGTAATCTATTCCTCAGACCTGTTTACCACTAGTGCCAGGACAAATGTAATTACTTATGCAGCTATTTTTACTGTAGCAAAAGATGCAAAGCTATGACCCCAATAATTTCATCAGAAAAAATACCTGAGATTGGAATCCACAGAAGGGGTTAACTGCTGATACACTTTGAATCACTCTTGTAATGTAGACAAGCCCAAGCTTAGATCAGGCTGTGTTAACTCATATACACCTTGACCTGCTAAAGTGAAAAGGTATTATAAAGTGCCTACACTGGCAAAAAGGTAGTTTAGTCGGGGTCAGTCAACAAAGACTGACTTAACCTCAACCCATTTTTCTAGTGCAGATGCACCCATTAATTGGCTTTAAATAGGGTTGCCAACTTTCTAATTGCACAAAACCGAACACCATTGCCCCGCCCGCTGCTCCGCTCCTTCACTGAGGCCCCGCCGCTGTCCCAAGACCCCTGTCACTCATTCTCCCCCATCCTCATACACTCGCTCATTTTCACCAGGCTGGGACAGGGGGTTGGGGTGCAGGAGGGGGTGAGGGCTCCAGCTGTGGGGTAGGGCTCTGCTCTGGGGCCAGAAATGAGGGGTTATGAGTGCAAGAGGAGGCTCTGGGCTGGGGGGTGGAGCTGAGGGGTTCAGAGTGTGGGAGGGGGCTCTGGCCTGAGGCAGGGATTTGGGGTTTGGGAGGAGGTATGGGCTCTGGGCTAGGGGTGCAGGTTCTGGGGTGTGGTCAGAAATGAAGGGTTCAGGGTGCAGGAGGGGGCTCTGGGCTGGGGAGGAGGTTTGGGTGTGGGGGGAGGTGTGCGGAGTGTAGGCTCCGGGAGGGAGTTTGGGTGTGGGAGAGGACTCCAGGCTGGGGCAGGGATATGGGAAGGGGTGCTGGAGGGGGTGCGGGCTCTGGGGGGGGGCTCAGGGCAGGGGCAGAGGTACGGGAGGGTGCTCAGAGCTGAGACAAGGGGTTGGGGCACAGGAGGGGGTTCTGGGAGTGGGCTCCAGGCGGTGCTTACCTCACGGGGCTCCCCAGAAGCAACATGTCCCTTGGCTCCTAGGCACAGGGGCAGCCACGCAGCTCTGTGCAGTGTGCGCTGTCTCTGCCTGCAGGCGCCGCCCCTGCAGCTCCCACTGGCTGTGGTTCCCGACCAATGGGAGCTGTGGAGCCAGTGCACAGGGCAGGGGCAGTGCGCGGAGCCCCCCTGGCCGTCCCTCTGCTTAGGAGCCAGAGGGACATGTCGCTGCTTCCGGGAGCCGCATAGAGCGAGGTAGGGAGCCTACCAGCCCAACCAACCGGACTTTTAACGGCCTGGTCAGTGGTGCTGACCAGAGCCGCCAGGATCCCTTTTTGACTGGGCGTTCCCGTCAAAAACTGGACACCTGGCAACCATAGCTTTAAAGCTCATTGTCTACGTGTATGTAAGAAAAAAAAAAGGCAACTATTCTTGAGTAGTTAGCAGCTAACATTAGCATACTTTTATTTGTTCAACTCCAGTGAGCTTCTAGTCTTACAAACAGCTGACAAAAAGGGAATGCTAATTGCCCAGCACCCAGAATGTGACGCCAGACCATACTAGGGGGTCAGAAGACAATGTAATAGAGGATGGGTGATATGATTGATTTGGAACTGCCCTGTGACAATCTGCAATATTGTATGTTGGCTTGGTTTTGGGGGGATGAATTTATTGGGTTATCTCAACAGCAGCATTTGGAAAAAAAGGCAGGAAGGAAAAGAATGGCACAAGAAAAGCCACCCCTCAGAAAGCACTTGATAGTTGTTCAGGGACAATGTCAGTACCACAGACCCTGAAGACTCTGGCTTAGTCTCCTGCTGAGCCTACAGAAAGGACAAAGCCCAGGAACAGAGAAGAACAAAAGAGCTGCAGAGATAGGGACTATAAAGAGAGATGGTGGTTGATCAGGGGAACCAGACTGAAACATCAGGACCCCCATGGATGTATCTGAAGAAGTTAGCCCTGCCTAGGTTGTGATCAGAGAATAGTAAGCCTTGAGATAAGATAGACATGCTTTGCTCTACTGCTAAAATAATAATACTTTTGTTTTAAGGAAGCTGTCCAATCATTGTATACCACTGGTCACAGGCTCTGGAAGGAAAGAACCACAGGTGCCCAAACTCAGTCAGACCTGTGGTGTAATAGTTGATACACAGGTTACCATAGTTCAGGGCTCAGTCTGTGAGTGGCATATCTGCAAAATTCCACCTGGAGACAGAAACAAGGCCTGATACCTGAAGGAATGTGCTCACAGGAACAAGTGGTTTGAGGCTGAAAAGTTTTCCATAGCAGCTCATGATAGTTTGTGTTTGACATGATGCAATTACCCAGGAGAAATTTAACACAGAACTGTTTTGCTGGAGCTCTGAATCCTGTGCTCTGCATCCATGCAGCACAACTTTCTTTACTTATCTTCATGGATTAGATATTACTGCCTTTAAAAAAAAAAAAAAACAACAACAACCCTATCAACTGTTGATTCCTGGATTAGCTCTATGTATTCAACCCATTATGAAAAATGGATTTTAAAAGCCCTTCTTCTGGTTGAAGTTGAGGGTTACATCTATTGCAAACCCAATGTGACCTTAAAGGAATTATTTCATTAATGTTTGTACAGTATTTTTTAAAATACTTGGAAGTGCACGTTATTTCAGTTCTATTACAGTTTTCTAACCACATACCAACCACACAACTTCTAAATTGTGTAAGCATCTCTAACACAGACTGCAAAAATCAAAATTGACTCTGCTCAACTGAATACAGCCATTAATCAAAAATATGCAAGCTATGCTGCACAATTTGTAATAAAGGTAAAACAGAAGTATACACCACTAAATACAGGCGAAGCAAATGTGGAAAGCCAACCTAACCATAAAACTTACACATGCTCAATGAATAGTTGTTTGGATACCAAGGAAACTAGCATCTCCTCATGTACATATGATATGATAATACAATCTTTAATTACATGATCACAAATCATTTATCAAACAATAACATATAATACATGCAATGTACGCTACACTTTTAGAGACACATGATCTCGTACACTACAATAATTTCATTGTCATAAATACCCAAGTATCATCTGACTTTGACCTTGTTTGACTTGAACTATTCTGTATTTTAGTTGTTTTATCACCAACCACACATGTATGTTTAATTTATAAGGGATATTTAGTTCTTACTTTCATCAAATATTAGTGTTATACTGTCTTTACAATACTGTGAATCTGTATCTTCAGTTTTGCACCAGAATATTGCGCATAGAATTTATATTTGTACACCACTAATTTTAAATATATGTATATATGTCTAATGTCATAGACACAAGTCAATTGGAAACTGAACTTTTCCATAAGCTGACATAAAAATGCTTTGGGTTTCCAGGTGCTAAGTATTTGATTGCACTATATAGGTATAGTGTACTTACAGTAAGATTTATTAACTGAGCCTCATTGATACTGACACTTATTGAAAGATTTTACTTGTCAACTCACATATGACAGCTTATAATGCTTTTAACTGTAACTATTCTTGAAGTCAATAGGGCTTCTCATGTGCTAAGAGTTAGAGAGAAGTTTAAGTATCTTGCTAAATCAGGGCTTTAGTGTGTAATTTTCATGTAACTGAATATTGTAATGGAATGTTATAGCTTGCACAACACACAGCTCCATATACATACATGTAGAGTCATCAGAAAAGTTGTATTAAGGAGTAGTTTGAGAAATAAAGACACGTAACTGAAAGCTGTATCATACTGCTTAGGATAAGCACCATTCCAAATTCAAAGTAACATGGCAACCCAAGGGAAGGCACAAACCTATATAAATACTCTTTATTCACTGAAATAGCATAGTTGCACAGACACTTATAGTCTCAGCCATGATAGTCTTTCCAGCCCAGTGGTGTTAATTCGGATTATCATGCTTTGCAGCCATTGAGCCAGGCTCCTCCGCTGCTAACTGACAAAATTAAAACCTTCCCAGTGTCTGATTTGATCTTTTAAACAGGGGCGGCCCTATGATTTTTGCCGCCCCAAGCACGGCAGTCAGGCGGCCTTTGGCGGCATGCCTGCAGGCAGTCCGCAGTCACACGGATTCGGCGGCGTTTCTGCGGGTGATCTGCCAGTCCTGCGGCTTTGGCGTACCCGCCACCAAATTGCTGCCGAAACCGCGGGACCGGCAGACCTCCCGCAGGCACGCCGCTGAAGGCCACCTGACTGCCGCCCTCACAGCGAACGGCACGCCGCCCCCCGCGGCTTGCCGCCCCAGGCACACGCTTGCTGCGCTGGTGCCTGGAGCCACCCCTGCTTTTAAAGATCCCTCAGAGCTTCACTAAGATCCAGAAATTCACCAACACTATCCAGAATAGTGCTTGTATTCTGACACAGGACACGCACAATAAAGTTTTCCAATTTAAAGCAGATGCTCCAATAAGGCACCAATCTATCAGCCCATTGAACTAATCGTGTCAGCTCAAGTATGAAAACTATCCATTTTGCCATTCTACAACCCAAAATACAGGAGCCATTTGTGTACACACATTTGAAAATCTGGCTCTCTGTGTGCGCGCGGGGGGGAAATCTGAAAATCATGATACTATTTCCAAAGCTCATGTAGTATTGTAATATTTCAGGAGCTATAACATTTAAGGACACAGTCTAATAAATGTACGGGACATCAAAAGCAACTAACCTTAAACATTTACTGCTGTAGGTATTTTATATGATTTTCCCTTGACGTGCTTTAAAAAAAATAATCCTTGTAGCAACAATGATTTTTCTTCCTCCCACAACAAAACAAACAAGATAAAAAAGACAAACAAGGAAAATAAACGTTCTACTTTGCATGCTTCCCACATAAACAACATATGGCATGCATGCGCCCTTAATAGCCTGCTTCCACAATTCAGATTGTTGTAGGACTTACAAGAAGTCACTTTTTTCCTGTTTTAAACTTCTTGCTGCTAGCAAGAGTAAAATAATAAATATAATATGTATGTCACAATAATGCAATAAAACAATAGGAGACAATTTAGAGCCCTACATAAGCTGTATCCATATATAACTTAAGAATAATGCAGGGAGGCAAATTCTTTGATGAAAATAAGCCGTGCAGGTTCTACAAAAGAAGAGTAAATTGGAAGAAGACTTCACAGCTTACAAATTACTGCTTTGTTTTGAGTCAGACTAGAATTTGCAATAGGTCTTGTCTGTGCACAAATACTCCTTGCCCCAGATTTCTGTTTGAGGAAAAGATGATCTAGTGAATTTTCTGACTGGGAAATGGCACCAAATAAAACATATGACTCGATCTAAAAAAGTAACACTGTTTAACCACACTATTAAAAAATCTCTGGAATGTAATAAATATAGAAGCTACAGTCTACTAAAAAAAACCTACTGTACACAGCTGTGCACTCTGGCCAGCCATTTATGGGCTTTCAGCTATGCCATCAAAATTCCATAATAAATTATTTTTATAACCCTTAAAATGTTAAAACCTAGAATTCTGATTGGCTCCTTTTACAAGGAAATAATTCTCTAGAACTGTCCGACACAGCAGCAGCCTCATTGAAAATCATCCACCCTGTAGTGTTGTGAAGAAATAATGGTGGGTGAGAAGAGAGGGAAGAGGTACTTTGCTCCCCAAACACTTCATTTTTAAAAAGTAAATAAATAAACGGTTATAATAGCAATAACAACCTTGGCATGGCGCATATCCAGAGGAATAGCTGACTGTGATAAACAGCCTGAGGTGAACTCTCTCTGCCGGTCATGAATCCCCAGGAAATGCCCTGTGCCTCAATAGTTATTGCTCAATTGTACAATGCTTCTCTTTGAAAATACAACACCCTCCAGGAAGTGAACAAGATGAAAGAGCTTTTCTTCATGATGCTGAGGCGCCTATTAATTTTTGCCGCAACAGAATTGTTGCCGATTAGAAAAAGCATGTTCATAAATCCAGACTCTCTAATCTAAGGCTTTTGGTGCAAGTTCTTTGTACATTTGTTTTTGTCTTTATACTCGTTGGTTCTATTTTTGTTTAGATTGACAGATCATTTCCATCTTGAAAAATTAACAACCTTTACAATTTATGGGCTTTCAGGATTTCTGGTCAAGTCAGTTTTGTCTTTGGTTTTTTGAGTTTTAAAATGCATATCTCACTGCTGGACAGAACACTGCCTGGAAATACATTTGCTGGAAAGGAAAGTTTTAGTTATTCAAATCTACTGATCTCAAGGAGAGGAGCACCACTGTGAGAGCATACTTTAATTAACTTTCTGTACTGAACTGGGGGGAGGGGAGTGGGAGACGAGAGGATGACATTTTAAGTAAATTTACTCCCTGAGACAAATAAAGCATCCATTTATATCGAGACTTCATGTGGCTGCTGGCACTATCAGTAGTAATGTGGTTATAAGAACAAACAGTTGGAGGGTTACCTGTATCTCCGTCCTCTCTCCGTTTCTCTGAATGCACCCCCTCAATCTCTGGCCTCATGCCTTTACACGCCCTGAGATGGAATTCCATAATTCTCCCCACTCTTAGAACAGGCCTAGTGGCACAGTGTCTGTATATCAACTATGCTTATCCAGAAAGAAGGGGAGAAGAAAAGCTAAAGATAAGCCATGCCTCAGCAAACACTTGAGGGTTGTTACAGGACAATGGCAGAGCCATAGGTGCCGAGGAATCTGCTTAGCCTACCAAAATGGTTTTGACAAGAAGGGCAAAAGCCTGGGAATTTACAAAAACAAAGGGACTCTGGATGGATTAAAAGGGGCACACTTGCTCTCATGCTCTCTCTCGAAAGAGAAAGGGAGGGAGGGGAGGTAGTTGTTTGGGAGGTATTTGGGAAAACCAGACTGACACAGGCACCCATTGGGGTGTCTGAAGATGCTAAGCCTGCCTAGGTCACCATGTATGGCAGAGCTTTAGGTAAGATACCAACTAAACAAAGTGGGTTTGGCACCTGCAGTTCTTCCCTTCAGGAGCCTGTGACCAGTGATGGATACAGTGACCAGACAGCCTTCTTAAACCAAACTGTTTATTCTCACAGTAGGAGTGAAGCATAAGAGAAAAAGGATTTTAAAACAACAAACAGTCTATATGCACATCTACCTTACCTACAGCCCTGCCATCATGTGATAGTTAGCTAGGAAGGCCTAGCTTCTTCAGACACAACAGCAGGAGCCTGAGTCAGTCTGGTTCCCCTAACAAGACAGAGACAGAGAGAGACTCTTTTAATCCAGACAGAATCCCTTTGTTCTTGTCAGTTCTCAGGCTTTGCCCTAGTAGGCTCAGAGGAGGTCAAGGCAGACTTGTTGGAGCCTATGGCTCTGCCATTGTCCTGTAACAACCCTCAAGTGTTTGCTGAGGCATGGCATATCTTAAGTTATTCTTCTGCCCTGCCTGCTTGCTTTTCCATACAGGCTACTATTAAACAAAACCGACATATTCATATGGTAAACATCCCAATAACCAAGTCAACATATAGCATTCATAGGTTATTACAGATCAGCTCTACATCCCTCACAGTCATCATCTGAAATGTTCAGATTATGCACTAAACTACAGCTCCTATTAGAACTTTTTCTAGAACAGGCAACTACAGCAAAACCCATCAGACTTGCCCTCCATTTCAAAGTGGTATATTCATTCAGTAATTTATAGAGCATTTACAGCTATAGCAACTATGAGCTATTTGCAAAAATAAAATTGTATATGAACTCACAATGCATTGTGTATAATAAAAATGACCACTGCTGCTATATAAAATTTGTGGACAGCCAAGCTGCAAGAATAAAGTAAACAAAATCGACAAAATACACTTTGCACAATGCCCAAAAGTGAGCCAAAAACTTGGGTTTTGGTGAACCACCAAGAAGTTCAAGTACAAAGGCAGAAGTCCTGGGAGCAAGAACATCACACTTGATAGTAACTGCCACAGTAGGGAAGGATCAGTCTCTTACAACAGGGTTTCAGACCATTTATGGCTATGCTCGCCTTCATGATACAGCAAGTACCTCACTAGTCTCATAATCTGAAAGTCCTATATTTGCATGTCAGAGAAGACTCTGTTGACTATTTAGATTGTTTTCTATTTAGTCTGTGAGTTCTTAAGAGCTCTTACAATCTACAAGGGCTATTAACACTTGTCTTACTGTATATGCCTATAGAGAACTTAGCACACTGTTATGTGACTAGAAATTAAAAATATATAGAACCTTTTTCCAAATAAAAAGCCAAGTTTGTTGCAAATAATATTTAAAGAAATACAGTTTAAGGTTTACCTTTGTTCTGAAAATTTTTTAAGCCCAAGAACTGATGGAGTTTGAGAAAAAAAAAAACTTTCATAAACTTAAAAAAAAAATGGACTCCCCATTTAAAGCACACTGTTGAATTAAAAGTCAAATTGACGCTAACTATAGTTTTATTACTACTTACTACATTACAGAGACCATAAATGTACTAGCTGCCTTGAAGTATAAAGAAGATATGGTCAGTCTTCGTTCCTGTCCTGAGGAAATTACAAAATAAATTCAGATATGATGCGACAAAGAGAGTAACAGAACAACAGGGTTAGGAAAAGGATGGATGGGGCAAAAGAACAGGGCTACACCAATAAGACTGTGTAGTTACTCAACAAAAGCTAGTGCAAAGCATGGTGAAAACTATCATGGGGAAGTGACAACGAACCAAATCTTTAGGTTGCCTAACAATGAAAGAAGTAGGGATCTTAGGGAGAAAAGAGTGTGTGATCATTAATTTGAGACTGTATCATAATGTACACAGAACAAAGATGAATTAAGGTTGGCCATGCTAACTTAATTCTGGTAATTCCTAACCTTGAAGTGCTTGACTTTGCAACCTCAATGACTATATTTTTACATTCTTTTTGGTATGTGAGTTTAATGAGGAGAAGGTAGTGGGCTTGCACAAAGCAGAGAGACATTAGTGGGAGAAGCGATGAATATGGAATGGAGGCTGTCAAGCACATCTTTAACATTTCAAAAAGTCTCCAATGGTGAATATTCCCACCAACCAGATGAATCAAAGTTCTCCATACTACTGTCGGGGAGACACAGGCAGGTCTGATTTCCAGTCCCACACTCTTGTTCACTCATTCTGAGAGTGACAGGAATGCTGTGGAGGGAGCACACTGCCCTGGGAGGGCTGAAATTGGGCTAAGGAGGAGAAAGCACCTTGCATCTCTCAGGGCATGTCTACACTTACCTCCGGAGCAATCGATCCAGCAGGGATCGATTTACCGCATCTAGTGAAGACGCGACAAATCGACTGCCAAGCACTCTCCCGTCGACTCCGGTACTCCTCCGGAGCAAGAGACGCAGGCGGAGTCAACAGGGGAGCATCAGCAGTCGACGTACCACAGTGAAGACACCGCGGTAAGTAGATCTAAATACGTCGACTTCAGCTACATTATTCACGTAGCTGAAGTTGCGTAACTTAGCTTGATTTCCCACCCCCCAGTGTAGACCAGGCCTCAGTAGCAACCCTTCTGGACAATTAAAGAATAGCATCTGTAATCCTGGCTGAAGGAGCTGAACATAACTAAAATGTCAGTAATGCAGGGCCTCGTGTGGCTGGGAACGTAAGGCTAAGAAAAATACCTGAGTGGTGGTGATGAATCAACAAGACTCGATAAAAGACACAAGGGAAATCTTAATCCAAGGGGAAAAAATTCAAACCACAAGTTTCTCCAAGTATTAAATGTAAAAAATGTTTAACCTTAGTTTTAATAGCCAAGTTATTAATGCACACTGTTTTAAGATTGTCCAACATTGCAATTTCCACTAAACATCAAATTCACTGGTTAGCATAATTTGTCATCTGTATAATTTTTATTTCTCTATACTGCTCCACTTTGCCAGTTCCCTTTTTTGGTCAAAGACAGACAATAAATGTGGAATTGTGGAGCAAACAGCAAGAAACCACTTCCAGAAACAGCTTGGAAGAGGTTTTTTTAAAAAACAACAACAACTATGCTTAGCATTTTCATTCTTGAATCTTTCTTGGCCTGCATACAACACTTTACACATGAAATCAATTAGAAACCAGGATAGATGGCCTCTCAGAAAGTATGCTGGCTTCTGTTGAAATCATGCTGGCAAAAAACCAAAAGATTTGCCCAGAATTAGTAAATGTGGCCTGGCAAGAACTACTTTGTATATTTTACAATTTTGACATGCAAGTCAGTGCATACTATAGTTTCATTTAAAGGTCTCTGTTACACAAAAGCAAAAAGGAAGATTTAGCCTTCTTCATAAATCTCCCAAATGCAAACCCAATGCTCTAAGTGATGTAAAAAATTCATGTACAGTGGTACCTACTTTATGTATACATGGTATACCAAACAATTATTATATTCAACTCAACTGAAAACTACTATTCAGACCAAATATTAGCACTACAGCAAGTTTTATTATAATTTCACTTATACAGGAACTTTCACTTGAGCATCTCAAAATGCTTTACAAACATTTGTTAAACATCAGACCACTTTCTTAAGGACTCAATGATTTTTGCCAAAAGCCCATGTACATAGTTGTGCCATTGCACTGGCTCAAGTGCAGACTAGGAAGCAGATTCTGAGTGTGCCTTATGCCTCCCCTGCAAGGGCGTGCAGGACAGGTCAAGAAGACCCAAGAAACTCTGACTAACCACCAAATATACTGCGTCTCAAGTTCTTGCTCTGGAGACCGATGTTTAAATACTAATTAGGGGAAAAAACTGTTTTACCCTCATTCCAAAATATGGTTGTCCATATCACTAACCCATACAAGAATTCTAAATCAGGCGCACTAAGGCTATGGCTACACTAGAGAGCTTGCATCAGTGCAGCTGCACTGCTGTAAGCTCTCTAGTGCAGCCACTCTAAGCCGATGGGAGAGAGCTCTGCTGCTGACTTAATTAATCCACCCCCAATGAGCAACAGCAGCTGTGTCAGCAGGAGAAGCTCTCCTGTCAACATAGCACTATCCACACCGGTGCTTAGGTCAGTGTAACTTATGTCACTCGGGGGTGTGTGGCTTATTCACACCCCTGAGTGACATAAGTTCTGCCAACATAGTGTAGTGTAGACATAGCCTAAGTGTCAGGACTGAGGCAAAATTAGAACAGCGGTGAGAGGAAGATTTTAGTGTGCCACACAATGTTTATTTCCTTCCAGGAAAATAAGGTGCTCACTTTCAAGTACCTGGTGGTACCTTGGCCTATCATCTCTCACCAGTGGCATAACATCAGGAATGTTTCCTGCTTCCCAAAGTGGATCTTTGGGACAGCCTGTATGGGGCGGGGGGAGCACATCTCACAGACAGAGTCGCAGCTTGGGCATTGTTTTGAGACTCTCTATCCTGCATGGCCCAGCAGTATCCATAGCTCCTGCCTCCAAATCATAAGAGAGAAAATATGATCTAAAAATGCTAGTAAAGGGGCAAGCTTGTTTAAATAGTAATTGAGGCTAATGTTGAAAATGTGTTGATAGGGCCAAAAAGGGTGATACCCCACTTTAAAAGAAAACTCAGTGATAATTTTCTTGAACCAGATGTTGGTTTTTAGCAGCAGTCTGGAGTCTGTTGTTTTATACAGGTGTTTATTAATTAAATTGCATGCTGCTGACATTATTATTAAACATGTACATATTGTGGTAGTCCTTAGAATCTTCAACCAGATCAGGGTTCCATTGTGCTAGGCTTAGTACAAGCACATAGGAACTGACAGTCTCAGTCCAAAAGAGCTTACAGTCATAACAAGTGAATAACATAATGAAAGACATAAGTGAATGAGACAGTCAAAGGGACCAGGGTTAAGAACACAGGGTAGCAAAAATAATAGGATGTGTGCACTTCTTATCCAAATAGAACTATGCACCAAGCCACATCTAAAATTTGAAGGAAAAATTCTTGAAGGGACATCTGCCTGTTGATAGACAAAAGAGCTGTGAAGAGACTTAAAATTCCTGGCCCCGTGTTGGAGGGATATCATAGCAACTGATCAGGGAAACACTCAGATTACATTTCCCAGTGAATAATTAATAAATAGGAAAAGATAAAAGTTTAATTTAACAGAAGGAAACATGGTACTATTCTACAGCAATGCCTGCTAGAAAATGGAAGCGTGCAATGCAGAGCAGTACTCAAAAAAAGGACAGTCCAAATTAATCTTACCTCAGCTTGGCAAAGTGCATGAAGACCTTGTAATACTAAAGCAGCAGGTGTGGCTTGATCAGGTTTTGTGCATTCATTCAATATCTGGGAAATTGCAGCCAACATATCAGCTCCATGTTGATATGGCCTAGTGGAAAACAATATTGCATGAAGGCAGAGTACTTAAAAAAAATTCAGTTCCACCTCTCAAAGCTTCTTGACATGTAGAGAAATATTTAATAGCACATATTCTTCTACACAGGACCGCTTCCTATTTAACACTTAATGACTATTTCTTTAAACAACTTGGATAAATAAATCATCTGACCAGATGATGTAAGTACCGCATGTTTAGGCTTTCTAAGTTTTCTTTCTATAGCCTCTAAATCAATTCCACTGTGCTATCACAAATCCCATTTAAATTTTCAACTCTAATAATATTGTTCACTTGACAGTAAATGTTACAGTTACATTGAGACTTCTTTTATAACCCAGATTCCAGATGCTCGTAACTTCCAAAAAAAATTATTTTGGCTGAAATATACCATGATCAAAATAAATCACACATTTTCTACTCTAAAAAGAGTAAGGTTTTTTTCTGTGCATTCATAACTCAGACAGTACTGAATGTCACAAGAGGTATGAATCATCCCAGGTGTGTGGTCTTCACAGAAGACTAGTCTCCAGGTAGGTAAGTGGAAGTGGGAGAAAAGAGACACAATACTTATAAGCAACTGAAAAAACTAGTTTTGCATGAACAAGGGAAAAACTACTTTAGGTTTAAAGACAATAAAAAAAGACAACATAGGACTATGGAATAATGTAAATATATAATACTAATGTTCATGGATTTTAAGGACACAAACTATTAGATCATCTAATCTGATCTCCAGCATAACACAGGCCACAGAATTTGACCCAGGGTATGTCTACACTGCAGCTGAGAGTTGTGATTCCCACCACAGGTAGACAGATGTGCACTAGCTCAGCTCGAGCTGGCACACTAAAAATAGCACCGTGAATAATGCAGCAGTGGCATGGGCTAGCCACCTGAGTCCAAGCCCACCAACTCCCTGGGTCTGTGTTCAGTAGACATACCCCCAGTTACCCCTGTACTGAGCCCAATAACTTGTGTTTGAAAAAAGCATATTTTCCAGAAAGGCATCTGCTCTTGGACTGAAGACATCAAGAGACAAGAGAACCTACTAATTCACTTGGTATTTTGTTCCAATGGTTAATCTCCCTGCCTGTTAAAAATGTGTGCCTTATTTCTAATCTGAATTTGTCTGGCTTTAGTTTCCAGCCATCGGTTCTTGTTATGCCTTTCTCTGCTACTTTAAATGCGTAGACTGAATTTCACAGGTTTAAAAATCTGACCAGAGAAAGTGGTTCTGCTCTAAAATGTGACTTTATAAAAATAGCATTGTGGAGGTTCTATGTTTGTATCTCAATAACTCTACCTCAAATGGTCTCAGTTTACAAGTTAAAAACTGTCAGCCCTGCCAACAAAACCTGGAACCTGACAGTAAAAATGGGATCCCTCTGGCTTATGATGAAACACCAAGCTAAGGATTCTACAATCAGAATTTAGTTCATTATTTGATTAACAATACGTGAGTCAAAATAGAATCCATCTCACCCTCCAGAGCTGTTCTGGCTCTTGAGTGCAACCAAGAATCAAAAGTAGTAAAAATTTATTTCAGTCAGTCAAGTAAGCAGCTATGTTTCTAAATTTACATATGGAGAAGGAATGACTAAGAAGGAGCCTTTTTAATACAATCACTCTTCAGTACATAACTCCCATTTACAGCGCTGATTATGCAGACAAAGTACACAGTGAAATCAGAACAGGTTTTTTTCTTTAGAAAAAAATATCAGAAATTAAATACAAAAAATTTACATTAACATAATATTAGGATTATTACTTTGCCTACTCAATCCGGAAATGAAGAAATGATGGTCCTCAGAGTAAGCTTAGCAAATCAGACTGATTTGTGTGTGGATGGAAAGGGGGGGGGAGGGGAGAGTTGGGGTCAAATCTGAGGCCTGGTCTACACTAGGCTTTTATGTCGACTTTAGCGCTGTTATATCGAATTAACCCTGCACCCGTCCACACCAGGAAGCCATTTAGTTCGACATAAAGCTCTCTTTAAATCGATTTCTGTAATCCTCCCCAACGAGAGGAGTAGCGCTAAATTCGACATGGCCATATCGAATTAGGCTAGGTGTGGATGGAAATCGACGGTAATAGCTCCGGGAGCTATCCCACAGTGCACCACACTGTTGACGCTCTGGACAGCAGTCTGAGCTTGGATGCTCTGACCAGCCACACAGGAAAAGCCCCGGGAAAATTTGAATTCCTTTTCCTGTCTGGGCAGTTTGAATCTCAGTTCCTGTTTGGACATCGAGGTGAGCTCAGCAGCAGTGGCAACGATGCAGAGCTCTCCAGCAGAGATGGCCGTGCAATCTAATAGAAAGAGGGCCCCAGCATGGACTGATCGGGAAGTCTTGGATCTCATCGCAGTGTGGGGCGATGAGTCCGTGCTTTCAGAGCTGCGCTCCAAAAGAAGGAATGCTAAGATCTACGAGAAGATCTCCAAAGCCATGGCAGAGAGAGGCTACAGCCGGGATGCAACGCAGTGCCGCGTGAAAATCAAGGAGCTGAGACAAGGCTACCAGAAGACCAAAGAGGCAAACGGACGCTCCGGATCCCAGCCCCACAGATCCCGTTTCTACGAGGCACTGCATTCCATCCTTGCTGCGCCCGCCACCACTACCCGTGGACTCTGAGGATGGGATATTGTCCACGGCCGGTTCCTCGGACATGTTAGCGTACGGGGAAGATGAGGAAGGAGATGAGGAGGACGAGGCAGTCGACAGCGCTGGCACCGCTGATTTCCCCGACAGCCAGGAGCTCTTCATCACCCTTACAGAGATCCCCTACCAACCCTCCCCAGCATGTAACCTGGACACAGATTCAGGCGAAGGATCAAGCGGTAAGTGCTTTAAACATATTAACCTTTATTTTTTACAAAACTTGAATATTAATACTAAGAACAATCTGTGAATCATGATTTCTTCCCCCTGGGCGCTTAAGTAATCAGTAACAACTATTTAAAAAAAAATCAAACAGTGTCCGGTTGTGCATGATTGTGCTGCCCAAGCTGCTCCACTCATTAGTGCCTGCTACTGCAGCTATATTAGAATCCTGTCTATATGTCCGGGGATAGAGCAGTAGTCCTCCACGGACATCTCCACAAAGCTCTGCTGCAGGTAATGGGATAGCCTGTTCATCAGGTTCCTGGGGAGAGCGGCTTTACTTGGTCCTCCGAAGTAGGAGACGTTCCCGCGCCAGGAGACAAGCAGGTACTCCGGTATCATTGCCTTGCATAGCATGGCGGCAAAGGGCCCCGGTCTCTGCAGGCTTTCTCGAAGCATCCGTTGGATCTCGGTGTCCGGGATCCTCATGAGAGTTATGTCGCTCATGATGACCTGCTTTGAATTAGGTAGGGGACTGTTAGTATTGGGACTGCTTGCAACAAGTTCCTTTACAGAACTGTGACCGCTGGTTTACAGCCACGCGGTGGGGGCGGGAGAGGGGCAGCATACAGGGATCTTTCCCTGGCTCATCCGCGAGGGGGTGGGACAGGGCCAGAGTTCCTGCTTGGCCGATTGCTGGCAGCACAGACTGGCAGTGCTTTCAATGTGAAAGGAGGCCAGTGGTACTCCTACAGTTTTAAGCAGCCACAAGTCTACGGCTTACCATGTTTGCCTGCTACAGAGAGTACCGTGTCCTGCCCCGCTTCCCAGATCGGCAGTGCAAAAGCCCAGGCACTGAAGGCGAGGTTCGAAAATTCGACCTTGTCCTGAGTGCGCATGTGATAGGTGTGGTTCATGGTCTTGTTCACAGAGAAAAACTATGTTCTTGATTCACAACCACATTTATCTTTCGGAGGAATTCACTGCCTTTTCCTCATTCCCACAGCCACATCTGCAACTGTCTCCCAACCCAGCTTGGCATCACACTCCCAGAGGCTAGCGCACATTAGGCGGAGAAAGAAGAAGACGCGAGAGGACATGTTCTCAGAACTAATGGGCTGCTCCTGAGCCCAGGCAGCACAGCAGAACCAGTGGAGGGAGAATTTGTCACAAATGCACCGGACACACATGGAACGTGAGGAGAGGTGGCGGGCAGGAAGACCAGCAGGCGACTCAAACGCTGCTTGGACTTCTGAGGGAGCAAACGGACACGCTCCGGCGCCTTGTTGATGTTCTGCAGGAACGGAGGCAGGAGGACAGAGCCCCGCTGCAGTCTATCGGGAACCGCAGTCCCCCGCCACCAAGTCCCATACCCCCCTCTCCCAAAGTCCAAAGAAGGAGGGGTGGCAGAGTCCGTGAAAACTCTCACTCCACCCCTGCAGACTGCTCAAGCACCAGAAGGCTGTCATTCCCCAAAATTTGAAAAGTCCTTTCCTGCCCGCCTCACCCAAGCCCCCGCCCAACTTTCACCCCCCAGTTTCCTGTCTGGTTGTTAATAAAAAATATGTTTCTGTTCATTACTGTTTCAGTCAGGTTCTTTTGAGGGAGAGTCTGTCTGGAGGGGGGGAAGGGGATTGGTAATTGGACAGGACAGTCACCTTTAGCAGAGTACAGAGGCGGGGGCAGGTCCAGCATCAGGACACATACACAGTGCAGTCACTAGTGACCCTGGTCAGTCTGGGAGGTGGTTTTCATCTCCTGGGGGGGGGGGTTGCTCTGTGACTTTGTGGCGGGGGAGGGCAGTTACAGATCTTATGCTGCAGTCCTTATCCTGGATCACAGAGCCACGCAGCAGGGGATCTGTAACCCTCCTCCCCCAGGCAGAAACTCACATAGCTGACACATACACGCAGTTCCGCCCAGGAGTGATGGCAGGCTCCGTTGAAATAACCAGTGCACCACTGCGGAGCCTGTCATTCCTGGAGTTTAGAAGCATCATTTGCATCAGAACACTAAACCCGCCCCCCGCCACAGTCTGCGTCCACGGTTTAAAACATTCCCGCGAAAACAGTAATAAAGACAACGGTGTTCATTGACAAAATAGAACTGATTTTATTTTTTGGGAAGGGGGTGAAGGGGGTATGTAACTGGAGGTTCAGCTTCTGTGTCCACAAACTTAACAGTCACTGGTTACCCTGCTCAGTCTGGAACCTTGCTTTCAAAGCCTCCCAGATGCACTCCACCACCATTCTGCACTTGCTCAGACGGTAGTTGAACAGTTCTTTTTCTGTGTCCAGGGCGCCAGTATAGGGCTTCATGAGCCAGGGCATTAGCGGGTAGGCTGGGTCCCCGAGGATCACTGTAGGCATCTCCACATCCCCAAGAGTTATTTTGGGGTCCGGGAAGTAAATACCTTCCTGCAGCCGTCTAAACAGACCAGAGTTCCTGAACACGCGAGCGTCATGAACCTTGCCCGGCCATCCGACGTTGATGTTGGTAAAACGTCCCCTATGGTCCACCAGTGCTTGCAGCACCATTGAAAAGTAGCCCTTTCTGTTAATGTACTGGCTGGCCTGGTGGTCCGGTCCCAGGATAGGGATGTGAGTCCCATCTATAGCCCCACCGCATTTTGGGAATCACATCGCGGCGAAACCATCTATGATGACCTGGCCGTTTCCCAGGGTCACTACCTTTGAGAGCAGTACCTTAACGATTGCGTTGGCTACTTGCATCACAACAACCCCCACGGTAGATTTGCCTACATCAAAGTGGTTCGCGACTGACCGGTAGCTGTCCGGCGTTGCAAGCTTCCAGAGGGCTATGGCCACTCGCTTCTGGACAGTCAGGGCTGCTCGCATCCGGGTGTCCTTGCGCTTCAGGGCAGGGGACAGCAACTCACAAAGTTCGAGGAAAGTCCCCTTTCGCATGCGAAAGTTTCGCAGCCACTGGGATTCGTCCCAGACCTGCAGCACTATGAGGTCCCACCAGTCCGTGCTTGTTTCCCGGGCCCAGAATCGCCGTTCCACAATATCCACATGACCCATTGCCACCGTGATGTCCTGAGCGCTGGGTCTCGTGGTTTCTGACAGCTCTGTGCTACTCTCCGACTTCAGGCTCTCACGGCGGTGCCGTAGCCTCCTCGCCCGATTTCTCTGCATCTGCCTCAGGGAAAGGTGTATGATAAGCTGTGAGGTGTTGAGAACGGCCACAACTGCAGCGATGGTTGCAGTGGGATCCATGCTCGCAGTGCTGTGGCGTCCGCGCTGTCACTGATCAGAAAAGTGCGCGAACTGATTTCCCGCCGGCGCTTTCAGGGAGGGAGGGAGGTCGGTAGTGACGGACGGATGACGACAGTTACCCAAAAGCACCCTCTACACATTTTTTTACCCAGAAGGCATTGGCAGCTCGACCCAGAATTCCAATGGGTAGCGGGGACTGCGGGAACTGTGGGATAGCTGCCCACAGTGCACCGCTTCCAATGTCGACGCTTGCCCCGTTAGTGTGGACTCACAAAGTCGAATTACTGTCCTTAGTGTGGACACACACGTTCGACTTTGCAATATCGATTCCACATATTCGATTTAAGTAAAATCGAACTACTCTCGTAGTGTAGACATACCCTGAGACAGAGCCCGGCCTTAGTATGCAGTGTAGACATAACCCCTGATGTCCAAGAGGACAGTTGGGGTGTCAGCTAGCTGCATGGCTCATTCATTTCCATATCTAAAATGACATTCAAACAGTGGTTCTAATCAGCATATTAATGTAGGACAAAACACACGGTTGAAGCCAGTGGTATGATTCTGACTCTTCCATTGTGGACTCCAAGTAAATTTTGCACAAATGCGATGTCTCAATTAAACTCTGTCACAGAAAGGCCCGAGAAAGTAGAATTCCTTTGTAAATTCTGTTCTGAAGCACTGTGTTTTGTTTATATGTGCTTCCTATGAGTCCTTCATGTAGTCCCATTCTGTTCGTATTAAAAGGCATGTATACGCATTATACTTACTAGCTTCTGAAGTATTGCCTAAGACAACGTGTATCTGTTACAGCCATCAAAAACCATAAGCCCCACAATTAAGATAACAGGCTCGTCAGAACTGACCAGCACAGCTTTCCTTTAAACACCCTGCACCCTCTCGAAGTTGGATAACGAACACTCATTCTTACCTCTGCCTGCATATATCTCTGATGGAAGCAGCTTTAGCTATCACCTTTTCCCACAGAGTATCCTTCCCAATGGACAAAGAGGGCATATTGGACATTGCCATGAATCTCTGCAGTTCTGGGTAAACCCGATCCTAGAAAAAACATTTGATTTTTAAAATATATAATTAAGTTTATAAAAGTTGGTGAAATGATTTTATGCAGCTAAAGCCTTTACAAAGCTTCTAAAGGAACATTTAAATTGCAAATCACATTGCATTTTGGTTCATCAGTGGAGAAGAATACTGTGATATGATTTAAGTGGCTTCTTTGCACAGAATCTATACATTTTCCCCCATAAACTAAAAAGTAATCTACTAACATGCAACCAAATAGAAATGATCATCACTCATTGCATAATGCATTGAAAGTATCAGAGTAAAATAGTATAAAGATATCGTTCAGAAAATTATTTCATAATTTCATTCCAAGACTCAATGAGATGCAGAACAGGCTCCATGAAAGACCAACTGTAGATGCTGTTCAATGCATCAGAATTAATAAATGCATCACTGACACAATTTGCTTTCCACAACTAATAATCAGGCACTAGTATAATCAATCATTCAAAATTATATACTTTCCCTACCAGGGGAAAGCATGTAAAATGATATCCACTGTAGTTTATCTTGGCGAGACTGTGAGACAAGCGGGATCCAAACACCTGTGACCGAAAGCACCCGTTATCCACACCCTATCCACCACTGCAATAATCTTTGTGCAAATATGCCTTGTGAGGTATCATTTGAAAACTAGTAACTTGCTAATCAATAATATCATGATGAAATGTATGTAGCAACATTATATGTAAAGTTCTGAATTCCCCCATATGATGATGTTACCATATATTCAAACCACACAGCCCTGACTAGACAAAAGTTGTTAAAAAGGTCTATTCTAAACAAAGGAGTGTGTTTATCTCAATTTACACATAAGTAATAAACTGGGTCTTTGAGACAACAAGAGGTAAATGGCAGGAGACAAGGCAAATCTGCATTTCAGCATAGTGAAGAAAAAAGAGCATGGAACCACTTTCACCACCAGACTCCATGATGCCTTCTTTATTGTTTGAATAAACTTGCTTTGAGGGGTAAGCCTCATAAGAATTCACTTCAAAGGGCGAGTGGACTATCGAAGTGAGGGGCAAAAATACCCCAAGGCATCTTTCCCAATCTCTCCCCCTATTTCTCCCTCTTTCACCTAAAACAACAAAGGAATCAGCCCTTTGACTTTGGGGGAGCTCCTGACCTGAGAACTTGGTCAGCAATGTTGCTGAGAACTTGTGGTAAGGATTTTACCTTGAACCAAGTCTAGCTTGTTAAGTTTTAACTACCAGAAAGAATTTTACCTTTATTTCTCTTGTAACCATTTCTGATTTTAATACATTATACTTGTACTCAATTAAAATCTCTCTCTTTGTAGTTAAATAAACTTTTTTTTTTTAACAAACTATTCCAGTGTTGTGTTTACACTGAACTGCTTGGTAACTCCACTTAATGTAGCAGGACTGTTGAATATTGACCCTTTACAAGGGCAAAGAACCTATAATATCTGAGCTGCCCAGGAGGAGGTTGGACAGAGCTGAACACATGTTTTTGGGACAATTCAGGCCTGGGAGTATGTTGTGGTTACCCTGGAAGTAGTAACAAAGGCTGGTGGAAGCCAGACTGTGGCTGGTATGTTGCTGACAGGCTGCTGGAGTAAGAGTTGCTGGACCAGAGCTGTAGCTATACACAGACACTCAGGGTGTGACCTGCATGCTAGTAGGCTGTTTGTGAGCTGCCCAGGTTTGGAGCTACAACAGGAAAACATTGTGTGGCACCCAAGTTGCAGAGCAGGCAGTGACAACCACTCACTGGTGTGGCTTGTACCCTGAAATGTGACAAAATCCCAACAGGAGAACGTATCAACTGGTTGAACACAATGTTATTGTGTATAAAATGTGTCAGTTACTGTCTTTTATGAAAGCTTGTAATGTTCTGAACATGATGGTTATTATGAGATATGTATACAAACTGTGGTAATGAATTTATGTAGTTGTGTAGATAAAAAACTATGCTCATAATTTGTGCTGCAACATTCAGCTCCTCCTCACAAATAGCAGGGAGGGGCTGCCTCCCCAACCAGACAAGATTAGTTCCAAGCACTTAGCATTATACAACCCAGGAAAAGGCAAATGACAGACCATTAAAATTAATGGAAAGACATTGAAACCGAAAGAAAACCCCAGCCTTGGAAAAGTATGAAAGTAAGCAGTTTCCCCCACTCTGGGCTGGTCCACACTACCCGCCTAATTCGGCGGGTAGAGATCGATCTTCTGGGATCGATTTATCGCGTCTCATCTGGACGCGATAGATCGATCCCAGAAGCGCTCCCCCGTCGACTGCGGAACTCCTGCTCGCCGAGAGGAGGAAGCGCTGTCGACGGGGGAGCCTGCCTGCGCCGCGTGGACCCGAAGTAAGTACTTTTACTTCGATATAGGAAACGTCGACTTCAGCTACGCTATTCTCGTAGCTGAAGTTGCGTTTCCTATATCGATCCCCGGCCCCAGTGTGGACCAGCCCTCTGACTAATGAGAGAGAAAATAACAAGCCTTTTTAAAGCAGGCTTGTGTCGGAGGTTTGGCATCCAGAAACTGAAGGCCAGCATCTATGCGAGGTGCAGTTCTTTAAGTGCTGGATCCCCTCTATGATAGGGGGCACGCTGGGAAACTGTTAAAAGGCAATAGGTAACACTTATTAGAAAGGGGAATTTATCTCATATAGAAGCGTAAATAGAAGTGTAAATCTTGAAGTTGCATCTTTGTTTATTTTCTATTAACTTATATGCGTTTGTTTCCCTTGCTATTTCATCTTTGAGTCTGATTTTTTTATAAAATTAACCTTTTGTTTATTTTTACCCCAAGCAGATCTTTAGTGTGCAAACTGTGTGTAGTTTATGTACCAAAGGGAACGGATAACTGGGAAAGGTTTCACTCCTTTGGGGGGGACAAACCAGAAGGGGAAGTCCAAATGTCTGGTAGTTAAGAACCAGGGGTAGATAAATGTGGGGAGACTTGGGACCAGAAGGGCTGTTGAGGTCACCCTGCAAGGAATAACTAGGCTGGCGGAAACCAGGGTGAGACTTTTAGGTTTACAGGCTGGCTACTGGTGTCAAGGCTTTGAACCATAGCAGCATAGCATTAAGCACCCAAACTTATAAGGCAGACAGTGAAAGACCCCTTTATTGGTATGGATGATCTCCAAAACATTACAGACTGCACGATTTTTTCTAACCTGTTTCTCCCATAAGGATGTCATCAGGCGTAAAGTAATAGGTCTAAGCTTTGGCGTGCTCCCCAGCACCTGTATCAAACGTAAAATCTGAGCGATGCAGACCTGAAAGAGATTTTTCACCACATGCATTTGTTATTTTAATATCCACGAACAAGGAGATGCTTCACTTGTGTCAAATATCTCAAAGCCCACGGCAGCATCAAAAAGAAATGGGGAGTCATTTTCTAACAGATTTTGGTGCATAATGATCCTAAAAGACATTTTCATGAGATATATAAATACAGTATAGATAGTTAAAGCACAATACACAATTCATCCCTTAAAACTAGTTGTTATATTCCCATCATAAATATTAAGCAACAAGTTATGCAGAAGCTCACAAATCACTTATAATTTTAAGAAAGTTATGCATATCCATGTCTACATTCACTCATTCAATGTAACTAGTTACTTACTAATACAATATACCCTTTATTAAAAATCATTTTTGGATGAAGTACGATTTCTATTCATACTGACCTTGTGTACACCCAGAGTAGGCAAAGTATATAAAATATCCCGGTACAAAAAAGGCTCCAGTGGCCTTCCCAATTTAAACATCAGAACTGGGATTAGATTTGGGACCTAAAATAAATGGAAAACATGTAATACATACAAACACACCACTGGAATTAAAGAAGCCAATTGTTATGACATGGTTAACAGCCTATGTAAAGACCAACAATAAATCCAAGAGAACGTACACCCCAACACTCTTCTTGCATTAAAATTAGGGGGGTGGAATTAAAAGACTGACTCTGCATAGGATTCATTTAGAGCTTTTTTTAGTTGCCTTCTTGGAACCTACAAGTCCTGTACCCTCAGTTGACTTCATGGGAAAAAAATCAATCAAACTATTGGCAATAAATGTTAGGCTAATAGAAGAAATGGAGTAATATGGACAAAATAATAAAAATAGTAAGAATCACAAGCAACCCTTACACAGCCGTTTTCACCCATAGATCTTAAAAAGACTTACAAAGGTTGATGAGTTAATAAGTAGTAGATTAGCCTCATTTTACAGATGGGGAAATTGAATCACTGAGAGGTTAAATTACATGCTCAAGGTCACATGGCAAGAAAGTGGCAAGAACTAAAGCCATGTTTCAATTCCCAATCTCATGCTCTAAACATTGGACAACGCTCCTCAGCTACACCACCTCACTTCCAGAAGCAAAGCTTAGTTGAATTATATCATAACCTTTGTTATACTGCATAGTATAACACTTCAGGTCAGGTCAGGTCAGTCTTGAAAACCTGCTGAGGCCTTAGAGCAGTGTTTTCCAAACTTGGGACGCCGCTTGTGTAGGGAAAGCCCCTGGCGGGCCGGGCCGGTTTGTTTACCTGCTGCGTCCGCAGGTCCGGCCGATCGCGGCTCCCACTGGCTGCGGTTCGCTGTTCCAGGCCAATGGGAGCTGCTGGAAGCAGCATGGGCCGAGGGACGTGCTGGCCGCCACTTCCAGCAGCTCCCATTGGCCTGGAGCAGCGAACCGCGGCCAGCGGGAGCCGCGATCGGCCGGATCTGCGGACGCGGCAGGTAAACAAACCGGCCCGACCCGCCAGGGGCTTTCCCTACACAAGCGGCGTCCCAAGTTTGGGAAACACTGCCTTAGAGTATTTAAAATATTCTTCATATTCAGAACATAGAAGTATACGGACTACTGAAAATACGGAGGTACGGGTAGCAATTTATTTAAATCAAAATTAGCAAGCATAGGGGTCACCAGTTTATATTTCATTGCTTTCATAACAATTAACAGATTTTCAGTCTTGTTGGGCACAAGTAAAGATTTAGAGGCTTTTCATTGTTTGCTTACAATAAAATGGCCTCAACATCTTGAGTGCACAGATCTAGTGGAACCCATAGAAAAGTTCTCAATTTCCTCTCTATCTAGACTGCATAACAAATTCATTTTAGTTTGAAACTTTCATTCCAAACTTCCATTGAAAGAAACAGAAGATACATCAGAAAAATCCACATACCATGTCAATGAAGAATGAACTGAAATTTGATTGTCAGTCATTCTACCAGAATTCTCATGACCCTGTATCACAACTCTCAACACGTATGAGTTTAGAACATGATTTACTGCATTTTTAAATGTATGGTAGCATTCTTCTAAGTATTGCCCCCACAAAGTGACAATGAAGAAAAAGGAATGTTACTTAACCCTCAGTTCCCCTTTCCTTCAGATATTGGTTTCCATAAAATATTGCCTTACATTTAACCATAGGAGCTAGCCTTTCGTGAAACAACCTGCATCAGGGGATCCTATCATTCTCCTACAGCAGTAAGGCTCGTTAGGAAATTCAGTATTTTGTAATGTGTGGACTTGATTATTTCCAAGTCTTTTGGATTTTAAGCAATTATTTTCATTATACTGTCACTGGATTATACAGAGTTCTCCATTTCAGTCTTAGTATTTGCTTCTTGAGTGGATCACTGTTCCAAACTTTTTCTGTTACCTTAAATTACTGTAACCTCAGAACTTTTTCCAATGATCCCAAGATTGGACAATTTTGTTGGCTGGAAACATGAGGATAACCTGAAACCAAAACCTATACTTATTAGCAATGGGTAAATTGGCTCAGATAAAAGACAGAACAGCCCTAACACTAAATCCCTCAAAGTAGTAGTAAGTCAAACACATTACAAACCTCTCTGAAAAAAAAAAATCAGTATGGTTTGGCCAACCCTTTATGCATGCAAGATGTAGTATTTTGTACCATGACTGCAGACTACTGCAGTAGTTTTCTCCTGGTACCTATCTACATCCCACAGTGTGCCACAAGATGATAAAAATCTCACAGCATACAAAAGATCCATCCTAGCAAATGAAAGCCACTGATCTTGTAATGGGAGAAAGATTCACTAGTGAGCGCTGGGATTTTATAATCTTCAGGTTGCAAATTTCTATGTATCATCATCAGAGATGGTCCCAAACCAAAAATCCAAATTGTCACTATCTTTATAAGGGATCAAGCCAAACCCCAGATCTGTACTTCTGCAATTTTTAAATAATTTTAAAGCCCAGCTCCAAGTTTTTCATCTGGGGGCCTAGACTTAATATTTATAAAATTAATTTAAATTTAAAAACATCTCTTGTAGGTTTTCAAATTAGTAATTTAGAATCCCTTAGCAAAAATAGTTCCTTTTGTTAAGCTTTTTACAGTTTTTAGCTGAAGTGCCATTATTTCTCTCCCCCTACTTTTCAAGATGACGACCCACCACCAATAAAGAAAGCAACTCTTAAGTTAAGAGATAACAATAGCTCTGCTTGAGTGTAACAAAGGGTTTGTGATACTATCGTGCAGCAGAAACAATAAAGGAGTCAGAGAATTTAACATAATGTACATTACAGTAGAATTTCACCCAAAGGGGCAATTTTAATGCAAGTTTCATAGTGCACTGTTCTCTTTCTGCTTGCTATGTCAATCTGAAAGTGTCCTTTTTCCTTGCTCCTTGTTCTAGGCTTTCAATCTTCTGTAGAATTAATAAAGAAATTGAAGAGCTCTTCATTTTTATAGGAATTATGTTTTTAATAAAAAATTGTTTTAATCTAGGAAGAGGATGGCACAGAAGAGTGAAGCCAGAAAGGAAAAAGGAACAGGCGGAGGGAGGAAGTCAGGCAGATATCAAGCTTGAACTGTGCTTAGGCCCCATTTTCACATCCTCCCATTTAACATGCATGATAATTTCTTCTGTAAACAAGATTCTGCATGGGCTAAATCTTGAAAATCTGGTACTTTAGGTTAATTTTTACCCAAATGTTTAAATATTAATTTTCCTTTTAAATTTTAAGATACAGATGAACCTACTAAATAATTGCAAATAGAATAGCAATGTGGTAATGGATTAGTTTACAACTTCCTGGCCACAACCCTTTAAAACAATATAGGACCTACTACATTTACAAAACGAGAGGGGTGGATATATGAAGAGATGCTGTTAGATGGCATATCATCTCAGCTAGTGAATCACTGTGGCTGATCTGGCTGGGCAAGAAACAGCGCGTCAGTCTGGTTATTAATCCATGTAGTGAGGCCGAGCGGCCTCGCTCCGAGCAGGAGAGGGAGGGTCCACTACACTTCCCTTGGTGGGCAGGGCCTATCCTGACCCGCCCTCCCTCACTGGAAGTGCCGGGGCGGGGCCAGAAGTATAGAGGAAGGCCCTGCAGCACAGTTGGGGAAGAATCCTTGAAGAAGGATGCTCCTGCCATACTGCCATGCCCAGAAAGTGAAACTACACCCACACCTGGCTGTCCCATAGCTGCAGAAGTGGGAGACCCCAACGAGGAGTGGCTGCAGCATACCTCCAGGAACCTGAGGAGCCCTGGAAGCGAGAGGTACCAAAGCCTGGGGAGGCAGGAAGTGGCCTGACCATGACTGTCTGGTGCCCAGCCCTATTGTGGGGCTGGGAACTAGAGGACCTGGGGGGCCTTGCTCCACCTCGGGCGGAGACAAGGGCCCTAGACTGTTCTGCAGCTTCGTGCCTTGGCCAGACAAGCCCGAAGGCAACCTGAACAAGTGGCCTCCCTCCGAGCAGGAGAGCGAGGGTCCGCTACAATCCAGATAAAACTAAGTCCCAAGCAGCCTCCAGATTACAACCAACTCAGTATTAACCTATCTGGATGGGACATCAAGCAGATGGCAACTGTCAATTAATGGGGTAGCATCACAGGCTGGAGGATGCTTGAAAGATATGGACACTTGTACAGCAGCAGTTGATGTGTTTTGGGCCTTTCAGCAGCTTCAGTGGGGATGTCATGACATTAAGCTTGCTACAAAGCTGTGGATCTACAGACCTACAGTTATACCAACTCTACTGTAAGTCAGTGAAACATGAGTATTGACGAAAACTGAAATGCACCATAATGACATCTTTGATTCTTATGTTCATCAGCAGCTCCATATCAAATGCTAGGACAAGATCAGAAATGAGGATATTAGAAACCTAACCCAACAACTGCCTCCATCATCACTGGTTCAGTTTCAGTGGTGTTCCTGGTACAGACATATATTAGGATGGAAGGCCAATGAAGCTTGAAGCATGTTTGCTGCTCTATCTCCACTACTCAAAAAACTTTGGATAGGCCTAGTTAGCTGCACTGATCTGGAAGAGTGCAGCTGCCTAAATGGATTTTGATGTAGTACAGTCCTGAACCATTGATAGCTTTGCAGATTAAGACCAAGGCATCAAACAAATTTATTTCACTTCTAATTCACACATGAAATATTCATTATTCCTTATATAAGGGGACCATAAATCCCAACTTTACCAATATAGTCCTGGCTTTTCATATCACCATGAAACACCCTGCTTTTGGTTTTGTAATTACAAATGGTTTGTTCAAGGCATATAGTGATCAGAACTTGTTCCATGTATACCAGGAATAAAAAGTCCCATGGAACAAGTGTTTAGTGTAATGAACAAAACTTGGAGAGAAAAGTCAAATGAGCAGACACTATCAAAGCTGTTCTTTTGTTCAAAATAAAGAAATATGCATGAGTCACGGCTGAGTCAGAAACTGGCGATAGTAACACCAGCACTTACATAAGTACATATATAATTTTTAAAGTGCACTTTTGTCTTTTTATATGATTAGTTCACAACCTTATAACATGTTGCTGCAAGTGTCCCAACTTTTTATTATGAAAATATAGTCTGTGTAAGGGACATAGGTACTAATTTAGGGATATCAGGTCTCACAGTCCAATCCGAGCTAAGTAGTTCGTGGGCAGCTAAATAACCCAAGACTTTGGGAAGAGTTTTGTGACCCTTGTTGCAATTTTGAAAGAAAACCCAGCTGTATGATTTTTATTGGTTTTATTACAAATTAATTAAAAGACACACTTAAAATCAATTAATATTCTAGCCAAAACTAACTATTACAAATCTTACTAACTAATTAAGGATAAAACAGTACAACTATAAAATCAAAACCACAACTGGAATTAACAAATCAAGCTGACAATATGAAATAAAATCTGCAACTGACTAAATCATTGGATGACCCCAATCACGACTTAAATCATGACATTAACTTAACATGTAATCAATTCCTATACATATTAAACCTGAAGACCTAAGGAGGCAAAGTCTCCTTCTCAGCCTTCTAAAGAAGTACTTAAACTCCTTCAAGGTCGCTATTATGAGGTGACTTCTAGGATTGACTCCCTCCCTCCCCCCGGATTTATCTAGTAATTGCCATACAGAGTGATTAACCACATCCAACACCCCTTTTTAGGATGGAGTAGTTTCTGGAAACAAACATTCTTTTATAACCCACGGTGACACAAAGTGATTTAGGACAGTATTTACTCAAAACTTAAACGTTCATGTGCTATTTCTTGAACACTCACACACACCCGCACACAAATCCTCTCCCACTCACTCACTCTCTCACACACACACACACACACACACACACACACACACACACAGTTAGAGAAAAGAGAAAAAAATTAGGCATCCCTGCCAAATAGATTACCAAAAAAAGATGGGAGGAAAGGTTACTTTGAGAACAGGATGGCTCTATTGTAGTCTTGGTCTCCTCCTTCCTAGGGGAAGGAGAGGCAGAAGCCCTTCTTGGTATCGTGGTGCCCAGGAAGAATTGCACCTTCTTCCATATTTACCTGGCTCTCTAAGGATGTAATCCAGTTCACTTCTAGAAGCCTTCTGAGAAAATCAGGGGATATCAGGTCTCACAGTCCAATCCGAGTTGAGAGTGAACAAGCTTGACCTTTGGCCAGACTAGCACATCCTCTCTCTTTTACTGGCAGCTTTGTAACAATATAGCTCACCAAACTGCAACAGATGTACTCCAAAAATGTGAAGATTATGTGAACACCAAGAGATCACTCCACGGGTGCAATTTTGGCCCCCCTTCTCTGTGGGGGTAAAGATGGAATGGTTCCTCTAAACCACTACAAATTTTGGATGTGATCAAGATCATTATTATTTCTTACATCACTCATACTTCCATTCATTCATTTTCTCAGCATTTCTTAAAATAGTCTTTTTACTGGCAAAAAATTGAGAACTAAAACTTTACTTATCTGGATAAAGGGCTCTCTCTTAGCAAAACAGCTTTCAGAATTTATTCATACAAAACTTAAGGTAAGAAAAAATTAGAAGTGTAAAAATAAGAAAACCTGAAACTTCTTCAGTTCAATAATTGTTAACAGTTCCAAGATCGCATAATTGGTTGAAAAACCATACTCAGAGTATTTATCAATGGTTCGCTGTCAAAATGGGAGGACATATCTAATGGGGTCCGGCAGAAGTCTGTTCTTGGTCTGATACCATTCAATATTTTCATTAATAACTTGGATAATAAAGTGAACAATGTGCTTATTAAATTAGCAAATTACACTAAGGTCAGAGGGGTTTGCTAGCATTTTGGAGAACAGAATTAGAACTCAAAACACCCTTGACAAATTGGAGAATTGGTCTGAAACGGTCAAGATGAAATTCAAGAAAGACATGTGCAAAGCACTACATGTAAGAAGGAAAAATCAAATGCACATATATAAAATGGAGAATACTTGGCTAGGCAGTAGTACAGCTGAAAAGGATCTGAGGTTTATAATGGATCAACAAATTAAGTATGAGAAAGTGATGTAGTTGCAAAAAAGGCTAATATGATTCTGGGGGTTTTTTTTGTTTTTTTTTTTAACAAGAATTTCATATGCAAGACATGAGAGGGAACTGTCCCACTCTACTTGGACTGGTGAGGTCTCAGCTGGAACAGTGTGTCCAGTTTTGGGCAACACACTTTACGAAAGATTTGAACAAACTGGAGAGAGTCCAGAGGAGAACTACAAAAATGATTAAAGAAAAGGTTAGACAAACACCTGTCATGGTATACTAAGTATACTTGGTCCTGTTTCAGTGCAGGAGGCCGAATCAGATGACCTCTTGAGGTCTCTTCCAGTCCCACATTTCTATGATTCTATGAAAAATGAAGTTTATAAACTAAGCCTTACTCTAATAGGACCATTTATCACTTATCACCTTACACTTACAGCTCCTGTTTTCTAGACAATAATAATAAGATATTCACTTCTAGTGAGGCGTGCTGGGTGGGCGGAATGGGGCAAGCCCCCACCCCCTAACCCTGCTCCCTCGCGGGAACGCCGGGCGGGCAGAGCGGGGCAAGCCCCAACACCCCGACTCAGCTATGCCCCTGCCTCAACCAAGCTTCACAATCATTGGTGAGGACAGTATTAAATGGTTTGTTTAAAATTATTTAAAACTTATACTGTATATGTATATGTCTTTTGTCTAGCGAAATTTTTTTTCCTGGAACCTAACCTCCCCTATTTACATTAATTCTTCTAGAGAAATTGGATTTGCTTAACATCGTTTCGCTTAAAGTAGCATTTTTCAGGAACATAACTACAACGTTAAGCGAGGAGTTACTGTACAAATCTTTTTTTTTTTTTTTTTTGGAGGGGGCGGTTTCTGAAAAATTCTCCAAAGTCAAAAATTTGTCTGGGTTTGTAACACAATGATTTTTTCATAGTTTTAGCCCTCTTTAGTGAAATTAATAACTAGTGTATATCACTGCTTGAAGATGCAGCATTCTCTAGGCCGATCATGCCTCTCTTCCACCCCTTCCTTTCTTTTTGGTCTCAAGATGTTTTAACTTTATGATAAACTACAAGCAGCAAATCTATTACTGCCTAAATGATAAGAAAAAACAAGCACTGAAAAGACAGGTTGCTCCAAAAATTAGACTGCTTCCACATTATTAATTGAGTCACAACACATATCCTATCCTTTTCACATATGTGATACTCTAAAGATTACACGTAGCAAGGAAATGAGGAAGAAGGGACATTGCATACATACACAATGTGGATGAGTTACATTTCCAGTGTTAACTTTTTGGAATGTCTTGACTTTTGACACTTTGATTTTGTAACCAGAAAATTCCATCAAAACTAGATTTTTTTGCATTTAATTTTCCTGTTTTGCTAAGAAGAAGAAAAAAATTAGAAAGATCCTGAGTCCTGTGGCCTTGAGAGCTGTGACAACAGAGCTTGAAAGCTCCTTGATCTTGATAAAAACTGCAGTCCTGCAGAGCTTAGGTAAAATCCTACCTCCACTGACATTAGTGGCAAACTCCCTTTGACTTTAATGGGGCTAGGATTTCATCCATTGACTCGGCAGGTGTGCCACAGAAAGTGTTTGTGAAATAATCTTTGGGATGACACCAGGCCTGGACAATTTCAGCCGCAGAGGAATTTGTTGGGAAAGCTATGAAAAACTGAAATTCAGAACGGACATTCTATCTATCATACTTGTATGACTCCCATTGCCTTACAATCTTCCATCATGTATTATACCCGCAACACCGCTGAGAGAAAGAGCTATTATTCCCATTTTACAATTGGGAAACTGAACCACGGAGAGGCTAAGTGTCCAAAGTCACATAGGAATCCTGTGATGGAGCAGGACCTTTAACCCAAGCCTCCCAAGTCCTAAACTAGTGCCTTAACCATCCTTTTTCTCTTGGAAGTTGGATCTCGATTATAATTACAGTGGATGTTATTCATACCTGGCTGCATTTAAGTTAGAACACCATCCAGATGTTTATATAAGTCCAGACATTTGGTTACAGCAGTATGCAAGTCCTGAAAGGTCAATTTCCTCAGTCCCATCCTCACTCTGCAGTGGTCAGGAGAAGCTGACTGAGATTATCTGATGTGTTCAATATCAGCTCATTATCTGAGCGGTATGAATTCGAGAAGACTGCATGATGTTCTGTGACAATTATGATCCCCACAGCAAATGATTTTTTTTTTGTTAGTAACTGTTGAAATGTTGTCTGAAGCTCTATGGGAACCATTAAACACTTGCTAGTAAACTTAAATAGCTATCAGTTACACAATCCTCTATTGGTATTTCCTTTTGAATTTTGTACAGTTAAAAAACAACTTCAATATACATTGTGAGTTTAGAAAAACAATACGCTTTGCATCACAACCCCTTCCCCCCTAATTTAATGGATAAACAAGACTTGCCTGGGTACCCGTCAAAGATAAATAAATATTAACTCTTCATCGGTAGTTGAACAGTTTCAAAAAGCCAACATGAAGATTCATTAGCTCTTAGTGCACATGAACATGCTCAGAAGGCAGACAAATGTGTTGCCTAGCAACAGTGCATTTTACATCCCTCATCATCCCCAAAGATGGAGCAGTTAGGTCAAGCCTCTCATTAGCAACCCAACAAAGGGTTTCCAGGGTTTTATTTGTTTGTTTGTTTGTTTATTTTGGGTTTGTTTTAATTATTCTATTTGAAAAAGATGTTCAAGCATCCCAACAGCCCCTCTTAAAAATAAGTTTAAATATGCTACACAAAGATCTAATTGTAACAAAAGCTGCTATTCCCCAAACCAACAGGATTTATATGCACATTCACACATCCCCTGCAATTTGGTGATTTATTTTTAAGCTATAAAACAATTAGTCTCTTTATAAGCAGATGCTGTGATTGACTGGAGGGAGTAAGGGGAAAACAGAATCCATCATTCCCCTTTCCCTTTCTCCCTGTCTGAATTTTTTTAATGGACTTTTTCCCCAAACAGCTCCTGTGCTACAGCTGCTAATAAAATTATCTTGAGATTAGCTCAATAATAAAATTATACCCAAACAGAACAACACTTTACAAGGATTACGATCCACAATTTAAAAAATCCAATTCTCAATTTAACATCCTGGTTGTAGAACATTGACCTCGTATCAATGGCTCTTCATTCACGCCTCACTTTCTTAACCTAAATACATATTGCATGGGAGAATTCATCTACGTTAATCAGACAATATTAGAGAGAGTAAGATCCTCTCATCACCGCAAACAAAAAGCAAATGGAACTGCAATTAGTTTTCTAGGTTCTACTTCAAAATTTTACAACACTGGATTCACAGGACTAGATTTTCCAGAGTTCACGCTCCAACATTTCCCACCTAGACATCTAAATGAAATGGCCGGTTTTCAAAAAAGTGTTCAGCACACAGCAGTTTCCAGTGAGAACAGTGAGAGCTGCTGAATGCTGAGCACTCTTGGAAATCTGGTCACTTCATTTGGGTGCCCACATGAGTGTGGCTTTTTAAGATTTGGGCCCAATTGTGGTTCTGAGCACTTAAGAGAATCTGGTCCATATGTTCTATAAAACTGCATGTGCTTCAGCATCCTAATAAACTTGTAGCAAACATCCCTCCAAGATTCTGTCCACAGAATGTACTGTAATATGCCAATTCCACTAAAGCCATTCTCTGGTATTAATAGCAGCAGACTTAGAATAGTGCCATTGAGTATTACTTAAGACACTTTTCAGACACCCACATCAAGTTCAATGGATTTTTACACATAGCTTCTAGATGAATAAGAACAACATATTTTACTTTTTGTCATCTTCCCCCCTCCACCCCCACTTTTTTCCCCCTCCGAAAGACAGGAGATAATGCATCTTCAGATGAATTTCCCAGAAGGATGTCATTTACCACTAAAATATTTCATTCGAGCAGTTGAAAACTATAAAAGAGTGAATGTCCTCTAGAGCCTCATAATCCCCTAATAATGGTAATAGATCTTGTGTTACTATTCACAAGTGACCTCTCAGTCAGACGATTTAATTTTTTCCCCCTGCAGCATGGTTGGTTTCACACACAGTGTAATAACAGTTTTTGCACAACAAGACAATTCATCCGATTAAAAGGACTGTATAAAGTCTTTCATGAACAGCATGTGTCAGTGCAGCTCAGTAATGATTTGATTTAAGTCAGCCTGATAATATATGCACTGTTATTCATTCTTTGGCCTTTTAAAAAGATTTCTGGACTTTCTTCCAGAATGTTTCAGACCTTTACTTCAACACTTTTCGGCTGGTAAGATATCTAAAAACTGATCAGATATAATCATTCATCTTGAACAATAAAATAGGCTTTCAGGCTTCTGCACTAGGGTAGGAGAAACAACAGAAAAAGTAAAGACAAAATTATCTATAGGCTTTATGAAAAGAGAGGGGGGGAAAAGAGGGGTGCTGTGTGCAAAACTGGTTATTGCAATCATTTTTACTAAGAAAATTTCTGCAATGCTCCATTAATTTATTATATGTACACTATAGTCTGTGTCAAAAGGTATATCAAGATTGAAATGGAAGACCTGTTTTTGAGCCCCAGTCACTCTCATGAGGTAGAGTTAAAATAAATGCAAAACCTAAGGAAGAGATGTAAAGTCTGTGCAGCTAAATTCAAGCAATAAAGATAGGATTCTACTCAGACAGCCTCTCCCTGACCCTCTTCCATCCAGCACATCACTCTGCCACATACAGACTAGACCTGCGCCATGAAGTATCTCTAGCTTTGCACTAATCATCAACACCACAAAGCAGTGGAATTATATCAGCAGTAGAACCACTGATTATTTTGAATACTAAAATGGACTGCACAAAATTCCTCCTGGATCTTTTCTCCACAAACTTTGCTATGTCAAAAGTATTCCACCACTTTGCTCCACTCTGCATCTCTTCATTCAATTCTACCTATACACCCATCACTATCCCTACTGAATCCTTACTCACTTAGACCTGTTCAGATCAGGGTTACAATGACATGATGCTAAGAACATCAGCAGCAGCCAGTCACCTATCTATAATAGTCATCTAAATGTTGCTAACATCAATGGAGATGAAGAGTGTTAGTAATGGTGGCAAAATTTTGGAAAATGTCCTTAGTGTACTAGAGCTTTTGTCTCCTGCTTTCACTCATAACTTTCAGACTGTCGTGCCTCCTCCTGTAGCAGTACCACCTCTATCATGATCAGTGGAACTGGAGTCAGAGGGTCCATGTTCCGAGGGGGGGGGGTGTGAGGGAGGGGGAGTGTTATTGAGGAAACACTAGGAAAACAGAGGCCTTGGCTACACTTGCAGCTGTACAGCGCTGTGAGTTAAACCTGTCTTCGTACAGCTGAGTAGGGAAAGCGCTGCAGTCTGTCCACACTGACAGCTGCCCAGCGCACTGTCGTGGCCACATTTGCAGCGCCATTGGGAGCAGTGCATTATGGGCAGCTATCCCATAGAGCACCTCTTCCCATTCTGGCACCATGGGTTGTGGGAAGGGGGCGTGGGTGTGGGGCATTCTGGGTCCTGTCCCAACGCCCCGTGATGCATCACTTCGCATCCCAGAAATCCCTTTGTTTCCGTCCACCTTTGGCACCATCTTTCAACGGTTTCTGCGCAGCGCGATCTGTCTGCGGGAAATGGAGTCCGAACTGCTGAGGCGTATGCTGACTTATCTCGTCAGCATGTCACGTTTGGCTGTCGAACTATTCCTTAAGATCCAAAGTGACAGTGAGAGTGAGGAGTCCGACGATGCTTTCGAGCGGCGTAACGCGTATGACACGAAATTGCTTGTGGCATTCACGGACATGCTCAGCACCGTGGAACGCTGCTTTTGGGCTCGGGAAACAAGCACTGAGTGGTGGGATCACATCGTCATGGAAGTCTGGGATGACGAGCAGTGGCTGCAGAACTTTCAGATGAGAAAAGCCACTTTCATAGGACTGTGTGAGGAGCTCGCCCCCACCCTGCGGCGCCAGGACACGAGATTGAGAACTGCCCTGCCAGTGGAGAAGCGGGTGATAATTGCAATCTGGAAGCTGGCAACTCTGGACAGCTACCGGTCGGTCGCAAACCAGTTTGGAGTGGGAAAGTCGACCGTTGGAATCGTGTTGATGCAAGTTTTCAGGGCCATTAATCGCATCTTACTCAGAAGAACCGTGACTCTGGGTAACATGCAGGACATAGTGGATGGCTTTTCACAAATGGGGTTCCCTAACTGTGGAGGGGCGATAGATGGGATGCACATTCCTATTCTGGCCTGCTAAACCCAGGGTTGTGAGTTCAATCCTTGAGGGGGCCATTTGGGGATTTAGTTGGGGATTGATCCTGCTTTGAGCAGGGGGTTGGACTAGATGATCTCCTGAGGTCCCTTCCAACTCTAATAATCTATGATTCTATGATTTCTCTATGGTTCTCCAGGCACTTGTGGATCACCATGGGCGTTTCATTGACATTAACACAGGCTGGCCCGGAAAGGTGCATGAAGCACGCATCTTTCAGAACACTTGGCTGTTCAGGAAGATGCAGGCCAGGACTTTTTTCCCAGAGCGGAAGATCACGGTAGGGGAAGTTGAAATGCCCACTGGGATCCTTGGAGATCCCGCTTACCCGTTAATGCCATGGCTCATGAAACCCTGCACAGGGAGCCTTGACAGCAGCAAGGAACGGTTCAACTACAGGCTGAGCCGGTGCCGAATGACTGTGGAGTGTGCCTTTGGCCGTTTAAAGGCCCGCTGGTGATCTCTGTATGGGAAGCTGGACTTGGCCAAAAACAGCATCCCCGCGGTTATATCCGCGTGCTGTACCCTCCATATTTGTGAAGGGAAGGGTGAAAGCTTCACTCAGGCATGGACCTCCGAGGTTCAACACCTGGAGGCTGAATTTGCACAGCCAGAGAGCAGGGCTATTACAGGGGCCCAGCGTGGGGCTGCAAGGATTAGGGATGCCTTGAGGGAGCAATTTGAGGCTGAAAACCAGCAGTGATATCTGGTGCCCTGCACGGGAGTGAAGTGCAGTAGTTCCAATCTTTAGGAATCAGTGTTTGCTAAGCAGACAAGCAGACTTGCAGTGCCTGTTTATTTCCTGGGCTAAGGAGTCTTTTACTTTATGCAATAATAAAGAATGTTTTCAAAGCCAAAAAATCCATTTACTGAAAAGAAAAAAAAATTTACTGAAAAGAAACAAGGGGGTGGAGTGGGGAACGGTACAATCACAGATTCACGTATGTCCTGTCTGGTGTGCTGTGCAGTGAGTGCTGCACTTCGGGATAGCTATACTGCATGGTGATGGGGGTTGAGTGCAGAGTGTAAGGGTCGTGGTTTTCAGGGCTGGGTGGTGAAGATACTGTTGTTGGAGGCAGCTGGTGGCGTGAAGAACATGGAAGTTGGGGAAAGTGGGTTGGAGGTGACAGTGGGGCACAACGGAAAGAGTTTGGGGACAAGGGCTGTAGGGGGGGGGTGGCATTTGCGTTTGCGGTACTGCTCCTTCTGCATGGCTACGAGCTCGTGGATAGCGTCTGCTTGGCGCTCCAGGATGCTTATGAGCCGATCTGTGCTTTGCTGCCGGTGCTCCGTGCCTTGCCGCTGGTGTGCTGCGTTTTCCTGGCGGATCCTGCTTTCTCTCTCCCTCCAGTTCTGTGCTTTCTCATTCTCTTTAATAGATTGCCACATCACTTCTTGCAGCATGTCTTCTTTGCTTTTTCGCAGTCTCTGAGCAGGCGATAAGAGGGACGGCTGAGGTCTCAAGGTTGATGCAGCTGTATAGGCAAAATGCAACATTTAACAGAGGCAGCATTGTTTATACCAGACAGAGCAATGATTTCCCCCACACTCAAGGAGTAGAAAACACACAGGGTCTACAAAATAGCATAATTTTCCCGTCCGAAACAGAGCACACATATCCCATGGGAGCCTCAAAATGGTGAGTAAGGGGGACTGATTGTTTCAGGGCTGCACTATCCTCTCGGTTTCTGTGCCTTGGGGAGAGCCAACAGCTTCAGGGGGCACCTACACTGAACACTGTCCCAACATTTTCCACAGGAGTTCGTCCTGGATGATATCTCGTTGCTGAGGGTGACCTGGGAAGCAAGGGAGGGTCTTCTACTGCAATGCGGCTTCCGCCCTGGCCCATATGCAGCTTGCCTGTGTGCAGCAATGGTCCCCCCGCCCCTCGCGGCACAGTGGCGCGGACACGTTAGCCTGGCTGGGACAAGGACCACGGTGGCTCTCCCGATAAACCTGCGCAAGCGCATTGCACATGTTCTGGATGAGACATTCGAGGAGATTACCGAGGCTGATTACCGCGATGTGATAAACCACATCAATGCACTATTCGGCATCTAGGCATGCATGCCTAACCCTCCTCTCCCAAAGAGCCCGCACCGAAAAAATTCCTTCCCGAAAAAAAAACTGCTTACTGGGAACCTGCTCTTCTGTTTGTCCTCCACCAAGTACCGGCCGCTGCGACTGGCTACCTTCCTCCTGGCTCGAGAAGAGCTCCTGGCTGCATGGCTCCAGGGATTCCGGGGTGTCTCCATCCGGCCCACCACCCTCACTCCCGTTTTCCTCCTCCTCCTCCCCCCTCCCCCAACACCGGCTCTGAAGTGTCCATGGTGGTGCTTGGAGTGGAGGTGGGGTTAACCCCAAGTATCGCATCCAGCTCTTTGTAGAATCGGCAGGTCGTGGAGGGAGCACCTGAGCGGCCATTTGCGTCGCGGGCTTTGCGGTAGGCACTCCGTAGCTCCTTCACTTTAATCCTGCACTGCAGGGCTTCCCGGTCATGGCCCCTTTCCATCATGTCCTTTGACACCTTCCCAAAGGTATCGTAATTCCTACGGCTGGAGCGCAGCTGGGACTGTACAGCTTCCTCCCCCCAAACACTGATGAGGTCCAGCAACTCGCCATTGCTCCATGCTGGGGCTCGCTTGGCGCGTGGAGGCATGGTCACCTGGAAAGATTCACTGATAGCACTCCACACCACGCCTGGCTGAGCAAACAGGAAAGGGATTTTTAAAATTCCCAGGGAATGTAAAGGGCAGGTCACGTGGTTGGTTACCTGAGGCCAGGGCAGTAGAGTTTGAATTGATGACCAGAGTGGCTACAACAGGCATTGTGGGATACTACTGAATACTTCTGGAGGCCAGTCACAGCGCATTGGGCGGCCACACTGGCGCTGCAGCGCTAGCGCAACACACGCTATTCCTCTCGGGGACTTGGAGTACATGCAGCGCTGCAACCACAGAGATACAGCGCTGCAAATGCCTTGCCAGTGTGGACAGGGAGTGAGTTACAGCGCTGGGGGTGGCTTTACAGCGCTGTAACTCGCAAGTGTAGCCAAGGCCAGAGAATGTGAGGAGTGGGCAGGAAGCAATGCAGCCACTTGGACAGAGCAGTCTACAGGGTTTAATAAAGTTCCACTTATTCAAATTTAGCTGCTCTCAGCTTCACCCTGATGAAATACTGCCTCGGTGGTCTGGCTTCAGGCTAGCTGCTGCCTCACTCAGGGGCCAATCTCTTTCCTGTTCTCTCCACCACATGTGAGGTGCTGGTCTCCCCAGCCCATTAAGGACTCACTGCCATTCCCCAGAGCCTTTCAGGCCCTTCTTCCTGCACACCATTTTGAGAAGCTCAAACAAAACTCCAAAGTAACACAAAATGCGCTATTAGTGCAGGCTGCTAAGACTTAGGGGCCTTTCACTCTGCTCCAGGATTAGTCACAGGAGCCAAAGTTTCTTTCTGCAGCCCCTCCTCAATTGAGCTGTTTTAGCCCTCTGGAGGAAACACCTAGTCCCTTCCCAGCTGGATCTGATAACTGAACAGAGCAGATTGGCTCCAATCTCCTACACATCCAGGAAAGCACGAGTGGAAGAAGCACAGGCCTTTATAAAGAGATAGGGACTCAAGATTCATTTAGCTGGACAGGACAGAAGAAAGCCCAGAATTCATTTGGAGGTGCGGGGGGTAGAATTCATTAACTAGGAAAGAGCCCAGAATTTACTAACTGGGAGATTATGTGGGGTGTACATATCAGAATTGGTTTTGATGTTTGGAAGGCAGAGTTGGTAGAATTGATTAACTGATGTAGTATGAAAGTTCAGGAATTATTTTACTTGGGAGTGCAAAACTAGTTAACGGATGGGAAGAACTGATTTTATTTAGGAATGCAAAATGGATTAGTTGCTATACACCACATGACTACCTGGCTTCCACGCTCCACCCTAGAAGCACCAGCAACACACTGGGAAAGTGATTCCAGTGTTATAGCTGCATAGGATGGACTGTTTGGTCCATTCAACCTGCTTTGAACCATTCCATGAAGCTGCTGTAGCAGCTCCTAACTAGTCTCCCTGTCTAGCCCTTGGTAACTGAAAAGGGAGTATGGCTAATTTAATTAATTTTTTTTTAATTAATGGAGATATCCTATCTCCTAGAACTGGAAGGGACCTTGAAAGGTCATCGAGTCCAGCCCCCTGCCTTCACTAGCAGGACCAAGTTCTGATTTTGCCCCAGATCCCTAAGTGGCCCCCTCAAGGATTGAACTCACAACCCTGGGTTTAACAGGCCAATGCTCAAACCACTGAGCTATCCCTCCCCCCCAGGGCTAGAATAGTCCTTCGTCATGGTGACCCCCATGTCCCTTTGGAGCAATAAGCAGCCAGCATAAATCAGAGCAGCCTCAGGATTGCTCTAATTTATGCCAGGCACTGGACCGAAGGCAGATGGCCCCAGGACTGGGGAGGCGCAGTGGTAGTTTAGTTCCACTTTTGCTTTACTCTCCCAGCACCACCTCGACCTTGCACTCTGCATAGCTCAGCCAGACGGAACAATCTGGCCCATAGTTTGTAAAAGGCCTTGGGATCTTTTGGGATGAAAAGTGCTATATAAATGTACAATGATATTATTATGCAACCTTCCATACAAAGCATTCACATTTCCCTCATAGCACTAGTCTAGAGACCAACAGGGGATACATCCCCACAAAATTAAACACCACAGTATACTACTTGTTCCAAGTTTTAAAAGATTACCGACAAGAATGACAACTGTAATACTATTATGTGGTACTAGTAAGAAGATACTTGAAGTAAGATATTTTACATTCTTTGCAGAAAAGCATTTTAAAATGTACAATTATCTAAAACAAAAAGTCACTGTCTGCACAGTGCCTGTTTGTAGACCAAATGTGACCCAATTAGAGAATAACAAATAGTTATGGTTTGAGTTTCAGGTTTTATGTAGTAATTCCCAATCCATTTGGATCCACCTGCTGCTGGTCATTAGGGAAAAAAACGCCGATGTAATTTTAAACTTCACTTCATCATTCTGATAGGTCACTGGAGCTACTTGTGCCCAAATATTCCACAATATTAGCAGAGGTTATTCCCCTAGTCAGGAGGGCCCTCCTACTTACAGTGAAGACAGACCACCTAATCTAATGTTTGATGCTGCCTTTGTCAATCTTTACTATATTAGCACACAAAAGCCTATCCTTAAGGTTTAGTCATACAGTAAGCAATGCAGGACACTTTATACTAGAAGTTACAGTCTGGGTCAAATTCTGCTCCATCACACCTCCATGAATCTGGTGTAACTCCACTGACTTGTATTTAAATTTCTCTCTGAATCTGTTAAATTGAAGTCAGTGAAGTTACTCCAGAGTTACACCAGTATCACTGTGAGCAGAATCTGTCCATAGGTCTTCAACTCAACTCATTCTGCCTAGGTATTGCAGTCTGCAGATTTCTGTAAGTTAATAATCTCTCTTTTTCTTTTTAAAATTATTTCTTTATTGAATTTTGAACAACCATATTAAAAAGTTAGGAAGTGAGGCATTAACATTCACTGTTTCAAGCTGTGGAATGTACTATTATTTATCACACACACAGCTCAGCTACAGAGCATCTAATTCAATCTGAGGCTATGTCATGTGCCCTACATTTAAATTTGTTAGTAAACACATGTACCAATCAGAGATAGGATTATATGTTATTAACGTTTGTTTTAAATTCTGAAACTTAACCCATGAATTTCCTTGCAAGAAGAAAACAGAGTTAATGACTATAAGGAGGAATGTAGTGTATTTCAATCAGCTCAGTTTCACCTTCAGGCACAATATTGCTCTAAGTTTAGTTTGCTTTTGCTTACCCTGCCCCTCCAATCTGGTTACGTATTTCTGATTTAATTGAAGACCTACTTTGGAAATGGATTTCCATTTATTAGACAACTGTTGCCAAGAGAGAGTTATGTAAAGGAAGCAGACATCAGCAATATAACCCCCTCCTCTGCTAAACAAAATAATGCAACTGCATTAAGAAACATACCCAAATATAATGTCTTATAAACTTATCCATCACCGCTGTCTTGAGATTACAATATCGTGTCTGGCCACCACCTTCTGTTGCCTATAAGCTTTACACTCTGCCACTGTTGTCATTTTGATCAGCCATTCTCCCCTCACTTATATTACAGTTTTATATGCAATGTACGCTATGCCAATATTATTTGTCAATGCTTTTGTGCTGTTCCTAGCATGCCCGTTTTAAAACCACGTGTATGCTTCCTGGAGTGAAGCACTAGATTTTGTTTGTTTTAAATGTAGCCTGATTCTGGTTATTACATCAAAGTTTTAGTGTGTGAATAAAGTAAAAACGTTTGCCCCATCTTTCCTGTAACTGATAGCTCATACGAGCCACAGAGGAACGAGGTTTGCCTCTCAAGCATCAGAATTGACCGTGGAAGATAAAGAACCATCTGAACCCTAGTTATCAATAAAGGTCTTTTAACTGATAATGTATTTCATATAAAAATTCTGAATCCATTATAGCTTACATTTTTAGATTAAAAGAAAGATTCTGTGATAAAAACCAGAGACCTTCTGCTAATAATAAATTCAACGATGAAACACTTTACAATTCAAATACCTGAGTTTTTCTAAATCCAAAATGCATTTTTATAGCAGCAATGTGATGACCTGGGTTTAACCTGTATTCTGATCCATGACTAAGCAAATAATTTATAACAGACTGCCACTGGCACAGTGCACATTACAGTACAAATCTTCGTATTTTCCCATTACTCAGCCTCAAAAGCAATTTTTATTCCTAACTGAAGGCCTCAAGCAAAGACATGTGAAGCCATTTGAGAAGGAAGGTTTAAAAAATTCCCCCAAATTCCTCAAAGTAATTTACATTTATCTGTTTTGAATTAATACAGTATATTATATATAAGCTGATTTTTTTTCAGGTGCAAAAGACTTATTTTCCTGATAAGTCTAGGGGTAGGATTTCCAAGTCATTGTTTTCCTTCCTCTATATACTCGAGGTCTTTGCAACCAGGTATTACACAATCTAAGGGTGCTATCTGAAAAAACAAAAAACAGCAAGGGTATTTTATACTGAACTGTTAGACAAGGATGTCTTAAGATTGGAGAGTGCAGGTGAGGGAAGCAATGGGAGTCCAGAGCCACATGGCACAACGGAGGCAGATTCTAGCAGGCCCTCTTGCCACAGAAATCTGAGGAGCCCCCTTCTGTCTAACACCACTAGTGTAAGGTTCTGACTAGCTTACGTCCTTTTTGTCTTTGCTCTGTGATATGCAGCTGCTCTCTAGAAGGCAGAGAGGGATGGATATAACAGTTGAGAAGGACTAGGAATCTGTTGTGGCGCAAGGGGAGGGAGTCATTGGCATGCCTGGGAATCAAAACTACAGTGAGATACTAGGAATGATTAACAAAGCAATCATAGTTAGGGTGGAGCAAGATAGCTGGGAAAGAAAGAATGATGCTTTGTTTTCTATTTTTCTCTTTCTCTCAATGGGACTACTTGTGCTGAAAGTTAAGAACATGCATAAATCTTTACAGGATTGGGGCCTTAGACTGTAAGCTCCTTGGGGCAACCTGTGTTCTAATAGCTGTTCAATATAGCACACAGCGCACTGAACAATAAAAATAATAATCAAATCAAAGAATCAAATCCTTGTCCAAAGGACAATCAGAAATAGCCTGCAGACTACACAGCTTCTTCTGGGAACTCTGCAAATACCAATTGCTGTCCAGTCTCTGTGCAAATAGTGTTACCTTGAATCTACAACTACCTGTGAACTCTCTGGAATGAGACAATATCTTATCCAACATTATCTCAATGATAGTTGCATTAATTTTGTGCACAGCATGACATAAGAACTTCAAATAATAAAATGAACAAAAGATAGTATCTCCCCGTTTAATTCACACAAATGCATGGAAATACAACAAGGGTGAATTACCAGATAACCTCTTTCCACTCCACTGATGGCTACATGGGGTTTGGAATGCACATTAGATGGGTTTGCTGACAGACTGAGGTGGATGTAACTCTTAGCTTTGGTTTGCAATTTTGCCTACTTCTCTTTATTGCCATGTCTCTTGCTAATGTATTACACTCATTGTTTACTTCCAGACTTAATCAGCCTCATGGACATAGAAGTGGCAGCAAACTACCCCTCAATATGCACATAGATCTTTTTCAAAGCACTGTACGTGTGGGTTCCCTCTTGGTAGTCTGAGAGAAACCATGAGTACAATGACTTCAGGGCATTATCCAATTCCTGGAACCTCAACTACATTGCAGAGCAATGCATCCTAAGGGCTTTTTGTTGGTTTACACATAATACATTTTATCCTTTTTTCACAGTAGCGAGCTTGCAGTTCATGTAAATTAACACATTCTACAGATTCTTCCATGCCCACACAATGCTCATAAACTTGATGAGTAACTCCAGAACAGGAGTTTGCAATCTTTTCCAGACTGAAAGCCATATTTTTTTTTTATCTGTTGTCATATGTCTGAGAATGAAAGGGGTCAGCTAATATTTCCATGTGACCTGGCCAGCATATTTGAGGTCCAAAGCTTTTAAATCTGCCAAAAAATATAAATAAAAGGAATGTTTAAAAATGGGGGGGAGGGAGTCTAAACCTTTGAAGTGATGTGTTTTTTAAAAAAAGAAAAATATTTCAAAAAAGTTATAGGAAAATTACAAACAAAGGAAAATCTCAAAAACCATGGCCAAAAACAAATACAAAGCTACAGGGGAAAAAAAAGACGTGCAAAAGAAAAATACCAAACTCAAAAGAATAAAAATATCCAACAAAAAACAAACAAACAAAAATTCATCTGCCCTCCAAACCCACGTGCATATGCAGCCCCCTCCACTTGACAGAGAGAGAATAAGAAAGAAAGAAAAAAGAAAGACATAAGCACAAAGAACATTGAGAAGAGAAAAAGAGAGGAAGATGAATAATAGGAGTTCAATAGGTAACACAGTGCTAGTACCAGTACCAAAGATATAGTTACCTCTGAAGGCACTGCATGATGACCCTGATCGAGCAAAGCACTTAAGCATGTGCTCAAATGTAAGCACTCAAGTACTCCCATTCAATTCAATGGATCAGGACCAGAGCACCCAGCACTCTACAGAAACAAGCTTCTACTCCTCAAACCACATGTTGCCAAATCCTGCTCTAAAGGGTGTGCAAACTAACATTTGAAACAGAAGTCAATTGAAGAAATGGACAAAAAGCTGGTCTTTATGTTACAAGAGCATCTCTAATTTTTAAAGGACTCTCTCTTGCTTTCCAACATATATGGCCATCCAACATCTTGACAGATGAAAGGAGATGTGACAAAGTCAGTCTGTCAGTGGTGCTTAGCAATGATATCAGAAAAGAGCCCGATGCGTGAGTGGCAAACCTTCCCACTCTTCAGATGGAAATTGAAGCATACTCTGCTTCCTGGCTCGCCTGGGCTCTCTGATGGCTCTCCGCAGTGACTGCACCAGTCTAAACCCAGCTTCTCCAAACTGAACTATTGTGGGCAGGATTTTCCCAGCTGTCACTAGGAATGCTGAATTTCTTGAGGCCTTGCTTCACCTTGTCACTGTAACAGTGTTTTGGACTTCCTCTGCATCGTGAGCAGTTCTTAAGTTGTTCATAGAGCACAACCTTTGGGAGACGATCTTGAGGCATGCACTCCATGTCTCCCAACCAGCAAAGCCTGCGAGCGTCCAGCATAGTCTGCATAGACTGTAGGCCAGTTCTGTCAAGGATGTCATTATTAGTGATTCATTGGTGCCAAGTAACTCTAAGGATTTTTCTAAGACAGTGGAGGTGGAAACTTCAATCTCTGCTCCTGCTTGGAATACGCAACCCAGATTTCACAAGTGTGAAAGAGGGTACTAAGGACACAAACCTGATAAACAGATACCTTTTTGTTCAGGGTTAGCAACTTGTTACAAAGACTTGAGGTAAGTTTGCCAAAGGTAACTTAAGCTTTGCTGATTTTAGCATCAAGTTCCCTATCAAGGTTAAGTGAACTGGTAAGAATTGCGCCAAGATAGCAGAAGTGATCCATGTTGTTCAACATACAAACATGTATATTTTATAATCTACTGTATTGTCTTAGTTTAGTATCCCTGACTTAAATAATACATACATGACAATCTGGTGTTATGATTGCTAAATTATAAAGCCTGGTATCTATTTTTGTCTTTCAACTTATGCAGATATGTATATGGATATTGTGAAAAACCTGGCTTGAATTTAGAGGGAGTGAAGCAGACAAAAAGATAGCACAGACTATTCAGGTAATTTTGAAATGTAAGTATACAGACATCAAGGGACTCTGAGATCATCACAGTAACCACAAGAGGGCTGTGATTTATGAGGTCATGAGAAGCCAGAAATGGCTTAGTAGACTTTTCTCAATTTTCCTGCATTGTATTCTTCATATATATTGAGTAAGACCACAAATAAAAGTCATTTTTCTAACCTTGCACAGCTTACAACTAAAAAAAAGAAGAGAAAAATAATCTAAAAGGGAGATCATTACAAAAAGGTGAATGTGCTAAAGCATAAACACCTTATAGTTTGGAAAACCTTTTTCTAATTAAAGTTTCAAAAGTTACCACAAGAATACCTCAACACCATTTTGGACTTGCTCCCCAGAACATTCAAATAGACATATAGCTAAAAGCATATAATACTACTTTGCACTTCCATAACAGTTCCTATTAAAGGTCTCACAATATTTCACAAACTTTAGTTAATCCTTACTACTTCCCCTACAGATTAGCCCCCTTTTACAGACTGGAAAAATTGCAGCTCTAGTGGCCCAAGTTCACACAGCAAGTTGATGACAGAACCAGGAATAGAAGACATATCTCCCACTTCCTCATGACATGCTCTAAATATTAAACTAGTGAAAACAAAGGGCATAATTCTCCATTCTGTCACACCAATATTAGACTAGCATAACACCACTTCCAACACAGTAACACTTTAATAACAATGCTTCTATAACTTCAGTGATTCACTACTTATAAAGGGCAAATTCAAGACCGTTACCACTGTGCAGCCACCAGAATGAAAAAGTCACAACTCTCAGAACTCATTCTATTTTGGTTTATTTTTTAAAAACATACCCCTTATTTTATTGCATTCCACACCCTGAAAAACATTCCTGAAAAACTAAAAACGCTTCAGTTACTGCACAGCGATAAAAGATTTCTCTCTTCACCAACATTAAATAAAAAAGGCTAGTGAGCAATTTTACACAGACACAAAGAGCGCCTTAAGCACACCACCCTTATGCACTCAATGAACACTGCTGGTGGAAACACAACAGAGCAATCCATTAATGGTCAGATTTTACCTGAGAGGAATCTGCCTTGGCTATATCCACAGTAGCACTCAGTACTCCACGAAGACACTCTCCATTTTCTTGAACCAGGAGGTAAGCAAGTAGAAGGAAAACATGAGTGGGGACTTGATTCATAATAGGTAGCAGTGATTTAATGGAAGACAACCAAGCAAGCACGGCAGACTTCTCTTTCATGTGGTCTAGGATCCTCCAGGTTGTATACAATAAATTGTACGTACTGGTTATAGGAAAGATGACCCTGCAGGATGACTGGAAAACACAGACAAATTAGTACCATGAAAGATTAAGTCCAAATCTTGAAAAACAAAAAAGTAACAAATCCAAATTTTTCCCACCTAAACTTTTTGTTTGAGATACCCTATTCCTTAAAGAAAAAAAATTAAATTAAATCACTAAAGCTCTCTTTTTTTACTTGCTTGTCCATGGGTTCTGCCACTAAAGAGCAATATGATTCAAATTAACTGTTTTGAAGTTCCCCTCTGCTTAGCAGCAATCATCACTATTCCTGCTGATAATTATGGTTCTATTTCCCAATTGAAGTGGAAACAATGAAACTGGAGTATATTAAAAGTACCTTTTTCTGACAAAGTGCCTGCCATTTTGGAGACTGCATCATGTTGCTTTAAACTGCCAGGTTATGAATTGAAAGAGAAAATGTAAGTTACTTGTGACCTGTTATGCTTTTGGTTTACTTTTTTGCATTTCATCCAGCTTTGGACAATAATACTAAACTAACCAATGTTATTTTTCAGTTCTCGTGATCCAGCACAGGTGTAATTGTGTAATATTTGGGTTGGAAATAACAGAGAAAGATAAAAATCCCAACAAGAATCAGTTAACTATTTCTTTTTTTAAATCATGGAACAGTTTCAATGCATATTATTGTTAATTAAAAGACAACACTCATTCAGAACATAAATTACCTGACATGTTTTATTAAAACTGGATTCTCTTATAAAAGGAAATGTTTTCCAAGTGTTCTTCCACACCCAATTCTAGATTACAACTGAGAGGCAGCCTTAGGGGAGGAAGCATTTAGCTGCAATACATTTTATATATGAAGCAAGTAAGGAATGAATTTGAAAGGAGGTTTCCAGCTGGAAACTAGAAATTGACCCATAATTCAGACTCAGTCAGGGTCAGGACCTGTTCACTCTTGAATTTCCAAGTGGAAGAGATATTCTGAATGAGCAGCCATAGCAGTTCTACATAAATCTTCACACCTTAACTTTAATCACATTGTTTAATGTAATGTAAATTTATTTTGATTAATGAGAACTATAATGTCCCTGTACTTTAAATAACCTTTTTAGAATAGCATTTAAATTAGAATTAACTCTTACTCCAATATTTATTCCATCAGTTATTGTATGTGAAAAATTCAACAACCTGCAACCCACTGTTCCTTTGTCGGATGAGATCACTTAAAGCCAAATTCTCCCCTCAGATACACCCAGGGGGTCTCATTTACTTCAGCTGCTATCATAGAGGCTGATTTAAGATCAGAATGAGGCCTGATGAGAAAGTTCAGGATCTTTAGGTTCTATTGTTAGGGACCTAATCCAGCAGGATATTGGCTTACTTCAGCTCCCTCAGGCATCTGAAAATCAGGATCAGTCCCTAAGATGTAATTTCACCATAGCTGAAACCAATACTAGAATTGAGGGGCATAGGTGGTTATACCCACACCTCAAATTTCTCAAGCTGAAAAAAAGCTGGAACACCCTAAGTGTTTTGGAGTTTAGAAAGGAAAAATATATAATCACTGCCATTCCAGTCGGAGGACTGCCCTGGACAGAAATCTAACTGGGCAACTTCCACTGGAACTGTGCCAGCACTGACAGAAAATATACCCCTTACTGGCGGAGACAGATCAGTTTTGTTGTTGCATTTTTCAAAATATTTGAAAAAACAAAAAACAAAACCAGAGTTCAGGCATGTTTTCTACTGAATCCTGTGATTCAGAGACTGTTCTCTGGAGATGTGTTTGTTTTCCTTACCATTAAACAGCAGGAACAGTAGTAACCTACACAGGCATATAACATTCTCTCACAATGACTTACTCCCTTTCTGACACATTGTTCTCTTGGGAAGAGAGGGGAGGGAGTCTCAGCATTTAATCGGAACAATTTCATTTGTATTTGTGCATTTCACTGAAATGAACAATGACTGTGGTGGTAATAATTTCTACATAATAACTATATGCAGTGGAGCTGGAAAAATACAAGCCCTTATGTTACAATGATTCTCCTCCCCTCTAGAGAATCATGTCCCTTTCCCCTTCACATTTTTGGGAGTGCTATTGTTTATTCATAGAAAATTTGCCAGAAAGTTTAGTCATGGCTAGTATTAACATTTAGCAGCTCAGTATTTGTTTGCTGCACTCTGACAAAGTGTTCCATGTTGCATTGTACAAAGACTATGACAGGACTCCTGTCCCAAGGGTTTACAATCTCATTTAGACAGGCAGTACAGACGCAGCATACATGTGCCAGTGCCTTTTACTGAATGAAGTAATTGCTCAGTTGTATGTCATAGTAGTAAAGGACCTAACTAATGGAGATTCTTCTATCTTAAGTGGTAAAGGCTTCTGCTGTCAGAGAAGGAGGATTCAAGTTGTAGCCCCATGTTGCTACGATTTGTGAGCAGCAAAGCAGAAGTCAAGTAGTTGTAAGTGCCCACAAACTGGTTACAATATACTAGGTGGGCAAAGAAGGATCTCATTTCATGTTTAATATTATTGATTGATTGAAAAATTGTGTCTGTGGTGGCACATTACTGAGGCTTTGCTGAACGAGAGAATTTATAGGAGTATGAATGGAGAGAGGATTCTGGTTCAGAAAAAGCAACCCTGTCTCCAGAAGAGGGGACAGCCCAGAAAAAGACTCAAAGAGGCGAGTGAGAGAAAGATGAAGGGAGCTGGTAAGGTTGTGCAGAGCAAAGAGGGATTCTCTGATTGTGAGCCCCTGGAGGCAGAGACTGTTATTTTGTTACAGCATCTGCCACAGTGGAGTTCTAATTCTTATTGGGATCTCTGAGTACGAAGGCAGTCTGCTTGTTAAATCACAGGAAGAAAGGAGAGCAGAATAGCAGGCACGAGCAGACGTAAGTAAAACCTTGAGGGCCTGTACTAGGAACCTCACTGATACAAGAGGAGACGGTTACCAGTTAAGGATCAAAGAAGGGATGGGATGTGGTCTGGAAGGGAAAATGCTATTCACAGAAGCATTCTGGGTGGGCTGGAGGACAGAGATTAGAAGCTCAGAGACCTAGCAAATTAGAGAAGTTGAGGCAAGAGATGAAGACGACACTGAAAAGGGTTTTCCCTGTAGGAACAGAGCATAAAGCACGAAAAAGAACACATGTGGAAATTCCATTAAAGATTATATTCTGTTAGGGATTTGACTCTGGTGCACAAATTCACCAAGCATGTGGGAACACTAAAAAAAACTACATTCCTGGTCCTGAAGTTAAGAAATATCATATCATCAAGGCACTATTTAAGTCCATAGTACACCCACACCTTGAATACTGCATGCAGTTCTGGTCACCCCATCTCAAAGAAGATATAGTAGAAATGGAAAAGGTACAGAGAAGGGCAACAAAAATGATCAGGGGTATGAAACAGCTTCCATATGAGAAGAGATTAAAAAGACTGGACTGTTCAGCTTAGAAAAGAGGTGACTAAGGGGGAATATGATAGAGGACTATAAAATCATGAATAGTGTGGAGAAAGTGAATAAGGAAGTGTTATTTACCCCTTGACATAACACAAGAACCAGGTTTCATCCAATGAAACTAACAGGCAGCAGCTTTAAAACAAACAAAAAAGTAGTATTTCTGCACACAACACACAGTCAACCTGTGGAACTTGTTACCAGGGGATGTTGTGAAGGCCAAAACTATAAATGGGTTCTAAAAAGAATTGGACAAGTTCATGGAAGACAGACCTATCGATGGCCATTAGTAGCCCTATGCTCTGGATGTTCCTAAGCCTCTAACTGCCAGGGGCTGGGACTGGTGGGGAATGGATCTCTTGATAATTGTCCTGTTTTGATCATTCCCTTTGAAGCATCTGGCATTGGCCACTGTCAAAAGACAGGATACTGGGCTAGATGGACCATTGGTCTGACCCAGTACGGCCATTCTTATGTTTTTAAGAACTACAGGTTATCACACATCTCCATAGCTCATCAGCCAGTACAGTAACCAGGTTTCTGGAACCTTGAGGAGAAAATCTGTGATACAAGTCCTTAAAACATCTCCCTAGGACAGGTGCAAGCAAACTTTTTGGACTGAGGGCCGCATCGTGTTACCAAAATTGTATGGAGAGCCGGTTAGCGGAGGCTGTGCTTCCCCAAACAGCCAGGCATAGCCTGACCCCACCCCCTATCCGACCCCTCCTGCTTCTCGCCGCCTGACGGCCCCCCCGGAACTCCTGCCCCATCCAACCCCCCAGTTCCCTGTCAGCCCCCGGAACCCCTGCCCCTGACTACCCCCCGCCGCCCCATCCAACCCCCCCCCTCCTTCCTGACTGCCCCCTGGGGACCCCCGCCCCCATTCAACCCCCCTGTTCCCCGCCCTCTGACTGCCCCGACCCCTATCCACACCACCACCCCCTGACCACCACCCCGAACTCCCTTGCCCTCCATCCCACCCACCCCCCGCTCCCTGCCCCCTTACCGTGCTGCCTGGAGCACCGGTGGGTGGCGGCGCTACAGCCATGCCGCCCAGAGCACCAGGACAGGTAGCCATGCCGCCCGGCTGGAGCCAGCCACGCCGCCGCGCAGCACAGAGCACCGGGTCAAGCCCCGGCTCTGCAGCTGTGCTGCCCCAGGAGCTCGCAGGTCCGCCCCCCAGAGCATTGCACCGGCAGCGGAGCGAACTGAGGCTGCAGAGGAGGGGGAACAACAGGGGAGGGGCGGGGGGCTAGCCTCCTGGGGCAGGAACTCAGGGGCCAGGCAGGAGGGTCCCATGGGCCGGATGTGGCCCGTGGGCCATAGCTTGCCCACCTCTGCCCTAGGAAGATCTAGGGAGCCATTCACTACCAATACGATCTTGCCAGACTAAAAATAGTTAGAGGTATAAGATTTTAAAAGCTATAGAACATCTAAAACCTTTAGCTCAACTTGAGAAAATCCTTCACCTTTTGGAGCTTGGGATCCTGGGAGAGCACTTGAATGACTAGACAGTACAGCTCCCTTTACAGGGAACTGAAATTATTCCCTGTGATTGGAAGACATCTCTACTGATACCAGGCTAGGTTTCTGGCAGCTCTCATCAGGGGCAGTGCTATTTTTTTTGCTGCCCCAAGCACAGCAGTCAGGCGGCCTTCGGTGGCATGCCTGCGGGCAGTCCGCGGTCACGCGGATTTGGCGGTGTTTCTACGGCTGATTTGCTGGTCCTGCAGCTTCGGCGTACCCGCCACCAAACTGCCGCCGAAACCGCAGGACCGGCAGACCTCCTGCAGGCACACCGCCGAAGGCCACCTGACAGCCGCCCTCACAGCGAACGGCATGCGGCCCCCCTGCAGCTTGCCACCCCAGGCACATGCTTGCTGCGCTGGTGCCTGGAGCCGCCCCTGGCTCTCACCTATCCTCAGAACATTTGGATGGAGGTTTTCAAAAGGAGGCTGGATAGTCATCTGTCTTGGATCATTTAGACAACAAATCCTGCATCTTAGCAGGGGGTTAGACTAGATGACCTTTGCGGTCCCTTCTAACCCTATGATTCTGTGAACACATAGATGGAGTCTAGAGGAGAGCAACAATAATGATAAAGCATTTTGAAAACCTGATCTATGAAGAAAGGTTAAAAAAACAGGCATGTTTAGTCTTAACAAAAGAATACTGAGGGTGGACCTGAAACCAGCCATCAGGTATGTTAAGAGCTATTATAAAGAGGATGGTGGTCAGTTGTCCTCTATGTCCACTGAAGGTAGGACAAGAAGTAATAAGCTTAATCTACAGGAAGGGAGATTTACATTAGATACCAAGAAAAACTTTCTAACTGTAAGAGTAGCTAAGCACTAGAATAGGTTTCCAAGGGAGATGGTGGAAATCCTCAGCACTGGAGGTTTTTAAGAACAGGCTGGACAAATACTTGTCAGGGACGATCTAGGTTTACTTGGTCCCGTCTCAGTGCAAGAGACTGGACTTGGTAACTTCTCAAGGTCCCTTCCAGCCCTACATTTCTATGATTCTGTGGGAGAGGGAGGGAGAGTTCTCAGACTCAAGATCCTGCATCAGTAAATAAGAGGGGAGCAACAGGAAGTACAAAAAGATTCCAAGATGATCAGTTGACACCATAATACACCTCTACCCTGATATAACGCGACCCGATATAACATGAATTAGGATATAACATGGTAAAGCAGCGCTCCGGGGGGGCGGGGCTGCGCACTCCGGCAGATCAAAGTTCGATATAACGCGGTTTCACCTATAATGCAGTACGATTTTTTGGCTCCCGAGGACAGCGTTATATTGGGGTAGAGGTGTAGGTGGTACTTTTATGCCCCCTTTGCCTTTGTTCTCCCTCTCTTTCCCCAACAAAGCAGAAAGAGAAGAAAAGATTGGTGGTTGATGAGACTATACTGTTACAAGGAAGGGGATGAATAAGAGTACCATAAGCAAGAGTCTGAAGGAGGCAAAAGTTTAGCATTCTATTGAGGGCTTCCTATTTGGCTAACAGCACAGGATGAAAATGTACTAATACCCTTAAATCTGTATGAGCTGATATACGGCTGTAAAAAAAAAAAAAAAAACCCACCACAGGTAGAAGCAATGCGCAAGCGCAAAATTAGTTTTTGCTGCCTTCCTAGCACTTTCCATTTTACTCATCTGTAATACGTTTTGACAGTTTCCATGTCAAGTTTAAAAAGAACACACACGCGCGCACACACACACACACACACACACACACACCACCTTTAGCAGTCTCTAATGTAAATTACTGCATGTAACAATGCAGAGAAACTTATATCCCCCCAACCCAATCTGCCCCAAAAGGGAAGAGCATTAATTAAATCTTTACCAATTTCTTTTTATCCTTTGTGCCTTCCTGCTGTACCATTTCCAGAAGATTTATAGCCAGCTGTTGCCTAGTGGGGCCAGAATCTTCCTCCGATATACAGTCCTCAACTGCTGTTGAAGATAAGATCTGCAACACAGGCATCACCAAGATGATGGCTGTGGCTGGAATTTTCTGAGTTTCTGTACAGGAAAGGAGCTTGCAAGCTATTTGAGCAAAAGAAAAAAAATTAGGTAGAAAAAAGAGTTATGCTTTTCAGTATGACACACATTTTCTAGCAAACACTCTGGTCAAGCACAGTAACAGTCCCCAAAAGAGTTGCGATAGATATACATTGCACTGCCACAGTGCAAACTACTTTCCTGATAAGGACCACATCACCAAATGTACATTTCATGCCCTTTATACCAAGCCACCTGAGCACCTTACATCAATAAACACAGAAATGGAATATAACAGAAACCCCAGCTTGTTAATGTAGCAGCAGGAAAAGTCTATTCTCTATTACTAAAACAACAAGTCAAAAGCCCAGCCAAACAAACAATCTATACGCTCTGCCCTCAAGACTGTCAAACATGAGATCAGAAGAACTGTCAGAAGTAACAGGTTCAGGAGGCCTGAACCCTGTGCAAAGGTTATCCTGCTGGCTGGAAAAATTTAAACCTCTATACAAAGGCAGAACAAGCCAGCAGATTCTAACATCCATGACAGGAAACAGGAGGGGGAAAAGATCTCTTTTCACCTTTGGCTCCACTATATCAAACTTTTACTTTTTATTAACAAAAAATTACAGCTTAATACAATGAGCATTCCAATCACTGCACCTAACTTCAAAGACTGACTACAAAAAGACAATGTCTTAAATTTAAGGAAACAAAACAAACAGGAAACCATGATCTTGGAAACTGGATATTCCAAGTAGAACTTTACCTAGGTTTAAGATGGGTTTCTGCTGACATGCTGGAGTCTGTAACAGAAGTAAAGCTAATCCAAGTATGGCCTGTTCAACTGGAAAGTCCTGAAGAGGTAGAAAAAAAATGTTGTTTGAAGACTTCAGTTTTGAGCCAGATGGGGTGTGGAAATAAACAAACATATCAATATTGCAGGTCTTTTTTACGCACACAGTATATACTGAACACAGTGTACCTGTTCAAACCTCATAATTTAAAAGCAGCAACCTTTCAATAAAGATAATCATCTGGAAAGCATGAGCTTCAATACAATTCAAGTCTTTTATTAAATAGCCACAAGATTCTGATTAGTTCCTCTGTAATTTGGTTTAACCTATACTGGCCAGCTCCCTACACTACAGTCTACATTGAATCTAACCAGTCAGCACTAAAACATAGTAGTCGATATATGGGGACTTCATAATTTTAAATTTTCTGGCTTTTTAGGTTTTGCAACGAAGAAACAACAACAACAAAATTAAACTCAGGCTTCATTTATTTACCATAAGCAAACACTATGGTAAAAGCCTTATTAGTTTAGATAAAACAGTTCAATGTCTATGTACTCTACATAGGCCTAGAGATCTTCAAAAATGGGTGCCTAAAGTTAGGCTCCTAAGACCATATTCTAAGGACCTAAATAAGTACCTGGATGTCTAAAGTGCTAAGTATCCTCTGTTGATGTCAGTAGGAGCTTCTGGGTAATCTGCATTTTTTAAAAACACGCGCTTACTTAGATCCCTTAATATGGATATAGAAGCCTAACTTTAGGTATCACCATTGGGGAGGGGCTGGGAGGGGGGGAAATTTTATCCATAGTACACAAATCTCTGTGAAAATACTGAGCCTGAAGCAGTGAAATTCACAGACAGTGGCAACCTGAACTCTACAATGGTCAAACTATGCTCCTAGATCATGTTTCGAATAGGATGGAGTGATTTTCTCTAGGTAGCAAAAAACCTTTGTCGCTTCAAAATAAAGCTACTTCAACATTAATAATGAAAAGTTATTTAGATTTCCAATACATTAAAAGTTATTGCGAACTGTTTTAGACTTATAGCCCGTTTTTTTAAATGCATTAGGCTCCTAAGGCAATATTTAGACACCAAACGTTGAGATTTAAAAAAGCACCTATGCAACTTAGGAGCACAAGTCCCATTGACTTGAAACTGCAAACCCTGATTGAGGATTAACAGCCTGATCAAAACATTTCAGATTTCTTAACTTGTAAAAGTTCAGAATATTGGAAGACGGTGCTTGTTGCAAATACAGAACATGCTATTTGCTTATGAATTTTGGATTAACTTTATGTTGGTCTCACAGTGAGGTTAATGAGAACCTCTGATTGACTTTTTCAGCACAGATGAGCATTTTAAACAAAGATTCTTAGCAAGAAAAAATAACTGCATGTATAGATCCACTTTGAAAGACCACCTTTAAAATGGCAACAATCTTTCCATTTAATGTCGCTTTTTGTATCTTCTCCCAAATCCTTACCTCTTGCAAGAACTCAACATTTTGCTCTATTAAGCAAATTGTAGATGAACACTCCCCTGTCACGTTCAGACAAATCTCACAGAAGCACAAAATCTGCAGACAAAGCTGGGATAACTGGACTTTCCAAAAAACAGGGTAGCGAAGCAGACTCCGGAATAATTCTTCTAGAAAGAACAACGTTTCCGTTATTTGTGGCAAGTCCTTTATCTGTAGAGAAAAAGAGATAGCTTAAACACATACACATACACACACACACACACACACACACACACGTACTTTTGTATTTATTTTTCTTCTCTCTTAAAAGATGTGTGGAAGAGTTTCAGTTTCTATAGTTGGTCCTAAGAGTTGTATAACTTTTTCATTGCAAACTTTTCTAAGAACATTGCAAGAAACACATTCAGAGATAAACTACCAACCCTACCATTGAAAGAGACAAGCCTATCTGCAGTTTGAAACTCAGCAGTAAAATCAGACAAAAACTTAAAGAATTAACAAGCACTGCCCTTTTCCTTAAGAGGGACGACAAACAGACATCCTTGGTTTTGGGTCCTTCGTTCCTGATTTGCTACTGCATGCAATTCAATTCCTGAGCTTCTCTGGGATAGTGATTGCCAAATGGAACAAGCGGCGTAGTGGTTTTCTAATGCTGAAATGTTCTTATTATTGAGAACCCCCACCCCAAAATTCACTTTTCTTATTATCTAATCTTGATTCCAACTTCAGTCTCCAGAGATATCAGGTCAGTATCTTATTCCCCTGAACCACCATGTAAGTTTATCTACAGAAAAAAATTGCATTTGAGTGTCTTGACCAAAAGTGTCATTCTATATTTGGAACCAGTGCAGAAGAGGATTCAAATGGCAGGGTGCCTCAATAAATTAATGTTAGATAAGAAAGATGTTCTGCTCTTGAAAATTCCAATTCCAAGCAAACCCAGCTGTTCTGATCAAAATTCTGGAGCTGGTGTTATGAATATGGTTTTGATCTCATCCACATTGTCATTTATTCCAAGGGATTAAGAACAATGAACCATCTGCTCTAATCAGGCGCCTTGTGTCTGCTGAATTCATCAAGAGGAAAGTCTGCAGGTGACCAGCTGAACCTTTCACCAGTGGTTGCCACCATAAGACAACAAAATGATTATGAAACATTTCAGCATTTATGCAATACACGTTAGCAGGACTAAACAAGGGGCAAGATAAAGAAAGGATAAAAAGGGCTTGGGGATTGGAGGAGGAAGAAAGGACAGGTTATGAAAACAAGCTTATGAGTTCTTGGGCCAAAGATTTTTCTAGCTGCAGTGAAAGATACACTGTGGACAAGGGGACAGTGAAGAGAATGTAAAGCTTAGTATACATTTAAGAAAATAAAAGTGATTTCTAGCAAAACAAACTTCACTCCTATAGTTGTGTGTTTTGGTTTTTGGGGAATAAAGCAGGTTCATAACTATTTTTCTGAGAAGTTTCCTGTGTCCCTTTTGAAGTCTATTAGCATCCTACAATCTTTAATGTATTTATCCTCACTGCACCTAATATTCCCATTTTACAGACAGGGAACAAAGGCACAAAGAGGCTATGGCCATGTCTACACTACAAAATTATTTATGTCATCATACAGTCACCACAGTTATTAAATTTCTTGTACATACACACTTGGCTCCTTGTGTTGGTGGTGCGTGTCCTCACAAGGAGCACTTCTATCAATTGTATTGTCAGTGTGGAGATTGTGGGATGGCTCCTGAAAGCCAGTAACAGCCAACGTAAACAATTCAGTGTCTACACTGACGCTATGTCAATCCAATTATATTGACACCGACTCTACACCACTTGGGGAGGGGGTGTCACTACATAGGCACAGAGAGGCACTTACATGGGTGGGATCCAAATTTACGAGAAGACACTTCCACAGCTAGGTTGATGCAAGGCAGCTTACGTTGACCTAACCATGAAGCATAGACCAGACCTAAGGGAGTTGCCAAAGCTCACCCAGGAAGTCTGTGACGGAGCAGGGAAGTCCCTCCCGCATCGCCTGAGTCTCAGGCTTGCAACCTAACCACTGGACCATTCTTCCCCTCTTCTCCTCAATGAGCTATGGCTGAGATTTTGAAAGAGGCCCAAGACAATTAGGCACCCTACTTTGCACTGAATTTCAGTGAGAAGTAGGCCCCTTTGACAATCCCAGCCTACACAGAGTACAGTTGTGCCTTCCGGTATACAGTCCCACTGGCTTCAGAGAGTGTCACACTTATTTATGTAAGGGCAGAATTTGTGTTATCTTATTAAAACACAAGAACTTTGTATAGCCCATTTCACATTTTAAAACCACCCATCCAAATTCAAGTGTTACGAGTTTTCTCAAAACAGCTCATGATGTTGAGAACTAGCTGTAAAAAAAGGTTACCTACCTTTCATAACTGTTGTTTTTCAAGATGTGTTGCTCATGTCCATTACACTCTAGGTATGCGCGCACCCACGAGCGCAGCCGTTGGAGATTTTTGCCTTAGTACCAGTAGGGCTGGCTGTGGCGCCCTGTGGAGTACCGCACTCATGCCTCGGAATATCAAGTGCCGCCGGCCCTATGCCCTCTATGTTCCTTCTTGCTGACAACTCCGACAGAGGGGCAGGAGGGCAGGTAAAGGAATGAACATGAGCAACACATCTCTAAGAATAACAGTTACAAAAGGTAGGTAACCATTTTTTCTTCTTCAAGTACTTGCTCATGTCGATTCCATTCTAGGTGACTCAGAAGCCGAATCAATGGAGGTGGGCTCGGAGTGCCCAGTCTTGCAACTTGCATCATTGCTCTGCCAAAGCCAGCATCGTCTTGACCCTGCTGCGTAGTGCGACGCGAACGTGTGGACGGACGACCAGGTCGTGGCCCGACAGATCTCTTGGATCAGCACCTGTGCCAGGAAGGCCGATGATGATGCCTGCACCCTAGTCGCAGGAGCTGTCACGATGGCTGGTGGGGACCCCTTTGCCAGCTCATAGCAAAAGCGGATACAGGCCGTGATCTAAGACAAGATTCTCTGGGCTGATACTGGGCAACCTTTCATCCCATCAGTGACAGCAATGAACAACTGCATTAACTTACGGAACAGCTTTGTTTTATCAATGTAGAAGACCAGTGCCCGTTTGACGTCCAGGGTATACAGCATCGCATTAGGCTTTGGATAAAGGACTTGTAAGTAAATGTCTTGACCAGGGTGGAACTGGGCGATGATCTTGGGCAGAAAGGCAGGGTGCAGAGGCAGCTGGACCTTGTCCTTATAGAAGATCGTATTGGGTGGCTCCAATGTTAGTGCCTTGATCTTGGGCACTCTACAGGCCGAAGTTATAATGACCAAGAAGGAGACCTTCCAGGAAAAAGGCAGGAGGAAGCAGGAAGCCAACGGTGCAAAGGGGGGAGCCTTGACAGCACAAGATGCAGGTCCCAAGAGGGGACCAGGTCCCAGACATGCAGGTAAAGGCACTCTAGACCTTTTAAGAAGCATGCCATCATGGGATGGGCGAAGACCGACTGGCCTTGAAACGAAGGGTAGAACACCAAAATGGTCACCAGGTATACCTTGATCGAAGATGGTGACAGACCCTGGAGCTTAAGGTGCAATAAATAGTTCAGGATGTCCTGCAGTAGGGCCTCTTCTGCACAAATGTGTCAGTCCGAGGCCCAGCACGTGAACCGCTTCCACTTTGCCACATAGGTAGCCTTGGTGGTCGGTTTTCTGCTGCCCAGCAGGACCTGTTGGACACCAGCGAAACACTCCATTCATCCATACGCAGCCATGTAGCAGCCAAGCTGTCAAGTGCAGCGATGCCAGGTTCGGGTGCAGCAGGTTGCCATGGTTCTGGGACAGCAGATCTGGCAGAAGCGGTAGCTGCAATGGGGTGGCTGCTGAGAGATTCAGCAGCACGGCGAACCAGTGTTGACGAGGCCATACTGGGCTATGAGGATAACAGACACTCTGTCTTGCTTCACCTTCAGCAGTACCTTGTGGATCAACGGTACTGGTGAGAAGGTGTACATCAGCGCTCCCGACTACAGAATCAGGAAGGCGTCCGACAGGGAGCCCTGGTCCCTGCTCCACAGAGAACAGAACAGGTGACACTTTCTGTTATGCCTAGACGTAAACAGGTCTACCCGGGGAGTCCCCCACCTGCGGAAGATTAAGCAGACCACCTCTGGATGAAGCGACCATTCATGGCGAGACAAGAAGGTTGTGCTGAAGCGATCTGCCAGGATGTTCCTGATTCGCCTGATACGCCAGGAAAACTGCTCTGAGCTCCCTGACATTCAGGAAGGAGGGGTGGCCAAGAACTGCAGGGTATAGTCCCAAGCCACTATGTCCAAGATGGTAGGGAAAGAGGCGGTTAGGATTTGGTCAACTGACTGGGGCATCGTTCTTGGGCGCACCCTCAAAACCATCGCTTCCGGCCCCCTGGGTGTTTCACAGCCCCAGGCTGGGCTGGCGAGCGTGAGGAAGAAGGGTGATGATGACCAAAACTGGCATCTCTTCTTCTCGTAAAGCCCTGATGAGGTTGCCAGGGTCTTGGCAGTGGCGGTGGTCGAAAGGGCTTTCTGGCTGATTGCGGCTTGTGCATGCCCAACAAGCAAAGGCTAGCCCTAGTGTCCTTCAACCCGTGCAGCCTGGTGTCGGTCTGATCCGAGAACAGACAACTCCGTCAAAGGGGAGGTCCTGGATTGAGGCCTGCATCTCCTCAGAGAGGCCCGCTGTCTGGAGCCAGGAGTTGCCACCGCCGATGTGACCACCCTTGCTGCCAAGTCCACCGCGTCCCATGCCATCTGCAGGGAACATCTAGCCACCGCACACCACGGTGCCAAACTCTTGGGCCAGTTCCAGAGGGAGGGATCCCTGGAACTTTCTGAGACCGTCCTAGAGATAAAAATTGTACTAGGCCAGCAGGGCCTGATGGTTCGGCACAGAAAATTGCAGGCTAGCAGTTGAATAAATAAATAGAGTTTCTTAGCCTCTTTGTTTCTGGGAGACGAGGAGGTGGGGACTTGCGGTACCAATGCTGGGGAGACCGGTACCGGGACAGGGAACTTTCCCACTGTGCTGGTGATCGGGATCGATGCCTAGAGGACGACCATCAAGAGAGTGAGAGGTGCCGGGAAGTAGCGCCGAGGGGATCGGGAAGTTCACCTGGGCAATCAACAACGCGATTGGGATCTGCCCCGGGATTCCAAACACAGCGGAGAAGATCGAAGTCTTCTGTCCGGCGACCAGTGTTGTTCCCCTGCTCCTGAGGGGTTTTAACAGTGGGCTTGTCCTCTTGGGGAACCTTAGCCAGGTCCTGCGGCACCGGGGTCTTCATTGGAGCAGGTGGAGACCTGTGCTCTCTCTGCACCAGGGGAGCCTGGGATGATGAAGGTGCAGGCAGGAGTGTGGGTCCCATACTGCTCCCAGGAGTCGGTGGCGGACTTTTAAGGGGGCTGGGAGCCTCAACTGGGGAGGCATGATTGCATGGACCCGGAGTAGCCTGGTGGGGAGGCCGAGGTCCCTTGCTAGATGACTCCTGGGCCTTCTTGCTCAGTACCCAGGAGCACTTCTTGGCCTTCTTCTTTGGCAACGGTGATAGTGAACGATGCCAGGAGGAGTCGGGTGCCAGTGCTGCGCTGTGCACGGAAGCTGAGGCACTAGGTACGACCTGTCTGGACAGCTTTGAAGCCGGGTGGAGGGTGGACTCTATCAGGAGAGTCCTGAGATGGATATCCTGCTCCTTTTGGGTGCAGGGCTGAAAATTTTTGCACATTCGGCACCGCTCCTTAACGTGTGATTCCCCCAAGCACTTAAGGCAGCTGCCATGGGAGTCACTCACAGGCATAGGCCTGCTGCAGTCCGAGCAGAGCTTAAACCCGGGAGACCAGGGCTTAAACCCGGGAGACCAAGGCATGTCCCGCCTGGGGCAAAGTCCTGCTGGGACCCTATCTACTAACTAACACTTAACAACTACTTAACACTATCAAATGCGAACTATGTACAACGGCCCTAAGGCGCGAAGATCAGAATGGTAGAAACCGCTAGCTCTTGCTCAGCAAGAAAGGCACTCCGACCGACCACCACAGGCAGTAAGAAGGAATTGAGAGGGCATAGGGCCGGCAGTGCCTGATATACCGTGGTATGAGCGCGGCACTCCAAAGGGCGCCACAGCCAGCCCTATGAGTACTGCTAAGGCAAAAATCTCCGACGGCCACGTATTTGGGCGCCCACACACCTAGAATGGAATCAACATGAGCAAGCTCTCGAAGAAGAACAGCAGACCGTGATTGGTTCAGGACAATAACATTCTGTCTCTCACATTCTGCTCTCCCAACTTAAACTATATACAAGGTCATCAGCATCATTAGTTACTATCACACACAACACTTGTTTCCAGTTAGAACTCGCATGGTCAGATTTGATCACTTAAAAAAAATTATATTACCTTCCCCGAGAAAGTCAGACTTTATCAGCTCTGGATTTCCAAGCTGCTGATCAAATCTAGTTTGGGGAGTTGGAATGCAGCATTGCATGTGAACACACAAAGGAGTAATACAATAACAAAGCTCCTTTAACAAAGTTTATTTGCAGAAGGCAGGGCCAAGCATTAAATTAACTTTTACCTGAAAATGTGGAATCAAGTCACAAAGCAGCTGAAGAATAAGGTGTTCTAGTGTAGAAGGTGCCTCTTTGTTCTCAGGACCATGTGGCTGAAGTAAGATTTTAAGTAGACCCATTCGCAGTTCAGCATTCTCCCCCAATTGGGACGGTTCACAATACAGGTATCTTAGAAATGGGGTCATTATACAGACACATGAACTCTGTGCCCTGCAGTTCAAAAATAAGTTTGCTGAGACCACTTACTAGTAAAAGTCAGCAAACAGTGAAACCCAAGCAGCATAACACTCACAGCCTCTAATGGTATCAACATTGTGCAGGATGTATAGTAATTATGAGAAGACACCATGAGAGTCATTGCTAAATCCCACAATAAGCAGTAACAATTTGATTTACTGGCACAGAACAATATAATGAGCTCTTGTATAGTAAAGGTGCAATTAAAGTACTACTTCAACAAGGGTTGCTGCCTGGCAAAGAGTGTATCACTGTATTGTTTCATTGGATTCACTTTGCTAGAAACTCACAACTATACATTTAAAAAAAAAATCCAATTGTTGATCCATTTATGACTCTGTCTCAAAACTGGGAATCAGAATATTGGTTACAATGCCCAGATATTGTCAAATAATTAAGTACCTCCAGAAACCTTTTATCTTCTCCCATTCATGTCTCAAAAAAGTCAGTAATACATATAGATCACTATATTCTAGATCTATGATTTTATGCTATAAAAGCCTTTGGATAAAAAGTGGCAGGAACAACAGGACAAGTGGGTTCTTCTAAAGAATGCAGCTATTGTTAAAAAAAATTAACCAGTTGTCACTCCATATTCCCATTCATCACACAAAATACCTACTATACACCTAAATATATACTAAATACCATATAAAAGAAAGTGTTTCTGGCACCTTTCAATGTCACTGCAAATGTTGTCATTGATTTCAGTGGGAGGATCAGGATCATAATAATTTTGCATTCAATCTAAACCCTACTAAAGTTAATCAGAATTTCTGCACTGACTTCCAAGGACTTTGAATCAGGACTCGACTCCCTGACAGGTTATGAAAAGCTATCTGTGGCTTTCACCTTCTGCATACATTTTAAAATACTCTATTGTGATTTCAGTAGTGGAAAATGCATGTATTCATGACAGAACACATTCATTACTCAGGCATTACTCATTGACTTCAGCGAGAGTTTTGCCTAAGTAAAGATTGTGAGATTGGACCAAAAATGAAATACATTTTAAAATCTCCTGTAGTTATCTGCAAGTAACAAATTTATTTATTTTAATTAATTATAAATCTCTAGCTCCAGCTCTAGGTGTTATTGCAGTAGTTCCGAAAATTTCAAATAAAAACGTTTCCATGAAAAACAGAAACAATGTAATGTCAAATTTTCACAATACCTCCCTGTTTTCTGAGCTCTATGAATAATAAAAGTCATTAACATTTTAATAGATCAATATCAACTAAATTCCCAAACAGCCACCACCATCAGGCCACCCCATCAGAAAAAAAAAAATACAACTAAAACAAAACACTAAGACCCTGATTCTGCAAACTCTTATTCATCCACTCAACTTTATGTATGTGAGTAGTCCTGCTGACTTCAGTAAGTGTTGGCAGGATCATGGTTAAGGAAACAGACAGGCCTTATACCTTAAGAGTGAAATCCTGGTCCCACTGAAGTCAATGGGTGTTTTGCCATAGACTTTAATGGGGTCAAGGTTTCACACTTTTTCTGCTGCCCATTCAACAACCGATTATATCGCACCCACTTATGACAGGATTCTTGATGAACACTGAATTCCAGAATTTTCAGGTGACTGGAGGATCTGTCTTTCTAATATTTTGTTTTAAAATGATTCTACCTTTTTAATTTGACATCAACTTAAAACTCAAACTTCTGTTTGAAGATTTCTTAACTTCTATCATCATAAGTAACAGCTAACTTCACTATAAAATAAAGAGAATAAAGTGAAAAATATTTATCTTGAAAAATATTTCTCTTACCTCAGTTGTCTATTTTCTGCAACAGAGCACTATATTTAGTTAGTTAGTTTCACTGTATTACTAGAGTCAGTTCCCCTGTTTGTGAGTCTTTCACAAAGCAACAGAAAAATGACATTTTTAAAAAGATAAGGAAACATGTTTTGTAAAACTACAAAAAATGGCCAGTGGCTTAGGAGCTGGTAATAATACTTGATAGTGCTTTAAACTCATTTTTCAAGATTATTTGACACTGTCCTTTTAGCTCTTTATGTATATGTAAATGGTATGGATCTGTTTTTTAACAGACAATTTTTAAAAGAAGGCTTTGCAATTCAATTTTTTAAATAAAAAAGCAAGCATCTTCAAAAGCCACCATTTAAAATCACTATCATTTAAACTTAACAGAAAAAATAGCTTATAGCTATGGTACTAGGTTGCTGCACAATCCCAGAAAAAAAGATCCCACTTTACCTGCAATGAAGTCATGTTGTATAAAAGATATTCATGGACCTCGTCATTGGACAAACTGTGCTGTTATACAGCTTTAGCCATTAATATGTCAGCAATTGCCAAGTTATCACACAGTGACATTTGAGATTAACACAGTTTCTCCAGCCACACATCAGCAGGCACTTCTCATACTTCTGTGATAATGCTTTGCAAATGTTGACTTTTAAACGGCCTTCTGTTCAACATAGTCTTTCCCAAAAGAAAAAAATCAGCACTGAAGAAGGCAGAAAACTCCTAGAAACACATGAATTGCCACACCAGAACACACCAACTGTCCATCTATTCCAGTATCCTGTCTAACAGCAACAGTACCAGATGCCTCAAAGGAAAGTACCTGAAACCCACCGTGGACAGTAACCTGCCCATATGTACTCATGTCTCATTATTAGGCAGTTGGCTTGAGGGTTAATACTCCTACTTTTTACTTAGGTATCTAATGTAGAGGATTTTCTCATTGCCCATGTAAATAGCTACTCTTTTTCTAAGTCTTTCTGAACTCTTGGACTTAATGACGATGTCATAGACAGCAAGTTCCACAGATTCATTATGTGTTGTGTAAAATAAAAATATAATTGCTATTATCAGATTTAAATGTGAATGAACTGAACATCCTCCTGTGCTTGTTATGAGAAAGGTACATAGGAACATCTGATTTACCTTCTCTATATCATTCACTATTTTGTTTAACAGATGTCCCCGCTTGTCTCCTTTCTAAACTAAGCAGTCCCAATCCTCCTAAATACAAATTTTGTATCCAATTAAAATAGGGAAATAATTTTTTTGGTTGGTTTAGTGAACTATTAATTTTTCCATTAACATCCTCACTGTGGTAGATTTTCCGCCTGGGCTAGACCATTTCTGTGACAATCTTCCAAAGTTATCCTTAATATTTGGTTTCCATTATTACATGGTCTACAACAAAAGTGAATTAAATTTTTGAATTCAAAGTTTTTATCCAACAACGACCTTTTTTCAGAAACTACATTTTTCATGAAAAATTTGTGACTTTTTCAAATCGACGGCATCATCCAAAACATTGAAATTGTTATCAAAAATTCAGATACCATTTGCACAGCATTTTGAATAACTTTTACAATAACTATTTTGATTACAAAATTTAGCAATTTTAGATATTTAGAATTTTTCCAACACTCGGAAACAAAAAACTTTGAAATCTAATTTTTGGCTAAAAAATAACCATTTTTCAACCAGCTCTCGCTGACAGTATGTATTATTCAAAGAAATCTAAGGGTATATCTACACAGCAAAGAAAAACCTGCAGCTATCCCGGGCCAGCCAACTCAGGCTTGCGGGGCTGTTTCATTGCTGTGTAAAATTCCAGCCTCAGGCTGGAGCCTGGGCTCTGGGAACCCTCCACCCCACAGGGTTTTTCTTTGCTGTGTAGAAATACCCTAAGAAGTTTTTGTTGTTGTTTTTTAAAAACATACAACTATGTACTTTACCCTGTCACTTCAGCAAGCACTTCTTTGTGGAATTAGTACATGTTCTACAGACATAAACAAACAATTGAACTGTATTTGTTTTTTACCTCTCTGGACATTGCTGGAAAAATACTGTTATCTGCTGCAAGAGAACTGGCCAGCAATCAGGTCTGTTTTCAAGTACAGTGATTAGTGGATGAGGAGGATACCTGAAACACAGAGAAATCATATTTGGATCTGTAATGCAGGAGGCAAACATATGAGGTAACTATTTTCAAGATAACAGCTGTAGATGTACAAAATTTAACCTCTGCCTTTACCAACTTCCTTCACGATACTATACATCGAACTAGTATGTTTTTTGGGATCCCCTGGAAACAACATTCAAATGAACTGTTTATTAGCTACAGATTTAGGCAATGATTTTTTTCCACAGAGTGCTTATAGTTAAATTAATATGCCCATAAATAGGTCCCTAAAAATCAGGTAATTTATTTAAATACAGACAGAGGGAGATTTTCAGAAACACACAGGTATGTTAGGTGCCTAACACTCATTGATTTTCAGTGGGAGTTGGATGCTTAACTGCCCTTTGTGTCTTTGAAAGTCGCCCTCCACAATACTATCTTTAGGATCTCATATTTTAAATTCTTCGTCTTTATTGTCATAGAGCACCTTTCATACTTAAGGGATTCGTAAAGACTGTTTAAAGCAATGGACTTGGATACCAGAAGTGCACCAACTGATTAACCCATAAAAGGAGGCATTATCTGCTCAACAATAAGCGTGTCACATAGCACAGGATATTATAACATTTTAAAACAAAGCAAAACAAAGAAGCTCATAACGTAGGGGGGGGGGGGGTATTAAACCTCTCCCCAATTAAGGGGAGGCCTCCCCAAAATTAAGGTAATAGCCCAAAATACTCTGAAATGCTACAGGTACCTCAATAAGCTACAAATGACAAGACTAATTATTAAAGAAGAAAACATAAATCACTTAACACGAACAGGTGTAGGTTATGTGCTTTATATCTCCTATCCTCTGTTTGTTGTTGTTGTTGTTGTCTTTAAATAATTCTTCCAAAGATTTTTCCCCCCTATTACTTTACCAGTAGTACCCAGGCAAAAGTTCTGATCTGCACATCACCCAGCTCTTTGGAGTCTTTCAACTACATACATCTCTTCAGCGGGAGAGGCTGCCCAGAGTGGCTGGTCCACTGAAGCAGAAATTGCAGCTTCTCAAACCTGGTCTTTAAAGTCTGCCACCACTTTTGCTGCTTGACATATTACCAGACCGGAGGACTATTGGTGTATTAATACTTTTCTTTATTCTCCAGCCCATGACAGGGTCAGTTGTAGCTTTGATGGCTGGAGAGTAAATGATTTTACAGTCACCCTTTCCCAGCAAAAAACAAACAAACAAACAAAAATAAACCAGAGCCCGCCTAAGAACCTAAGCTTCCCAAAGGTGGCTAGCCCTTGACAAGACTCTTTGGCAGAGGTGTTTGCTTTTTTGGAGGTGGGCTTCTTCTACTGCAGGTTGCATGTATTCGGTCTCCAGTCAGTTTGGAACAGAAGCAGTTCCTCATGCAGCTTTCTCAATGGAGTCACCCCTGCACTGGTTCTGTCGTTGGTCTGCTCCACTTCTTTCTCCTCCTCCCATTACTAGCTTCTAGTAACTCAGTTCCCCATGGGCCATTCATGCACCACCACCATCCTACCCCACTTCCACGCTCTCCTCTTTATTCCACAGGCTCTGTGCATGCTGAAGTGTTCCCAACACCAAGAAAGGGGATTTTTATTGTGGTCCAAGGCCAGCACACATCACTAAACCAGCTTGGAATCAGGAATCAAAGAGATCAGCTTTCATCTCCATGAAGAAGTGGGTCCAGCTGCAAGCAGAGGGGCCTGCATACCATGATCAGTATGTGTTCTCCTGTACCCTCTCTCAGACTACACACCAGGAAACAAGAGTATGGAAACAACTATCAGAAAGATATCAGCCTAACTGCCATATAGTGGCTGAAGGGGACACCAAGAGAGGAACATGAGTGCCAGGGTGTTATTTTAGAACAAGGCATGTCTACTTTCATTACAATACCAGAGTCTGGATTGCTAATGTAGCTACTAAGCCACATGTACACAGCCAAGAGGTTGCAACTGTTTCGTTCTGATGCAGCCCTCTCATCAACGCCTTTGCCACCTTCAGAATAAACTATTGTAATACACCGGGATATATCTACATCAGGTAAGTTTTGTGCCACTCCACGTGACACATTTCTCACCAGGGAAAAATGGTAATGGATTTCTCCCTAGGGTTTCCCTCAGCAGTGGAAAGGTGTGTGGACAGGGGGAGGGATCGGAGACTGAAGCCTATCCCTTGCACCCTGCAGAAGCAAAATCAAAACTAGCTTGGGTGAGCACTGGGAGCCTGGATAAGCCAGTGGGGACAAACGTTATTGGAGGGAGGTGGGAAAATGTGGCATGGGAGCTTGTTTGTGGAGAGGGGGAAGGAATGGGTGAGCCTAAACATGAAACCCACCTGGGAATTTTGGTGGTGGGGAGCCTGTTATAATGGCAGTTGTTGGAAATGGGGTGCAGCTCCCCCATCCTGCCCCTGCTCACCACTACCTGCCCCTTCTGTTCTTAACCAGCCCTTTCCAGTTTCTGTTCCCCCTGCCTGCCCGTGCTCCTTCCACCCTGCTCTCAACAGGCCCCATTCTGCTCCTCACCCACTGCAAACAAGACAGACTGTTGCCTCATTTAATAGAATGCCTGGGGGCCAGCAAGGGGCACACTAAGAGCACAGGACAGTCTCCCTGACCTCAGTATTGACACCTGGTGCCATAATTTCCCCCCAGTGATCAAGAAGGGAAGTTGCAGGAAAAGTCCTGCTGGATACATGAGATTTAAACAGGGTTGCAGGAATAAAGGAGAAGCAGGGAATGCGGGAGTGCACATCCAATGCATGACACTTAGCAGTCTTGATAGGACTATATCTTAAATCTGGAAATTTGCAACTGGTGCAGAATTCTGCCCTCAGTTTGTTAAACAGTGTTTCTTTTCACAAGCACATCAAGTCTATGCTCCAACATCTGCACTGGCTGCCAGTTGTTTCTAGGTGGATCTTAGAGTGCTTATAGTGATCTATAAAGCACTAAATAACCTGAGACCTATCAAGCTAAGAGGCCACCTCTCTGCCCAAGAGATAATGCCATAATCATAGTTAGTAGGAGTGCCTGAGCTGGAGTTCCATTATACCTTTTGAATTCACTAGCCAACCCCCTTTCCACATAATAGCCCAAATTTTCTCTAACCTTCTGGGTATGCTACCAGGCCCATCTTCCCTCTCTGGCCCATAAGGAGACTAGTGATGGGCAAGGCTGGCTAGCAGTGCATGGTGGACTCTGATGGAGACACTGTTAGGAAATTTAAATTAAGTTGTATTTCTGTTGTTGCCAGGGAATTTGATGGAGTCTGTATTCTTTTTTTAAATAAAGATTGTTAGGAGAGCCCAAGCCTGGGATGGTCTCTCATTGTAAAATACTAAGAATATAAAAAATTCAGACATTTTTACATTATTTCACATTACACAGAAATGTTTATGGCCTGATTTTCAGCAGTGCTGAGTAATACCAGCTCCAAATGCAGTCATAGAATCATAGAGTTGGAAGGGACCTCAGTAGGTCATCTAGTCCAACCCCCTGCTCAAAGCAGGGTCAAACCCCAACTAAATCCCCAAATGGCCCCCTCAAGGATTGAACTCACAATGCTGGGTTTAGCAGGCTAATGCTCAAACCACTGAGCTATCCCTCCCCAACAGTATCTGCAGGAGTTCCACACTTTGGAAATAAAAGCTATTAGTTCTTTTCTCTATTATACATCATAGTTTGACTAAATAGTATGATGGTACCTTCAGGCTGTCATTGAACTATGAGACCATACCCATCTGCTGTAAATATGACCCTGAATACAAAAATACTGTGCCCAGTAACACATTTCTGCAAAATGAACTAAAAGATCCTTTTGTTTTACGAAAATGTAGGTGCTCCATATTATGGTACTTTATTTTCTCTGACCTTATTAGAATACTGGGTAACTGACTGGATTTCAGTTTACTTAAAGAGTAATAAATGTCACCATTATCCAAATGAAACATCTGACAGATTACACAAGATGACTGCAGAATGATCTTTCATACCTAATGCTCCTTGTTTCTTTAGGAGCTTGTCAGAGGAAAGCTAACAGCCAAGAAAATTGCAAATATTATTGACTCTACTCTAGTAAGAGACTATAGTGGAACATGACCCACTGAACTCTGCAGGCTTGGAGGTCACCTCATACTGCATAGCTGCAAGGTTTTTAAGATCTGCAATACCCTACTCTTAATAAAAATTCTGTGGCATCTAAAGTGAAAGCAAGTTCCAGTGCATTGTTTCTTGCCAAGAAAATAGATCCTGATCAGACCTGTGAGCACTATTTGCTATAGAAGAGTGTTTGTGATACAGCTGTATAAATGTAAAGTAATAATTTTATCATCATCATAAATTACTTGCATTTTGTTAACATTTTTTAGGCTGCCCCCAAAAAATTAGTGCTTGCTTGCTTCTGCAGATAGATAGAACCAGGCAGCTGAGCCTGAGAGAACATGTAAAAAAAGGTGTAAAGGAGGCTGCAATACCCTCCATTATGTTTGGACATAAAGACAATTTTGCTCTTTAAACAAATACGATGGCCTTCTCTGGAAAAATTTAGGATTGCAGATAGTAACTTATTGCCATTTTATCTCTATATACAGAAACTTTATCTAAATATCACTTAACTCTGAAATACACAGTATGTGGCACAGGTACAACCACTACTGGACTATTGCATTCAGCTGTCCTCAATTCAAGAAGGATGTTGAAAATTTGGATTGGGGTCAGAGAAGAGCCACAAGAATGAGCAAAGGACTGGAAAACATGCCTTACAGAGAGCACAGACCCTGTACACCTTGCATGCCAGTCTCCTTTGTTGTTCTATTGCCCTGAGTTCAGCTGTAAAAACAGTGTGGGCTCAAGAAATAATCAACAGTGACAAGTCTCTTTGGAGCAAAGAAGTTCATGTTAAAAAGACCATGACAATTCCACCACCTGGTCTCAAGATTCTCATCTTGCTCAACAGTACAGTAAACCTAGAATTGGACTGTGTACAGGACAGCAAACCAAAAACATCCAAGGTTCTATTGCTACAGTGTGTTAGGCAAACTAGGACTTGCAGCCAGCAAACTATGACAATTAGTCTGTTAAATTTGGAGGAGAAACTCAATAACTAAAACACAGGGATTTTAGTCCTGCTTTAACTGCAACACCCAATACAACTTTGAAATAAAGCTGCTACCCGTGCATCCCTAATTCATCTTAGAATGTACTTATGCATCCACTACTTATTTTGGTTTGATTTACTGTTAGTTTTGTAATTTTGTAAACATGAGGACAAATGAAATTTAATGAGCAGATAGGAGTCATGTGGAACCAAAAGTCAGGAGATCTGCATCAGGAGATCAACATCGCAGAGAAAGTCTATGGCATGGCCAAGTCACTAAGTCTCTATGTGCCTCAGTTTCTTCAGCTATAAAACAGAAGTAATACCCACTTAGCAGGATGCTAGATTAATTAATGTTTGTAATGACTGAGCATGTTTTGTTCCTCAGATGGCAGGCATTAGGTAAATGCAAAGTTTTATTATCAAGTAATATCACTATGGCTGAACAAGGGTAGTAATCAGTGTTCACCATGAGTGACATTTCCATCTCTACTGTAGGTTTTTGTATAAGTTTGCTCAGTACAGTTTGGAGAGCTCAGGATCTTTCTACATCCCTGACTGCAAAGCAATCAACTTCCGGGACATTAACTGTCATGCATACAGATACCAGAAGGGAAAAAAAAAAACTCCTACTATTCTTGTAAATCTCAAGTCAACTGAACGGGAACAAAATAGATTTCCCTACTATGCTATCGAAAGCAATTCTCATGAATATAGAGAACAGTGTGGAAAACAAAGTTTCTTCACTACCAAAAATGACAGCTGTCCAAATGTCAAGCTGGCTGATGTGATGGGATATCTGTAGGATGTTCACAGAATTCCTATTGATATGGATGTAATGAAAAATGACCAACTGTGCATGCCTAGCCCAGGTTTGGCCCCAGATTGTTAGGGACCTAATAGAAGTAAAGGGCATAACTCCACCCTCTCCCTTCCTCGCCTGTGACTGTTTCCCATACACACACATCCCTGCGCATACCCACAATACACCCATCCTGTCTAACTCCTTCCTTTCTGCACTCCCTTTTAGTGAAGCTCTTTGGTCCCAGTGACTTCCTTACATGGACTGGGAGGGCAAAGTATAGTGCTGAAATGCAAGTTTCCAAAGGGTAGTGTGAAAGGCGAGTTAGAAATTAATTCCCTATGCTGGCATTAATCAGACAGGATCACAGACCCGGGAATATGAGATGGCCCTCTCACTGTCAGATTAGGTATGATTTACATATGATGTGGAGCTTCTGAAAAAGCAGGGCTGTGTACATTCTGGCCTAACGCAGCTGCATATTCAATTATATTTTAAATATATTTTCTTCTAATTAGGTAAAATAATTAGTCTTCATTAAGTTCCTGATCTTGCTTCTACAGGTCTTGTTTCTATATTGAAGTCAATGGGGCCCTCAAGGACTAATGGTATGCCAGGCATCAGGTTCTAAAGTTAAGCTGGTTTCAAATCAGAACACAGCAAACATTTTAAATTTAGAAGGATTCTGATTCTGTGTGCTCTTAAAGGTCAGACATCTGGACCAAATTTCATCAAATTGACCACAATATTTTATTCTGTTTTTAATCAGAGTGATTTTAAAATAAAACATGAAAAGATTTAGCCCTACAGAATTCAACTTGGAAAAGTTATAAATAGTAGAAAAGAAGGGTTTGGGATAGAAATCTCTTTTCAATCTTAAATTCAGCTTTGCTAGCATTGTGCTGTAACATCTGCACTTTAAATGAAAAAATGAAAATGCTACGTTCTTCATTCTATTGGCAAGAATCTAGGATAAGGCAAGACATGCAACCAGATCCAACTATCCAAGTGTAAATACATCCAACTAAAGGCAATCAAAAAAGACTAGTCTTATGGTAGGGAACAATGAAATCAAAAGTTATCTGTAACCTTTAGGTCACCTCAACCTTTTTGTTACATCTCTGAACATAGGACAGCTACAATTCAATTTGCATCATAAATTCAGTGAGGGACAGATTGCTTTTTCTGTACGAGGAAACAATGTTGCATTCACCATGCATTTACATGTATGCAGCTGTGACCCTGACTCTTTCAGAAACAAGGCACAGCACTTTACTACATCAAATATGCATTTTAAAAGCATTTTTCTACCTACTCTGAATTTTTATTTCAGACTGCTGATCGGAAGCAAAAGAGACATTTGGGAAGGGTGGGGGAACAGCTTTTCAACATTTTAACACAATAAAAACAAAAATGGTGAATAGTTATAGAAAATACAGAATAGTCAAATCATTCACTGAAAAGAAATTAAGGAGGTTAATGAGGAAAAATAACATATCAGAAAGTACTGACACACACAACTATAAATAAGCTCTTTTGTTGTTTCCACCCCAGGCTTTTTAAGACGAACTGCAAAAGCGACACTGATCTCAACATTTTATAGCCAATTTCTTTCCTCTATTCTGTTGACTTTGCTGCTGAAATTCTGTTCCACTTAATTTTAAAATATTCTTTATGAACACCGTTACTATTACTGCACTTTTCCCAGTCTCAAAAGCTTTAGCAGAGATCTGGTGAAATATAAATCAAACAGAATAAACCCACAATGGAAAAGAAATTATTTTATTTGTGTCTCAAGTTTATTTAGTGGTCAGAAAACTACACTGTATACATCCATCCAAGATAGCTATATAAACTCGGGCCGGTGAGCTATCTGGCTACAATACGAGATGCACAATATATAAAGCTTGATATACTTTCAAAATGTGTTATCACCACAGGTGTTCTCTCAATCCCAAGAATAATAAAATTACTCTTAAATACACCCTTCACGCATTTATATAGCCTAGCTTTATCACACAGGTTACCAATACAGAAATACAAATTGTTCATTTCCATAACAAAACATGAAACACTTAAATTTTGTTGTAAGCTATTCCAAAGAATATATATCTGAGAAATATATCTTTTCCATGTATCTAATGCCCCATTACATCTCTATTTGTGAATGTTTCACTGTAAGTGCAAATGTATACCAGAATCCATCTAAATCAGTGGTCACCAACTAGTCGATCGCAATCTCTGGTGGTGCAGTGGGGCTGCTGCTAAGGCAGGCTCCCTGCCTGGCCCGACCCCACGCCGCACCCAGACACGGCCAGCACGCCCCCATGGCCCCAGGGAAGGCGGGGGGGGAAGAGGTCTCCGTGCACTGCTCCTGTCTGCAAGTACCGCCCCCACAGCTCCCATTGGCCGAGAATGGAGAACTGTGGCCAATGGGAGCTGCGGGGGCGGTGCCTGCAGAGAGGGGCAGTGCACGGAGCCACATGCCCCCCCCCAGGTGCCACTGGGGGACGTTGGCCCCTTCCGGGAGCAGGGTGGGGCTGGGGCAGGCAGGGAGCATGCCTTACCTTGGGCAGCTCCCGGTCAGCAGTGTAGTGGGGTTAGTGCCACACAGAAGAAGCCCTCACTCCAACCCCCCTCCCGGAGCCAGCATACCATACCCCTTCCTTCACCCCATACCTCCTGCCCCAGCCCTGACCCCCCCCCTCTCAGAGCCAGCACCACGTACCCCCTCCTGCACCCCAACACTCTGCCCCAGCCCAGAGTCCCCTCCTGCACCCAATCTCCCTCCCAGAGCTTGCACGCCTCACCCCCTCCTGCACCACAACCCCATGACCCAGCACAGAGCCCGCACCCCCTCCCAAACCCCAACTCTCTGCCCCAGCACGGTGAAACCAAGTGAGAGTGGGGGAGAGCGAGCGACGGGGGCGGGGTGGAGTGAGCGGGGCGGGATCTCGTGGAAGGAGCGGGGTAGATCCTGGGTTGCCCTTAAATTCAAAAAGTGATCTCAGGGGTAAAAAGGTTGGAGACTACTGATATAAATTGACAACGTATACAACGCTGCCCCAAAAAATCCTCACCAGCCACTAAAACTCATCCATTCAGGCCTGAGTTAACAGATAGGTTTTGCAATATGACCTGAAAGTCATCAAAACCAGGCTCTGTTCCAGAATTGAAGGCCCTCCACGGGGAATGCCTGATCCCAGACCATTGACATGCCAATCTAGGACCTCCAACTCAAGTGCCAAAGCCGATTCCAATTTATGAACTGTTGAACAGTGCTGAACATCCTGAAGCGCCAATTGATTTTAAAGTCAAAACATGTACTTAAGGATTTTAAATATGGATTATGAACGTCAGGCACCTTTAAAAAAAAAAAAAAAACTTTGCTTTGGTCTTTATCCATCATCAGAAGGACTTCATTGATCAAAGAGACTAGTGAAGTCTACATACTCATGTTTAAAACCATACTGTAAAGGATCAAGGAACTCCTGACTCCAGTACCAGAGGGAAGGGTAGGGTATAAGAATCTAAGTACTTATATACTATCATGGAGATCAAATGAACACCTCATATGCATCTATCAGAATACAGATGTTCAGGACAGTCCAGCATACCTAATCCTGCCGCAGCACAGAGCAGAGCAGGGCAGGGGAGAAAGAGGACTAGATGACCTCTTGAGGTCCCTTCCAACCCTACATGTCTTAAAAATAGAAAAATCTCATTCATTTTTCCTTCACAGGAGAAATAGGCTGATTAGTTTATAGCGTTAGACTAGACTATAGAAAATTGAGAGAGCCATAGCTACATTGCCACAACCTCCCTAATAATTTTCCTCAAAAGATGGCAAAATTGGAGACAAAGAAATTATTGGTAAGAGTGTCAAACATTAAAGAAACAAAAACCAAAAGTAACTGCAAGACATCAGGAGCTTCAATTTCCTTCTAAGAATTCTTCATAGTGTGATGTTACCAAAATAGATAGGCCATAATAAGTTGGTCTTAGTCAATAGAAAACATCACTAAGCCCTAAGTTTATTTAACTTGTACTATTATTTTAAAAAGATGACAGAAAAGATGACAATAATTGTCTATTTCACATTTTGGTGCTTCATCAATTCTCCAGTGATTTTTGCATTGAACATTTTTGCATATCTGACAGCGCACTACATGAATATTGTTAAAAGGCGGTCACCCTTCAGGAGTTATTGGGTATACTCTCCCTTTTCTTTAGGAAAGAAAGTCTTGTGACAGCTTCACATTAACCTCAAGTGTGACACAGTAGTTACAAGCTGGAAATATAGTATAGCAACTGATAAAATTGTGTGACTAAAAACGTAACCTGACAAGTCTTTGAATTTTTTTTAAAAAAGTACATTTAGTTCCTAATGTACAGAAGGGCTTTAAGCCAAAACCCGGAATCTCAACACCCTGAACTCCTGCGTGTTCAAAATTTAGATCCATTTTTGTCCATTTGACTCTACCTCTCCAAGAAATTAACTAGCAGCAACAAAAGCCTGCTGCAAGACGCTGGCTGAATCTACAAGGCTTGATTTGTCATGATGCCTAGTTTCAGTTCTTAATTACTTTAAATAGTTTTAAAATTACTGTTAAACACCACCTTCCACACTTCTGTCAGCAGCTATAATTGTTTGGAAGTCCCTCTCTCCCCTAAGGCGAGGGAGGCGCTACATTCTTGTAGCGGCTCTAACCATCCCTTCCCACACTAATTTACATCATCATAATTTTAGCCAAAGAGGTTTCAGAGCTGGACAACACCACTAGAGCTGGCTAGGAACAAAGAAACTGGGAATTAAGTGTGCTCCATCTGCACACAAAAATCCTAACTACCACTAAGCTGCGAATTATTTCTCTCCTGATGAAAACTACTATGTCAACAGCTTTCTTTCTTTGTCATAAAAAGGAGTTTGCACAGTATTATGGGATTTTACAAAACCAAGATCCATGTCTGGGAAAGCGGATATAGTGGTGGCCACTAGTAAGTCAACATTTACTCAGTGTTACTATAGAGCTAGCTGAAATCTTAAAGCTATGCTTTAATACTATATTTCCCTATGCTAATACTATATTATACTATCTGTGTAGTAATTTTGGGGACACATGGACTATTTTTATGTGGCACCCAATTTAGAAAGAGAAGGAGATAGAAAGAAAACATAATTTGATAGAAAAAACAAAGCTGTGCCCAGTGGTTTAGTGACACAAGTGGGAGGAAGGCATTCTAGGTTCTATTCATCTAATCATCACTGAAGGGGATCTCACCATAGCATCCAGGTGCATAATAGAGTCTCAATGTATTCACACACACAAATTAGGACCAAGACGTTCCCCATACTGCATTCTTGATATCTGTTGTCCTAGGTGGGATCAGTTTGGTGATAGACTTCCAAGAGCCCAATGCCTGGCCAGACACAGTTCAGTTCTACTACTAAGGAAAGTCCTGTGCAAAGAAGGCTTGGGACTGTATTCTAAAAGCAGCAAGACTTGGTCACAGATCTCCAGTGTAAGTGACTCCATGACCTAGGAGCTTCCATCAAAAATGCCCAATCCCAAGTTAATTGGAGTTTCCCCTAAGAAGATCAGTCACAACAAGTACAATCAACTGAGATGGTGAAGCTGAGACACGTCATTGATAGAGAGAGATGGGCTGAGAGATATTCCAATTCTAGCATATTCAAGGTTTTAAAATATAATCACCAAGACCTTGAAGTAGTTCCAGAATTAGATTAGGAGCTACTGAAGACTGCTGAGCACTGCAACAATACACTTGTTTATATGCCCTACTGAGGAGATGAGATGTTATGTAATATATCAACTGCAGTTTGACACCCTTGGACCCCAATATTCACCACTGTCATGTAACTAGGATATGTTTTGTACAAAGTATGGCTTGTGAGGTATCATTCTAAATGTCTTGATCTGCTAGTCAGTAATATCTCATTGGATTGTATGTGAAGTTATGAAGTTTGGCTATGTATGTGTTGCTGAAACATGTTGTGAGGTTGAAAACACCCACAAGCAGCCTTTCAGGTACAACAGTAAAAAGGCCAAACAATGTTAATGGCTTATTGAGGAAATGCACACAAGCACAAGGATTACCCCAAGAAATGTGTACAATAGAAACCTCTCAGAGATAGCACTACACACTGGGAACTGCTTGACCCAGTCACAGCAAAAGAGCTTTCCAGCAGGTGGAAAAAAGATATCAAAGGGGAAAAAACGACATCATGATGGTACCTCACTCTCTCTAAAACAACACACTTGGAAACTCCTGAGGAGCAAGGACTGAACTGTGGGAAGTGATAGTCCCAGCCTAGAGGGATTCCTAGCCTGTGTATGAAAACCTGGAAAACCCAAGCTGCAGAGCCAAGGCAGCTTATGCCTTAAGAATCTGCCAGCCTGTTTATCACTCAGAGTGAGAATTTGCTAATTCATATCCTACCTATCTAGTGTATTAAGCTCAGTTTGCAGTTTTGTTTATTTACTAAGAGAATCTGCTTTGATCTGTTTGCTATCACTTATAATCACTCAAAATCTATCCTTTTGTAGTTAATAAATTTGCTTTTGTTTTGTCTAAAAGTCAGTGTGTGGAAATGTTAACTTGGGGTAGAAAGCTGTTGCATATCTTTCTCCACATTGAGGAAGGGGGCAAATTTTGAGCTTACTCTGTACAGTTCCTTGTGCAACGCAAGACGGTATAATTTTGGGTTCCAGAGGGGGGTGCGTGCCTTAGCAACTGAGAGATGGCTTAGTTGAGCCTTCCCATGCAGAGTTGATCTCAGCATCTGGATTAAACTGTAGCTGGGTGTGTCCCTATCTATGTGTATGCTGGTGAAAGAGCAAGCTTGGAGAGCTTGGCAATTTATCACAGCACCTTATCACAGTCGGAAAGGGAGCTCAGGCTGGTGGGTCAGGCAGCCTCAGTGGTACTCCAGTTCCAAGTGGAACCCTGGGGGGAACCTATCACATGCAGCTTCTAGCCTCTGCCATCAGACCCAGACAAAACATGCTGCAGTAGGCCAACCAGTAAGTAACAACTGTGTTATGACTGTGATAACATTTTAATATTCTGGCTATATGAAAGTGCAGAACCACCACAAAAATCACTCTAGTATTGCTGCTATCTAGACCATCTGGAAGAGCTGATGAACCAACAGGTCCCCTAGACTGCAAACATGAGTAATAAAAGGCAGGTATCAGAGGGGAAGATATCAATTCCAACACCTCATCTGGTTGCTTCACCCAGCATCACTTCCTTCTTAGCAGTACTGACCATTTTTTCTAATCTAACTTCCAGTGGTACAACTGGATGGACAGGGTACACATCTTTCTTGCAGTAAGAAGGACCCTCAAAATTACTCTCTCTCTCTCTCTCTCACACAGGGAAACTACAGTCCAGGCATGAAAATCTATGTGGTCTCAGTGAATCAGTGTCATCGGATGACTAACATTTAAAATGTTAGTAAGGCTCTTCTGTACCCCATATCAATGTTACATGGGCATTATCACTGGGATCCTGATTCATCACCACTTCAGATAGTTACATTCTGCCAACCTAGACTCCCCGGTAATTTCAACTATTTCACAGCATTTTTCACTTCTTATCCTACAACTGTCACATGCTGGCAAGAAAGGCAATTTTCCTCTGGTCAAGAGGAAGGTGCAGACTAAAAGTGCTTTGGGGATCTGAAAGACTCTATATATGTAAAGTATTGTTGCAACACTCATCAAGAGTGCCCTATGTTGCCTGGAAAACAATTCTTTCACTTACAAAATTAAATATAACAAAATAACATAACCTTGACAAATAGCATTGTATATGAGTTTATATAAATGGCAAAAGCTCTATAGTTACCATAACAAAACATCCAGTTTTATTCAATCATATTATTACACCATAATGGCAGCAAGTATTTTATGTATGTATCAGAAAAGCGGAGTCTTGGTAAAGGCTCTAGTAACTGCATTCAATTATTATTATTGTGGGACCATATTCCAGGGGCTCTACAGATCCCCAGTTCTGGCAGCACTACAGCACACAGATGCTGGCTCTATATCTTTTGTGGACTAATGAGTATAAAATGAGTTTTTCTCTATGATTCCCTCCCAGGCATCCAATGTCTCCTCTTTTAAGTACCTCCTATTCTTTCAGGGATTACTATACACTTCTTCCATTAAGCTCAGTCAAGTCTTCTACTCTGCTTTCTCCATTTAAAGGAAGGGGCTAATGTTACTTAAACCTTTTGACCAAGGGTTGAAACCTTTGCTTTTAGGATGATTACTACTCATTAGCTAATGTAAAGTCTCCTTTAGCCCCAGTGGCAGAATGGCTGTTTTTGTATCAGAGGGTTAGTAAACACTTATATGTGCAAATTTTTGTCATTTAAAAATAGTGATTATTAAAACACACACACTCAGCACACATGAAGCTCACCTGATTGAATACAAATCCCGAACAGCTTCATCTCCATTTTTTCCCACCGTAACGGCCTGCATCTGTAGTAATTTCCCAATAATTTTTACCAAACCATGTACATTCCTGTTGAAACACAATGAATATATAACATCATCATCATCTAAAGGACAGTGGATTGACTGACCCTTCCATGAGAAGTATGATCTAGTTATCCAAGCACAAAACTGAGATCTCAGCTCTCCTGAGTTCTACTCCCTAAGCTGACAGTTACTGCCTCTAAGGCAAGTCACTTAACCTATGTGCAAAATATTGATATTACTTACCTATAATCGAGAATTAACAGACCAATCCATGTCTGTGAAGCACTTTGAAGATGAAAACCCTTCTAAATGCACTAATTTACTGTTAATAATTTACTCTAATGCAGTATTTTTATCATATTAAAACCAACAGGTTCCTGACTGCAAGAATAAAAAAGGTAAATATTCAGCACAGTAGGCACAGATTTTACCATGCAACTCTGATTATCAAGTGTCATGGATCTAAATCCCCGACATTGAAAATTAACTCCTAAGAGAATCTCAGGACAACGGGTTTGCTCTTCTGACTTTTGACTGGAGCAGTAAGGGGTCCTTCCATGAAATTGCTTTATCTCCTTCTCCCCACCTTACCTCATTTACTATTCATGAAAACCTACTGAGCAGCAATAGGATTTCTGGAGGTTTTATAGGATTCCCTATAATCTTAAAAAGCTTCTCGAGAGGCTCTAACAGAAGCTACTGCAGTCTAGACGGAGGAAAAACAAGTACACTGGCCGGGCAATCAGAAATTTTTTCTAGACCATGATTTCAATAGTCCATTGGCTGAGTTCTGCAGAGGGACAATCCTGAGTGTTTTGTTTACTATTTTGTAATTAATATTTTGTTCCAGCGCTTTCAAAACCAGAACATACTAGGAATAACCTGATTCCACCTCAGGTAAATAGAATGAATTTTAAGTCCTTGGTTAAAATAAAGCAGAGGAGAAAAAATAAGCCATTATTTTTAAAAATGAATAAGCAACGCTTCAGGGTGCTCTAAATACATCTTAAAAGCTTCACACTGGGTTTTGCCCCAGCCTTATTTCAGTTATTACAAAATGAGTAAATATCCACTGGCAGAAAGAGAAGGGATAGCAAGTCATCACATGAATTAAAAACCTAACAGAAAGAGAAAAGGAATAAAATGACTTTAAGACATGAGGAGAAATTCCTTTAAACAATAAATGGGGTGGGCAAGAGAAGAAAACTGACAGCCACACATTTTATGACTGTCTTTCTCCTTTTTTCACTGGGAGCAATATATCTAAGCAAGTCACTTAATCTGTATCTCAGTTTCCCCGTCTGTGAAATAGGAACCAGTAGAAGCACGTAACCATCAGGCAGATTTAGCTAATTTGATTCTGATCACATTTATACAATGCTCATGCATAGATCTCAAAGGTGCTTTGAAGAAGGCAAGTAAACACTACTATTCTTATTTTACAGATGTGGAAACTGAGGTACAGTAACATTAAGTGACTTGTACAAGGTACATTATGCTCTACACTTGCTATTGTAAATTGGATCTTAATGGACCTTTCCACATCAGTTTCATTGACACCCACAGGACTTGTCTACACAAGGAAGTTGAACATATATAGCTATCTATTTAATTAAATCGGTACATCTTTCTCATGTTGGCAAGGCCTCAAACACAATCAGTGTTTTATCCCACTGATGGGATAATACAACTTATCTTACAGGGAATTTATGGGGCTTGATTAATATATACAAAGGCTTTGAGATTCATCCATAAAAGGTGTTATATTAAGGATAAACTATCATTATCTCTACAGTGCAATAATCCTAAATCCATGTCATTCCTAAGAAGAAATCAGAAACACACAAAATCACTTGATTGCTACGTTTTTATTATTTTTCATCAACACTGACAGCCTTTTCAAAATGAATGCTCAGCATAAGTTTATACAACAATTGGTGGGAGTCATTGGCATGAGGATCTAAAGATTTCAGAATCTCCAGAGTGGATTCCTCACCCAAGAATTTACACTGATCTCCAGGATGCAAAGTACAGTGAGCGGTCCATCTCTTCCCACAGATGTGTCTTCTGCACTCCTGCAAAAGGTACTATTAAACATTGGCGCAGTTCATTATTGACAGAATCCTACTGCTAGGTATTTGTTTTTTGTTTTTTTAAAGTAAATGGTGCAGTTCTAAGATGTTTGTAATCATTAAAATCACAGGCTGTCATGACTCCTCAGCATCAAAACATTGAAAACCTTACCGTAGGAGAGGTTACAGCTTTATTCACAATCCTGTTGCCAAGCAACAGAAAAAGATGACCGCAGTAGGCTTCTGGAGGTTGGTATACTAGCTGGCAGAGATGGGATGGAGAGAGGGTCAATTTTTGGAATGTTTGGCCTTAGGGAAAATTCAAGGCACGGTTAACTTACTAGCGCACATCACTCAATCTAAGAAGAGTAACTATGAAGTGATTGAGCAAAACAAAACAGCAGGCCTCACTTTTCATAACAAAATACCAACAATATCCTATCCTAGCTCCCACTTGGAATCAGGGGAGGGATGTTTGTGTTAGGACGTGTATGTAATTTATGAACTAAGACAAAAGATCTCCTCACTAAATAATGCAAAGAGGGGGGTTCTGTTCTCACTGTGTGCATTAATCCTAATGTGAGAAAAAATCATTTAAAAGAACGCAAACAAGTATTTATTTACAATAATTTCCTAAATATGTAACAATAAATGGCATTGATTCATAGACTTTAAGGCCAGAAGGGACCATTATGATCATCTAGTCTGACCTCCTGCACTATACAAGCCATCAAATTTCATCCATTATTGGGGCAGATCCTCAGATGGTGTAAATTATTGAAACTCCACTGAGGTCAATGGATCTATGACAATTTACACCAGTTAAAGAGCTGCTCCATTGTCTTTATGCTGAGAAACAAGGCATGGAAGCCTGGGATAACAAATATTCCTTGTAAGAGTGATATTCTTAGGAAAGTTAAAGATACTTCAAGACATTCTATGAAGTTCAGGCTCTAAGTAAATATTATCTTTTTCTAAAAAAAATAAAAATAAATAAAATATCGAGATATACCTATCTCTTAGAACTGGAAGGGACCCTGAAAGGTCATTGAGTCCAGCCTCCTGCCTTCACTAGCAGGACCAAGTACTGATTTTGCCTCAGATCCCTAAGTGGCCCCCTCAAAGATTGAATTCACAACCCTGGGTTTAGCAGGCCAATGCTCAAACTACTGAGCTATCCCTCCCCCCGTACTATGTAATATCAAAGGGTCTAATTCCTAATGATGGTTCTGTAAAGCATTGATCAGTCTCTCTCAAGAGTGTTTTCTAAAAAATTGCCTATTTTAGATTTCTATGTAAAAAGTGCTGTTAAAAAACCCCATGAGATGAAATTCCATAGAAATATTCTGTAAGGGAGGTAGTATTAAAGGATCAGAGGAAATCAGCAGAGCTTTAAAACTGATTGAGGAGGAAACTTATGGGGAAGTGAGGATGATAATTTGAATGTGAAATGATTAGGTGTCACACGCAAAATATCAAACCACGTGAGCTCTGGAGTGCCCATCCCAGAATACAGGTTGCCCTTCATGGCATATGAAATAGGTAGCACAGCAGAAAGACCAGCAGGTATGCTAAACCCCTGCCAAAGTCATTGCAGAAGATGCAGAGAGTTGCTGAGGGCAGAAAGTTGTCTTCTCCACTGTCATAACACACACCTGCTTTAAACAGAACTGGAAGGAGCCCACAAGTTTTGACGACCTTTCTGCTGGGCTGCCATTGACAGTCAATTTCGTGTTTACATGCCTTTAAAGACACAGTGCACTCAGTGTTGTAAAGCCCCACAACAAATCTGAATAAAAATCTGGCAGGGAACAGGATGAAGGAACAGCTTGCCAAGGTCTGGGAGGGTCAAAAAAAAGATCAATGTTAAAATGAACCAAGAAGAAAAGGCTAGGTTAGTCAGTCATTACTCCCTGTGGTTGAAAACATTTTAAACCCATATACCCTTGTGGTTCGGCTACATATACTGTTTTGCAAATCATAGTGGATGTGGTTTGAATTCTTGGAGTCAGAGGAAAAATGTCAAAATATACTAGATTTTTATATATTATATGGGTTTCATGGGTAAACTGCCAACACAGCCAGTGGTTAACATATCAACCATCTGAGATACCAGTCACAGGCATGGATCTGTTTCACATGCAGGGTGAACAGAGTGGTGTGAAAATGATGGTACAATTAGATTTGTTTGAAATATCTTAACTCAACTTTCTCACACATTTGTTTCTAACGTTAATCTTGACTTTGAATGTCCTGGTTTACACACGTTTTCAAAAGTACAAAATTTGATTAAAATTATATTCTCCTTAAATTATTGCTATTGTAGCAAACTCACAGCCATATAGGAATTTCACAGTTGTTACTAGTCTGCTAACCACAACTAATTAAAACTTCATAGCAGCAGCAGGGATAGGACTGAGATCCTCATGCTCCAAAAGCACACTTACAGCTTGTTAGCTATGACACACAGCTGAACTGTTCTGCTTCTATCCTGTAGAGGGCAACATGTGCACACACTAGCCAGTTTCCTGTAATACACATTTACAATATTTTTGTCTGGGAATTCCAATCAAAATATTGTAAACCTGGTCTAAAGCAGACATCCTTGTAGCAAGTTTTCAGAGTAAGCTGATTTTGAATTATCTGCTGGGAATGACTGTAATGTATTTTTTAAAGAACAATACTGCATTTTTTTTTTAAATCAGCTGAATTACTCAAAAATGGTTCAGCTGAGTTTACACAAACTTAAAATCAATCACCTTTGGCTGAAGTTAAGCACAAGAAATTTCAGCCTAAACCTAATTTTGTGAAAGTTAAAAGGGGTTAGTTACAAATATGTTTTGAATGGCATGGTTCCTGCAACCTTGACTCTGGGGTCACTACCATGATCCCATAATACAGCACAAGTGTAGCATCAATTAGTAGCTCTGAGCAAGAAAATATACTAGTGTTCTCTATGCAGAAAGGCTTAGTGCTAAAAACCAAACACTTGCCATAAGTCAGTGGACAGAACAGTATCTCACTGAACTTCGCAAGGAGACTAACAAAATACATCTTCAAGCATTATTACACTCATGTACTTGACTACATTCACATGTTTTTATTTGTAGGCTTTTTATGATGCTCAGCAGTATATTATCTATGCACCACACAACACATTTATCCCAAAACACCCTTGAGAGATGCTAAGTTTTGTTATTCTCATTTTACAGAGGAAGTGTAACAGTGAGGTAAATTGATTTGCCCTTGGTTACACAGTGAATCTGCAGCAGCACTGGGACTAGAAACCAGCTCTCCTGCATCCCCATCAATATTTTCAGACAAGATCCTAAACATTCCAGTGGGATTATTCATATGTGCAAAATTACTCTCACACATGAAATAAATGGGACTACCCACATGGGTCAAATTACATATGAGCTTTATTGTTTGCAGAACTGCTGCATTAGACATCTCTAAGAAAAAAAACTGTCAGATACCCCTTTCTTTGTTTTCTACCCTACCTTAATCTCATCCTGGTATGTAGTTCCCACATCAAAAAACCATGTCTTTGCAATTGTTTTTCCTATTTTTAATTGATCTGTTTATTAAAAAGCTAGAAGACATGTTGATTCTCTCTATTTGAAATTCAGTTTAATAAAAGCTGAAATGGGAGGGGAAAGTATGTGTATTATGTTTTATTAGATGGTGATTAAAAAATAAAGTCTTTTTACATCAATAAGCAAGGCTCCAAACCTGCAGAGTGTTAGTATGTGCTCAACTTTATGCACTGAAGCCCCAATGAAGTCCATGGAACTACTTGCAGTGCATAATGTACATGTGCACAACTATTATTATTTATATTACGCTAGCACCTAGAACATCAGTCACAGACCAGGATTCCATTGTGCTCAGCACTATACAAACACAGAAGAAAAGACAGTCCCAGTCCCTGACCCATAGAGCTAACATTTTAAGTTTAGGACAAGAGATGGGACCTAAAACTTTACTGATACCTGACAAACAAAAGGCCCCAAACACTGTGAATGAATGTTACCTGGCAGAGGGAATCAGGTTGAGAGCGGTATTGAGAACATAACTGAACTCTGCATAATCCTGTGCAACAAGAGTCACCAGGCCTTCGCAGCAGGCCGTCCGCACAACCACATTCTCACTGCAGCACTTCTCCCAGAGCAAGTTCAAAGCAGGAGTCTGAAATCAAAAAAATGGGGAACAATCATTTAGGATGCTGACAGAAGTTAAATACTATTCACTGTAAGCCTTCTATTAGACAAAACCCTGCCTGACATCATCTTCCCAGAGATGCAACTTAAAGTAAAGAGTAGGTGCAACTAAGATCAGGTTCTCTGCTTTCTTTGGGCATTACTGTATTTAGTAAACACAAAGGCAAGACAAAGCCAACCAAACCTGTGTTATCCAATGATGCTGCCAAAGTAGGTCATTTATAAAAATATCTCTTACTTTCTGTTAATAAACACACAGACACTTCAAAGCAACACTGTCATGTTAATGTCTTAAACATTTTCCTTACCTACATTGCTACTAATACCTTAGATTACTAAATCTGAAAGTTTTGATAAAGTCTGAGGTACTTTTTGCTACCAATGCAGTTTGTTTTCCCATGAGAAATTTCAAATTAATAATCTCTATTCAAAATTTATTGTTGGAAGCAACATTTTCCTATGAAAAGTTTCAGTTTGGTTCCCGGGCGGGGGGAGGAGGGAGCACGGACAGGATCAATTATGGATGGGGGGAGGGGGAGATGTTGGGAAAAGTTTGTGGACCACTGCTTTTAGAGCTGCTGCATTTCCAAATGTCTGAATTTGTTATAGACAGGCAATAATCCCTCTGTAGAACTGAAGTGACTTCAAAATTCTTTCAACCTTAAGCAAAATATGTCCTTAACCTGGAGTTGTGAATACAGGGAAGCTTGATCCAAAATCCACTGACTTCACTGTGTTATGAATCAGGCCCTTTTTTTTGTTATTTTGATACTACACATCTGTTAATTGGTTGATTTACTATTTACTATTTGGTTTGTGAGCAGAGGTAAAAGGATAATACATGTTTTTAAACTCTAACAAATCAACACTTTGAAACCCTTACAAAGAGAACACAGAAGATGTAAGTAGAACTATCCTTATAGTTAGAAAGTTTTCCTAATACTTAACCTAAACCTCTCTTGCTCCAGATTAAATCCACTGCTTCTTGTCCTATCTTCAGCTGACATGGGGAACAACTAACCACCATCCTCTATAATAGCCCTTAACATATTTGAAGACTTACCAGGTCCCCCCTCAGTCTTCATTTCTCAAGATTAAACATGCCCAGTTTTTTCAACCTTTCCTCATGGGTCAGGTTTTCTAAACCTTTTGTTACTTCTGCTGCTCTCCTCCGGACCCTCTCAAATTTGTCCACATCTTTCATAAAACGTGGACACAGTACTCCAGCTGAGGCCTCACCAGTGCTGAGCAGAGCGGGACAATTACCTTCCATATCTTGCAAATGATACTGTTGCTAATAAACCCAGAATTATATTAGCCATTTTCACAACACCATCAGATTGCTGACTCGTATTTAATTTCTAATCCAGATCAGTATTACTGCCTAATCAATTATCCCCCCTTTTGTAGTTGGGCATTTGATTTTTCGTTCCTATGTGTCCTTATTGCATTTCATCTTGTTGAGTTCAAACGAATTCTCCATTTTGAATTCTAATCCTGTCCTCCAAAGTGCTTGTAACTCCTCCCAGCTTGGTGTAATCCACAAATTATATATACACGTTCCTAAGAAGTGCTAAGCACACAGTACTCACGCGAACACATCCCAATATCAAGTGGTACCAGAACATCCCAATATCAAGAATGGTACAAAAATATTCCCCAAAAATAACAAAAACACACTGACCCCTCCTAAAAGATATAGTCAGGATAACAGTACATAATAAAAATGTTTTAATCAAACCAGCATGTACAAGGTGATGGGTAATAACTAGCCACATCAGGGGGCAGTAACTAACTATGTCAAAGGCAGTATTAACTTGTTTGTATCAGGGTATAAAACGTATCATAGAGGGAGTATCTTTTGTCCAGCCAAGGGGGAAATGGAAAGTCCCACTATTCACTGAGCTCCATTCATTGTCACAGGCATACATGTCTTAATATCCTCGTAAAGTCTGCCAGGTGCTATTACTGTGCTTTGCCAACAATAAACCTGGCCTGGCGCCTTCGTACCTTAACGAATCTTGTGGTCACTGGGCAGTTCGCTCAAGGTCTGCTGCCGGCTATCTATGCAGAGCTGGGGCAGTGCGCGCGCACACACACACAATTTTTCATTTCCCCCACAATGTCTCTACTAAGGTCACCTTTTTTTATATCTACCTGTGGGCTTTTGTCACCTGCTCTCTTTGAACCTACCTTAAAGCCCTCCTCACTGGTTGGCAAGTTGGTGCCCAAAGATGCTCTTCCCCTTCTTAGTCCACCTCTCTTCCCAACAGTATCCCACGGTCAAATTAAACACGTGTTCAACTTTAAACACATGTGCATTTCCCATAATCATCAATATTACAGGAGTTTTCATTTCAGAATCTAAATACCTTGAGTGTCCTTCTCACCTAAACTCAGTTCTTCTGAAGTTGAGACCAATAAGCTTATAAAAGTGTAAAGACCACAGAAGGTAGAAAATGGGAGATTTTCAGAGCAGTCTAGGGTAATCAGATATGTATCGTCAATATAAAATAAATGAATATGTCCATCAAAATCCCCTACACTACTCTGAAAGAAAATCTTACCCTACATCTCTGACGGTTTGTTTCATTTTAAAGACACCTTGCAAAAGGAAAAAATGGGTTTGTGTCATTTTTTTAAACCAATGTTTAAGATATTTCAGGATGAGGGGGAAAGAGGTTAAAAATTAAAGAGTTGGGTTTTTTCAACTTTAGAAATTCATGTCTACCATAGAAGATTCTATAGATGGCTAGAGAACTACTAATATAGTGACATCACAACTACATTCACAAGGAAGCAAACCTTGCTTAAGGCCCCGTTTCAGTACTATCTTTTCCTTTCAGTTAAGCCGATTCAGTGAGGTACTTAAGAAATGTACAACATTAAGCACATGGGCATAACCCATATGCTTAAAGTTAAACATATGCTTAAGTATCTTCCCGAATAAGGGTCTCATGGGGGAGGGATGGGGAAGATAGGCAGTTTTATTCAAGCTGTTAAACTCTTTAGATTTTATTTGCTATTTCTTAATATCAATTTATCTAAAACATTTTTGTCATTCAAGAACTTCAAAAAAAACCAAGACTTAGCACGACTGATATCTTAAAGTAAAACACACAAAACCCTACCTTTGTAAATGATATCTTTCAGGTCTTTATATATCCAAACACAAACAAAAAAGCCACAAAACCATTCCTTCCTTCTCCCCTTTTACAGGTCACCTTTAGAGAAAAGGAAATGCCAACCCTGAGTCCTCTCCTATGGTGCTCTGTGACACTCATCATGACTGGCATTTTCTACGCCGCTCGACTAACAAAGGTTGGACAAACTGAAAAGTAAATTATGGCCTTGAGTCACGTTGTCTCATAAGGAAATATGAACCCTAATTTGCTAATACAAAAGGAAACATTTAGCTACAGAGAATTGAAATTAAATATGTCCTGCAATTTTAACTCTGAGGTCTAACTTGCAAGATTTTTATATACGAACTGCAATGATGTATGTAGGGGCATTACATGATAATCTGTTTGAAAAGTTCATTAGCATCACAGATCCCACAATGAAATTCTTGTCTGCAGTGATGCAAATTTTCGAAAACAAAACTGTCATCAGCCTAAGTCTAGCAGCCAGTTAAACATTATCACTCTATTGTCGGTTACTATTAGCCACTGGGTCTCAAAATGGAAAAAAATGGTTACCCTTCAGATCACAGAGATTTACAATCTCCAGCTGTATGCTCTGAAACATAACACAGCATTTGCAACTTTATTCAATATGAACCAGAGAGTATGGGAGACCACAGAAGAAGCTTGGAATCTGATGTGGGAGAGAAGTTGAAAACAAAGTAATACAGACCTGGTTAGTAGACTGTCTGATCTTGTCGGATAAAACATTTTCTTTTAGCACTGCAGCAATAAGATGACCCACTGCCTATAAAAGACACAAAAATAATTAAAATATGCAGCTAAAGCGGCACTCTGCACTATTGTTTAGAAAGGAGACCAAGATCAAAGCTGCAGCTGCAGTGCTAGGAAAGCCAAAGAGCTTGTTAATGCAACATGTGGATAACAAGAGATGCCAAACAACAATTTGCTAGAGAAGTTGAAATGTATCATAGAACCACCAATATCCAGTCTGCAGCCATATCACCTTGCACTATTATCCTGTCAGAAACTAACCTCAGTAGAGCTCTGCATAGACATGAGGGTCCATCCACATGGAACAACTTGCATGTTTAGGACCTAAACCCTAATCAGGCCTAAGCAGAAGTTGTTGATACTTTAGAACAGGAGTGGGCAAACTACGGCCCAGGGGCCACCTCCGGCCCTCCAGACGTTTTAATCCGGGCCTCGAGCTCCTGCAGGTGAGCAGGGTCAGGGGCTTGCCCCACTTCACACGGCTCCCAGAAGCAGCAGCATGTCCTCCCTCCGGCTCCTACGTGTACGGGGAGCCAGGGGGCTGAGCACACTGCCCCCACAGCTCCCATTGGCCAGGAGGTAAGCGCCGCCCAGAGCCTGCACCCTGACCCCCTCCCGCGCCCCAACCCCCCGCCCCAGCCCTGATCCCCCTCCCACCCTCTGAACCCTTTGGTCCCAGTCCTGAGCACCCTCCTGCACCCCCAACCCCTCATCCCCAACCCCACCCCAGAACCCGCACCCCCAGCCACAGCCCTAACCCCGCGCCCCACAACCCAACCCCCTGCCCCAGCCTGGAGCCCCCTCTAACACCCTGAACTCATTTCTGGCCCCACCCCAGAGAGCGCACCCCCAGCCGGAGCCCTCACCCCCTTCCGTACCCCAACCCCCAATTTCGTGAGCATTCATGGCCCACTATACAATTTCCATACCCAGATGTGGCCCTCAGTTTGCCCACCCCTGCTTTAGAACATCAGCTCTTACAACAGACACGTGTACAGCTCTGTTTGTCCACAGATCTCAAAGTGTTTTACAGACATAGCATTATACTCCCCACCGAACAAGCGAGGAAACTAAGGCAGGGAGCAATTAAGTGACTTGCTCAAAGTCACACAGCAAATTAGTGGCAGGGTTGGGAATAGGGCCACAGTGTCCTGACTTCCAGCTCTATATGAGGCCCACTGCTTCTAAAAGCCACACTGCACAGAGTAGTTAATGCCAAATATGCTTAGTTACTTTTAACCCTTGTATTCGACTTAAGTTGTATCTTTTGTAGAGATGGGCTCATGCAACAAATTCGTATTTGAATTTCAAAAACCTCCAAAGTTCAGGGATTATTCTGATCTGGCGTTTTGTTTATATCCATTACAATAATAAGGTTCATTAGTAAAATTTAGATAGAGGGCTGAGATTTTAATTTAATGGACGATGTATCAAAGTCCCCTAGACTGCTTGAAATTCTCAATTCCAACTCAAATTTTAAACAACTGCACATGTACAGATTTTTGGAGCCACAATTTTGGCTCATATCTAATTATTTGCTCTTTGTTGTTTCATTTGTGTTGCTGTCTCTAAACGGAAAGCCTTTGTGAGAGATCCTTTCACAATAAAAATATATATAAGATGCTTAGATATTACTGTATCCAAAAGAAAAGCTGAATTTATTCATCATTGGCTAGGGCAGATCATTAGTGTCTGAGAGAAAAAACTAGGATGCCAGCTAAAAGAAAAAATAGCACCTCTATTTCATTAGTGTGTAAAGAAATGATGAAGGGACAGGAATGTAGATTGTTTTAAACATTTCCAAGCTCCCTCTTCCTCCTTTTATAGTTTAATTACATCTTCCTTCAGATACTAGTTGATAGCATGCCATGATTTTATAAATGTAAACCAGTAATAATACTTCTAGTTAACAGTTCACATTTCCAGAAAACACAACCGCAAATTATAACCAGTTCATTCTGTCCAAGATTACAAGAATGACATTATTCAATGCACTGTTTTAAGTATTTTAACATATTTTACCAAAAAAAGAAAAAAAAATAGATGTAAACCAAGAAAGAGAATGGCACAAAGTCAGATATCTAAGATTTTCTATGGAGAGCCCCACACTAGTTAACTGGTTAGAGCTGCATGACACTGTCCTAATGGACTTCAGTGAGCCTTCTGTTCATCTCTTTCCTGGTTATAAGCAGCTGTGCTTCAGATATACATTCACAACCCCATCCTTACAGACACTCTGGTTAGGGTGGGAAAGCTTTATCAATACAGAGGGCTTTGCAGTATTCAATAAAGCTGGTAATACTCTGGGATCAACCTAGCTTCCTCTGGGACATCATTTCACAGGCAAACCCCCTTGACCAAGAACATGGCCCTCACATCTTTATCCTGGGCTTTGTAAGCCACATTGTCCCAGAGTGCAGCTTTCTTGGGGGGGGTCACAGATAGAGATGTGGTTGTTTATACCGTTGGGTCATGAAAATTGGCTCCTGATGAATTGATGGCTTTGAAGATCAGTGTAAAACTCTGGAACTGGCAACAGAAGCAAAGTGGTAGCTAGTGGAGTAATCAAAGCACAAACACAGTACTAGTGACCTTAAAAGATAACCACCCAGGGCAACAGATAGCAAATCTCACTGCTGTTTCAAAGGGGTAAATGCTACAAAGAACTAGCCAGGATACTTTCCTTTTCCACTGAAGGAATCTGACACCGGTTTATCAGGTGGTTCAAAGCATCAGGGTCCTGTTTGTCTTCTCATTAAGTCTTAGTGATCCAGTTTCATCAGTGATGAAAAATACCTTCCTTCTACCTCCAGCTTTTTAGGAAATTCCACCCCTTCCCGCAACACAAGGATCTAGCCTCACTGCTTTACGTACATCTCCGACAGACAAGATTACCGTAAATCAGTGTACTGGGGTTAAATGTGGAAGCAATGCAAAGCCTCCGAGTTGTACTGACTGTGTTCACAGTGACCTGTCCTGCTGAGGAAGCAGGTTGCCACAAAAATTACGAGTTCTGCATGGCATTTCAATTTTTAAGGCAGAGCAGCAGGAAGAAGAGAAAGGCAAAGGGAAAGGTGGAAGCTGGTTATAGGTTTAATGGTCTGTGCAGCTAAAAACAGTATGGATATATATATATATTTTAATGATTTAAAAATAATCATGGGTGTAGGGATGACATATTTTAACCATATTCTATTATTATTCTCTGACTCATTAAAAATAATGGGCATAGGGATATATTTTTATTTTGCGTGATGAGATTCCAACTCTACCACTGGGAGTTGGTTTATGGCTGTGACATCATCAGAGAGGCTTAGCCAGCCAATCAGAATGTAACTTTCAACAATCAGCACCCTCAGCCATTCTCTGATGGGTGCAGCTGTTCTCTACTGGCTTCGACTTGCCAGGTGTAGCAAGGATCTGTTTTTAGTAGGTGGTGGCTTAAATATTCCCAAGGACTTCCAGAGCTACAAGGCATCCACAAGGGTCAAACTCTGTCAAGGCAGTTGGGTGGTTAATGCCATCCAGCCTCATTTAGAGTTTGCAGACATGGAGAGTTCCTGTCATATTCAGTTGATCTATTCTGCAAAGTAAGATGAGAGCTCTTTGCAGTGGTGGGTGACTGGGTTTGATGTTGGGATTGTGCAGTCAGGTTGATTAGCCAGTTTATTATATGAGAAAGCTCTGCTGGCTTTGATTTTATGCCTATAATGGCAAAGGAGGAGAAATGTTCATTTTGTCTCTTTACTGCAGGGGTGCAGAGGGAAAGGTATGTGTATAAAATGAAAAGTTCTGAATGTGACAATTCACCAGCTTAGTATTAAAAAGTTAATTACCTGTGACTGAATAAGCGTGTTAGGAAATTCCAGCCGCTTCTTGATATCGTCTGACATTTCTGGTTCTTTCACATGATATTAATTTAGGTTCTGCAACATAGATTAAAAATATACTGTTTAGGACTAGGAAAGAAGGCATATTACTTACACACGAGGAATAAACAGTACTAAAAACTTATTACATTGCGCTTAGACAGCAAGATCTAAGGATCACTTAGGATTACTAGCATCGACCATAAGTAGGTTTATTTGTAGGGCCCTACCAAATTCACGGCCGAGAAAAACGCATCACAGACCGTGAAATCTCGTCTCCCCTGTGAAATCTGCTGAGGAGGGGCAGGGCTTGGGCACCCCAGCCTGGGCTCCTACCATACGCCGGACTCCAGCTGCTAGTCCTGGCAGGGCTGGGACTTGCTCTTCCCCTGCAGGGGCCACTCATGGGGCCAATTCAAACCAACCTCTGGGAACCTCCCCCAGCTGCAGGCAGCTCCGCAACCCCGCCCCACTTCCTGCCCCATCACGCCCCAGATATAGGAGGAGGAGTCATAAGAACAGCCAGACTGGATCAGACCAAAGGTCCATCTAGCCCAGTATCCTGCCTTCCGACAGTGGCCAATGCCAGGTGCCCCAGAGTGAATTAATAGGTAATCACCAAGTGATTCATCCCTGTCGCTCATTCCCAGCTTCTGGCAAACAGAGGCTAGGGATACCACCCCTGTGGGGGGGCACCATTATCAGCTCCTCCACCGCAAAGCACAGCCCCAGCCAGCGCCACTCCACACCTGCCCAAGGTTTGCAGTTGGGGGGGGGGGGCAATGCTGCCCCCTGCCTCCCAAACTGCCCATGTTAAAAGAAGGGGGCCTGGCCCCTGGCCTTCCTAGTTCCAGCACTGGTGCCCCCCCTCCACTCCTACAAAGGTTCAGGCACCCATGCCGTTGCCCCCCATGAGACCAGCCCTGCCCCCCCAAGTAATGACCCCCCCATACCATGAAACCCTCACATCTGCCCTGCCTTCTGCTCTCCAGTTACCCAACTCTGAAGGCAGCGCTTCCGTCAGCAGCAGCGCAGAAATAAGAGTGGTAATATCACGACCCTCCTACAGTAGCCTTGCGACACCCTCCCCCGTGTCTGTCCCCCCCCCCCACAATCCTTTTTTAGGTTGGGATCCTCATGGTTATAACACTGTGAAATTTCAGATGTAAATATCTCAAACCATGAGATTGATTTTTAAAAGCCTACGACCGTGAAATTGACCAAAATGGACCATGAATTCATTTGACACATGGGTAAGAAGCAGCGCAAGGTTAAGTAACTCTCCCAAGGTCACATGAATGGCTAGAGTGAGTAACTGAGGCAGGATGTTCCAGTTCCCAACCCCCTGGATGAACCACGATGTAGTTACCTGCAGACTAATCCTTGATGAGTCATCATCACAGGCATCTGCGTGTTGCAAAGCCCCAAAGGTCCTGATCCTCAGAAGTGCTGAGCGCTTACCACTCTTGCAATGAGAAGTGTAGATGCTCAGCAACTCTCAGAATCAGCCCATGCCAGTGAAGTGAATTTCTATCAAATGTACTTATATGGCTCCCACTACTGTAGTATCTGTACCTTACAATTTTTAATGTATTCTTCTTCACAAAACCCCTGTGAGGGGTGGAAGTCTAGTATCCTCATTTTACCAATGGGGAACAGAAGCAGAGAGAGAGAGGCTAAGTGACTTACAGTCATACAAGAAGTCTCTGGTGGATCAGGGAAGTGAGCCCAGGTCTCTCATATCCCAGGCTAATGACTTAACCAAGGGACCATTCAGGTAGTTACAAAAATTAGTTATGACAGGCGCTGGACTACCAGCCCTCAGAAGTGTAGCCCTGTTCAGAGAAACTGGCACCACTGGGTTACAGCTGCACTGCCAAAAATGTCTTATTTTTCCAAAATTTAAGTATAAAACCCATTGGTGATCTTAGGACTCCAAGCAGGGAAAGTAACTGAAAGGAGGGGCACACTAGAAAAATCAACAGAAGAATGCAGCACTATAGTCACTGCCGAGCTGCACATGCAGAAATAACAAAATTAGGCCTTGTCTACACTGCCCAGTACAGTCACTGCATACTTTGAAGATAACAGTTACACCAAACTGTTCCCTAGCATCATTGTCAAATTTCACAAGTTAAAGCAAGGACAGACCTACCCAGCACTGGGATATGAGACCAACAAGAAGAGGTACTGGTGATTCAATTGGTGGCTCTTTTCCTTCTTGGTATTAAGCCAACATCCCAGCATTCCAGAAGAGGACAGGGTTTTGTTTTTCAAATGAGATTTAAAACTTGCCGGCCACCTGTGGCCATTCAAGATCCCATGACACATCCTATTCATATAGAATTGTCAACGTCAGTGTCCTGGCCTAATTCTAATTTGAGTAATTACCTGCTACCAAACTAAAATTCCGACTTAAGTTTCTATCAGAGTTCACCTCCTAGAAAGTGATAGAGAGTAGCTACTATGGACTGGTTATCATGTAAATCCATCCCAGGGGTTTTGTCATTCTAGAGTCAAAAGAATTAACTGGAATGATAAAAAACCCCACACACCAGTACAGTCTTTAAAACTTATTAGCATCTTTCATGAGGAAAGATGCCAAAAACAGTTGAGTTCTTGTCATAGGAGACTTGTGAAGAGATCATTGCTGCTATCTTTGAAAAAGGATTATCTGAGGACAAAGCCACTATTACATAAGACAGCATAAGCTTTTTTTAATTCTGTGCCAAATGTAAACAATCATCCTGTGAAAAAGTGGCTTTTGTCCCAACCTGCCTCATTTTCGAACACAGAAATATAACTTGTAGCTAAGTCACATCTGCCAATAGACTGAAAATGTAACTGCCCCCTTTTTAAAATAAATATAAATAAATAAATAAATAAAAGTATATATATATATATATATATATATATAAAAAAAAATCATAGGACTGGAAGGGACCTCGAGAGGTCATCAAGTCCAGTTCCCTGCACTCATGGCAGGACTAAATATTATCTAGACCAGGGGTGGGCAAACTACAGCCCGTGAGCCATTTTAAGCCGGCCCACGAGCCGCACCACGCATCTTGGCCCCACTCCGGTGCTCCAGCTGGGGCGCTGGGTCAGGGGCCGCACCGTGCTGCTCGTCCCCGCTCCGGCCGGGGCGCAGGGTCGGGGACGCACCACGCCTGAGCCTCTCCTGAGCTCCCGCAGCAACGCTTTGAAGATTCTAGTGTAGATGTAGCTTCTGTCTTCTCTTTTCCAGACTAAACAAAACAATTTTTTTCAATCTTCCCTCATAGTTCATGTTTTCTAGAACAGTGCTTCTCATAGTCGGGTCGCGGCTTGTTCAGGGAAAGCCCCTGGCGGTCCGGGGCGGTTTGTTTACCTGCTGCGTCTGCAGGTTCGGGCGATCGCGGCTCCCACTGGCCGCGGTTCGCCGCTCCAGGCCAATGGGGGCTGCGGGAAGGGCAGCCAGCAAGCACTGTTCTAGACCTTTAATCATTTTTGTTGCTCTTCTCTGGACTTTGTCCAATTTGTCCTCATCTTTCCTGAAATGTGGAGCCCAGAACTGGACACAATACTCCAGTTGAGGCCTAATCAGCACAGAGTAGAGCGGAAGAATTACTTCTCGTGTCTTGCTTACAACATTCCTGCTAATACATCCCAGAATGATGTTTGCTTTTTTTTTTTTTTTTTTTTGCAACAGTGTTACACTGTTGGCTCATATTTAGCTTGTGGTCCACTATGACACCCAGATCCCTTTCCGCAGTACTTCTTCCTAGGCTGTCATTTCCCATTTTGTATGTGTGCAACTGATTATTCCTTCCTAAGTGGAGTACTTTGCAATTGTCCTTATTGAATTTCATCCTATTTACTTCAGACCATTTCTCCAGTTTGTCCAGATCATTTTGAACTTTAACCTATCCTCCAAAGCACTTGCAACCTCCCAACCCCCCTTCCAAGCTTGGTATCGTCCACAAACATTATAAGTGTACTCTTTATGCCATTATCTAAATCACTGATGAACATATTGACCAGAACCGGACCCAGAACTGATCTCTGCAGGACCCCACTCGTTATGCCCTTCCAGCATGACTGTGAACCACTGATAAATACTCCCTGGGAACGGTTTTCCAACCAGTTTTGCACCCACCATCTAGGTTGCATTTCCCGAGTTTGTTTATGAGAAGATCATGCGAGACAGTATCAAAAGCTTTACTAAAGTCAAGATGTAGTGCCTCAACAGTACAACATAAGGTCAAACGTTTCTTTAAATAATAAGTTTGGCTGCAGGATCATCAATCCATGCACCGTTGATTTCAAAAAGGGACAGCTCAGAATGAACCAAATTGCTGGGATGCAACCATAGTTACTTACAGCTATTTGAACATTTGCTTTCTGAGTCCTCCAACTATAGGCTATTTATTCACAGCGTCTTTTACATTTAAAAAGAAAAAACAATTCAAATTTCTCAGCTAACTTAGACTTACATTTAGATTTTGTTTTAAAAATGTATAAAATATTAATAAGAAATTGTTTATGATATCTTAAAAATAATTTTGATTTGTTTTTGGAATGGACCAAGTCTCCGTGCCAGGTTGAACTCCCAAACACAATAGCAACATTGTGCCAGTGCACAATAACCTGAACTTAAAAATAATTAGAATCTGACTTGCCTTGGCTCACTAAGTGCAAACAGTATAAATATCACGCAATAAGTTTGGATCCAGTTTAGTAATATGTCCTTTGTAACACAGGAACAAAATCTAGTGTGGATTGAAATTTTAAAAAATAGTTCTACATGTGCAAAAGCACTCATACAAAAAAAATATATGTACATGCTTCAGATCTGTGCTTCACTACCCATGGATTTCCTGCCTCTACTGAAATCTATGAGAATTTCTCTACTGATTTTGACTGGAACAGAATCAGGCCCTGGAGGCACACCATTAGAGCCTGTTATGTCTTTTGGTGCAACTCATAATAGAAGGAGAATCACATCCACCAATCACAGGATAATTGTTACAACCTCAATTAACCCAAACCCCCGTGAGCTAAATCAGGGTCACGTCCCCCAGTATTTCTGAGTTACACTTCTACAAACTTACTCACAAGAGTAATTCCATTTATTTCAATGGGATTAATGTGAGAGTAAGGACTATTCATGTCAGTGTTTCCAGTATTAAATCCCTGCTGTATAAAAATACATTTTATTTTATTGCACAAAGCAGATATTCATTCATACAGTAGATCAACAGAGGAAACAGATACGGTCTCTATCTTGCCGAGAGATTCATTTCTGACTACAACTGGTCAGCGAGCCACTTTTTATTATTCACGTTAAAAAGAAGTAACAATACAGGATCATTAAAAGTGTCGAATCTTCTATACACAACTAGAATCAGGATGTCCCAGCTTGTAGATAAACCAGAAGTCTATTAATTGACGTAAGCAATTATTGCCTTATCTACAATAGCCCTCCAATGTAGTATGTCTTCTGCTGTAGTAAGTATTTTATGAATCTATCAGTGACATTCAATGTACAACATATGAACTAGCCAAGTATTTATACATTTTAGGTCAAATTGCTCATCCATCATCTTCAATGGGAGTCATGAGAAGAAGGGAAGCAATATTTCCCCCTTATGCGCTCTGCATTAACTTTTACAGCAGTAAAGGTGAACTGTAAGCACGCACTTAAGTGCTTTTCAGAATCAAGGACTTAGACCTGAATGTAAGCTCATTAGGACCGAGATTCCTTATTCAAGTGTGTCTGTAAACAATGCTTTGCACATTCTGGGCACTATCAGAATACAAATAATGATGCAAGGGGAAAATTGAACATCACACTAGAATGAAGTAGAAAGCAACGTTCTTTCCAGTTACGGACAAATACATCTATTAATTCAGTTTTGAACTTTGTTCTAGCAAGCCACTAGATCAGTGGTGGACAACCTGCGGCCCATCAGGGTAATCCACGGACGGGCAGTGAGACAGTTTGTTTACATTGGCACGGCCGCCCGCAGCTCCCAGTGGCCGCGGTTTGCCACTCCCCGCCAGTGGGAGCTGCAGATTACCCTGAGAGGCCACAGTTTGCCCTCCACTGCACTAGCTCAAAGAAACTTTGCTGCAACTGCACCCAGATTACAGTATAATATCATCTTACATTTCAATGATACCTTGTGTTGCACAAATACAGCAATCAACTCCCTACAACTGAAAGGCAGCCTCCCCCGCAAAGTGCATCAGAACAAAGACTATTAATCCCCAGAACACTAAGTTGACTTGAGCATTTATTTACATTTACAGGCCTAACGTGCAACAAAAACTGATTTAAAAACTTATTTTAGACAGCATTATTGAAGTTCTATTAAACTTTTACTCTCATGGGGAGGTTGAGTGGAAGAGGTTTCAGACAATATTCACTGAAGTTAAAGCTCGTTAAAAGGCGAGCCTAAGCACAGCCTTATGCAGGCAAACCTCCAATCATGCAGCCAACACATTCACATCCTGACTTTAAATATGTTAATTTATTCCATTTCTGGGCATCCCATGTATAGGTACTGCCACATACGGTGGAAACATTGTGACAATCATTCATTCGATGGACCTCTCTGGGACCTATGCTACGAGGAGAGTGAAGGCAAAGTCTAGGAACAAAAGCACAGCTTCTAGCAGTTTAACTGCTAAAGGCAGGTGACCTTATACTGCAGAAAATCTCTGCCACAATTTATAAACACACCGCAGCAAGTGGAGCCAGCAAATTCTCTCTCAATTGACCTCAATCATCCCCTCATGCAATGCCTAGGCATGGAATGTATACAATACCCACACATAGATCTGTGTATAGATCACTAACATTATTATGCGCTTTTTGCTTAAAAGTAAGTAATCTACCGATACTGCAGTCATTCAAACTAAACCACTGACCTCAAGGGGCCAATGAGCATGAAAATATATACTGTCCTAGTAAGCCCCTTCCCTTAGTGTGCAAAAAAGAGAAAGAAATTGTGCTACCATTCACAAGGCTGAGTTCAAGTATTTTTCTCTTAGTTCATTTTCTTATCCAATCGCATTGACTTCATGAAAATTGTAGCCGTTGAGTCAAAACTGAGCCAATCAGAAAGAAGTCAAAAGAACAAATGTTTATTTTGTTTTTACTTCAGTTTACAAAACAGCCTTAGTTTAATACTTAATTCAAAGTCATTTGCTGACATAATTTTAAAAACACAGCCACTAAAATACACTGTACTGTACCAAACACTGCCTTACTCTATGATGCCAAAGCCAATGTTGTCCCTCATTCCAACTGGGAACCCCAAGGTACTTTGTGGTTAAGCAGCAACTATGCGCATCAGAAGTTATTTTCCATACTCACCTGCTAGCCAAGAGGGCATATTGCAGCCACGGGGTGATGACAACTCTTAAACTACAGAACAGCTGCACTGCCACTGCATGGCCTAGGGAAAGGATTTCCTCCCACTCATACATCACTTTAGCACAGGGGTTCATCAGGCTTTTCATAGTGTGCACCTTATTTCACAGAAAGATTGACTCATAGACTAACTCCCTGCCCCTTTAGGAGCATACGGACCACTTCCTCCCCCTTTCCCGATAATGTAACATCCACATGGCAACTACAGCAATTGCTTATATGGACAAGTAATATTAGAAAATTATTTAATATACTTTAGCTGTCTTCTAATGTGGAAACAAGGAAGAGAGCCAGCACCATGTGAGCCGTCAGGTTTCTATGAACCAACAAGTGTTTAGCAAACCACTATGAAACACTGCCCTAACACACATTCCAGGTTCTCAGACTGTGCACTGGGGGCAACATTTGGCCTCAAACAAATAAGAAATGATCAAGTTGTTTCAATCTTTAAAATACTGCGAATGCTATGTAATTTACTATCCCACCACATCAGATGCTGAACTCTTGCATAGGTAATATTTTATAAAATGCCAAAGCAGTAGTCCCTTAAAACAAATCCACCTCAGCCCCAATAAAACATCAGACTGAGCTGGAAGTTATTTTCCCCCCATGCTTTTCCTCCAGAAAATAGAAGCAAAAATGCCATCATATTTTTCTACAGAAAAACAATTATTCCCCTTCCCAATACTATTATAATACTAGGTAATTTTGCATAATTGACATTCATTTACTAAATAAAAGCAGGGAAAGCAGTTTAGACCCAAAATTGTTTGTCTATGAGTCAATACACCCCCAAGCCTCCTAAGTGTAGGTCAGCATCCTGCCTTGTTAGCAGTAAGTAATTAAATTTCAATTGCCTTGACTGGGTTTTGTTTGTCCTCAGCTACTGGACAATAAGATTTTTCCTAGTCTGACTGGTGAAGAGGCACTTTACACACATCAAGCAGCTAGAGAGCAGGAGTAAAAAAAACCCACAAGAGCAAAGAATAAATAAAGAACACAAGCTATAGGAAAGACTCCTGTTTGTTTTTCCTAATGAAGCCAACTTGCATGAGAAGAATCCTGATACATAATACATCAACACATTGGTAAAACTGTGAGGGATGGCCAAAACTAGGTCAACTCTAACAGAAAGGACGATTCTGCCATCCAGACCTAGGATTTGTATTGTGACAGTCTGCAGAAACATAAATAAAAAACCCACCACAGTATGTAAGTTAAACAAGACTAAATGACATAATAGAAAACATTCTATTTGGATCATTCCGATAGTAGTTCCCATACTTCTCCTCATACTGCTTTCTACTTACTGGGAGCATTTGAACGAAATCAGAATCACAGTCTTTGTTTCTTAAAGGTTCAGTCCTGCATTCCTTAAACAACAAGAAGTCCAATTTGACTTCCAAAGAAGTTATAGGTCTACTCTACAATAATGACAATGATTTGTTCCACTGAGTCAGTGGCGAAAACATCAACTTGAAAAGTAGTCAATCTCAAAATAAATGAGTTTAAAGTAGTTTTAGATACTACATAGGCACCTGAGTTCTTCCAGCCTATTTGTGATCCTAGAAAAACATTTCAAAAATGGGAAAATGTGATTGTATCTTCTGTTCCTGTGAGCAAGACCACATCCCATCCCCATCCCACCCCCACCCCCCAAACACACACACACAAAATTGAAGAACCAGGGGAAATGACTGTACACCCTACATGCTATCAAATGCACAAAATAAACATAATAGAAAAGTTAGAGAAATGTCTCTTTTCTAATCCTTTGCAATTATAGTGATCTCAGGTGATACTTATAACAAGAATAGGTTCACTTTTTCAAGAAAGTAAATTGACAACACCCCTTTAATTACCAATATAGGCAGAATAAAATCATTTTACACACTGTTAAAAAGTGAGTCATGCTTTGTTGAGCTAAAGCAGCATTCCATTAGCCATTAACACTATAGGGGAGGGGTAGTCATTAAGCAGACCACGGGCCAAATTCGGACCGCCAGACGCTTTTGAATGGACCATGAAATTTTTTTTTTTAAACTTATTATCATTATTGTTGTTATTTCTGTATTATTTTCTCTGGAGTTTGGACCTTAACTGTACCTTGACAAAAAATAATTGATTACCCCGGTATAGGGCCATACCTCACAGCTGAACCAGAGTCAGTCACACTATCACACTCCAAAAATCCAACCCTTAGACATGCTGGGGAAGCACTTGGCCAGCTGGTGGGGGGGAGCGCAAAGGTGGCTTTAGAGCATTCTTACTGATCTCCAATCCGAGGGGTAGCCAAGGGCTGTACAAAATTGTGCCCTTCTGTTTATGGCTTTAAAAAAAATTAGCAAGTGGGGATTCCCCCAACAATGCAAGAGTGTTCCAGCCACATCCCTCTTCGGTATGAACACTCCCTATGCTAAAGGGCCTGTGGGTGTGAGGAGGAGTGTAGAGACACTATGCTAGTTCTATGTCAGTGGGGGAATTCTCCTTAAACTAGGAAAATCCCCAGGTAGCTGGTTTAAACTGTTTTACCAGCAGAGCAGCACAAAGCATTCAGATCACAGTGGAGGATCCAGCTCCAAGTCTCAATCATGGTTTACTTCACATACAGTGCTGAACATATTTTTTGTCCTGTCTACACTTCAGTTAAGCCATTTTCAACTCCAGCTGAATGGGACCCATTGATGAGAGCCATTTATCCACAGCAGGTTGATTTTTTAGGTTGTCTACACACTGCCACTTTCAGCACTAAAACTTTTGTCATTCAAAAACACCCCCCTGAGTGACAACAGTTTTAGCGCTGAAAAGCACCAGTATAGACAGTGCTTTATCGCTGGGAGCGATAAAGCTACCACCCCTTGTTTGGGGTGCTGTTGTTTTTTAATCACGAAGAGAGCTCTCTCCTGGCGATAAAGTGTGTCTACACTGCCCACGTCACAGCACAGCCGCACTGTAACGTGGGCAGTGTAGACATAAACTTCTAACCTCTGTATTCTAAGGGTATCTGCTCCTGCCACCCATTCCTCACTCCAGTCACAATCTGCATGTATCAGAATTGCTATGGAAATGACTTTACCACAAATACAAGAGTAGGATGGAGAATAAGTAACAGGAGCCTATGTCCACAGCAATACAAAACTGAGAGGGGGAAAAAGGCAGAAAACATTGTGAATGGTCAGATTTATTTTTAAATTTGTAGAATGCTTTTAATGGTTCACTGTGTTTCCCACAGCAGCTATTAGATTGACAATAGTCCCGACTTTGACAGCCTGCCCTGAAAAGGGTGGTGGGAAGGGAGAAAGAGTACAGCATCAGAAAGGGCTCACAGAACAGGTAGGGTTGCCAACCCTCCAGGTTTGGCCTGGCGTCTCCCGGAATTGGCATCCATCTCCCAGTGACTATTGAAAGCAATCCAGAATATTTTAATAGGCTCTTTAAAGAAAATGACATTATGTCATTTTGGGGGGAAAAAATCTCCTGGAATAGCTTCAGTCAGAGTTGGGAACTCTAGAGTCACAGGAAGTAGTAAGACTTTCTACTTGTTAGGCTGAATGTGCATTATTCGTATTACCGATAGTTTGCCAAGGCAGGATTTGCAACCCAGGCCTGTGAGATGGGGTGCTCACTCTCAACTCCCACTGAAATTAACAGGACTTGAGGCCTCAAGGCAACTTTTCAGGCTAGGGCACTCACTTGGAGGCAACACCCTTGCTTGAGGGGTGTCTAAGGATGCGGCCGCCTGAAGGAGGAAGATGACACGCAGCAAAATATCCGCCGCATCCCGAGAGGCTTTTAGACCCGCATATACACACCCAGGGGGGCAGGGGGGAAGCTCTCCCCAACCCTAACAGGAGAAAAACAGCCCTGCTGCAGTTGCACCTCGATGTTTCGAAAGGCCCTCCCACAGCGAGGGGAGGGGGGCCTGTCTTTCTCCAGCCCCCTCACAGTCAGACCCGCCGGGGAGCAGCTACCCCCATATCCCTGACGCCAAGCACTTCTGCACCCATCTCTACGGCTCCGGGGCTCTGTTTCCAGGGCAGACGTTCGCAAAGCCCAGGGGGACGCACCAGACCCACCCCGCATCACGGCACAAAAGCAGGGCGATTTGTCAGTTTCAGGCGCCCCGCCGCCCTGCCCCCGGCAGCCTGGCGGCCCCCCAGCCTACGTGGCTGACCTGCCGGGCCTTGGGAACGCCGCATCCGCTGGCGCTCCAACGGACGCCCCCAAGGGGCACTGAGCAAGCAGCCGCTGCCCCCGCATTCTGGAAACCCCACTGCGCCGCTTACCTGACTTAGCCTCCCGCCCCGCAAGCTGCAGCTACGTTCCCCGCCCACGTGCCGCCGGAGCGTAACGCAGCAACGTCGGTCCCCTCCCCCAGCTGCAAGGCAAAGGAGAGACTGTAGCGTGAGATTGTGCTCCCTGGGCGTGAGGCAGCCCGGCCAGAGATCCCGACATGCGCACTTGCACCCATGAAGCCGCTGCCCTCGTTCTGCCCTCACCCTCTGATCCACCCCAAAGAGACAACGCACAGGGCAGTGTGTGTCTGGGCTGCTGCTGGAAGCAAAACCTGGAGCTGGTCTAGCCCAGAGCGCACGGCATGTCACGTGCTCCCCCTTGCCCCAGTGGTGTGCCTTGTGTTTTTAGTAGAGGTACAGGGCTAAATTCTGTTGTTACACTCTTGCAAGCCCACTGATTTTGATGAATTTGACAGGTGTTACCAAGAATAGAAAAGATCCTTCTTTAGATCCTTCTTCAGCTCTGATCTAAAGATAAGTCTCTGCCTGACCATAAAGTTTGAGTCCAGATCCAAAATGTGGGAGCATTTGGATTAACAATTTTGCATTGGTCCGTTATGGAGATATGAGCTGACCACAATGCGAAGAGCTAGATGCAAACTTTCCCAAAGTCTGGATTGTTTGGAACCAGGTTTTTGGTTCAGGACCCTCATTAGGTAAAACATACTAAAAAAAAGTTATTTTTATAAAATTTTCACAAAATGAAACAACCCTGAAATTAATTTCTGTAGGGTTCAAAAGTTTACAGAAGGATCTTTTCCTATATAACAAACATTTTGGAAGGGATATTAAACTTTCAAGGAGTAAACCAATCTCTCCTAGAGGTCAGGATAAAATCTGATGTTGGCAGATTATCCCACATCTGCCTACTGCTGGGTTCTTATAGCTTCCACTGGAGCATCCAGTACTGGCCATGGTTGATTTGGAGGGTTTGAACATTTAACCTCTGGGGGAATCAAATTCAGGGGCAGTTTAAAAACTGAGATCATAGGAGGGGGTGGGGAAGCACTACTATCTCTGCCAGCAAAAGAGGGGTCTTATTGGCCACTGTTAGAGTCAAGACTCTGGACTAGACGAGTATGCCTGGTTGAGAACCACTCCTCCACATGCCCAAATAAATCTGTTAGTGTTTAATATGCCACCAGACTCCTTGTTGTTTTTGTGGATACAGACTAACACGGCTACCCCCTGATACTGCTCTACATAATGGGACAAGCCTGCCCTCAGCTCAGAATCTTCTAGAAAGCAGTGTCTGTTGGGGCCATTTACCCTCCCCCTTCACCTAGGGTTCTGGGAGTATAAATGGGGGAGTGGTCCCCAACAGCCACTGGGTTCTTGTGACTATTGAAGATGCTGTGAGCTCAAGGCTTACTTGGTACCCTTGCACCTTCCTCATTGTTGTTGCTTTTTTCCCCCCCACCTGTGACCATTTTCACTCCTGGACTTACAACTACCTGCTGCATCCCCAGTCAGGTGCAGAAGACAAAGGATTTTAGTTGGTTATCATTCTCTTCAGGAGGGCACTTCCTGCCGCAGTCTGGCTCAGCAACAATAGGCAAGTGACTGGTAGCAAATCAGAACAATGGTCCCAGCTCAGGATTTCCTTCCCTCAGGGAGGTTGTGGCAGGCTGAAGTTCATTCCTAACCCTAGCTAGGCTTCTCTCACAGAGTGAGAGCTGGAGATGTGCTCTCCCTCTTAGGCAGCACCCAACTGAAGTGGGCTCTCCCCCTTTTTGGCCCCCGACTCCAAGCCTGACCCCAATGTAGGTATAGTGGATTGGGGCTGGCTGAGCCCACAGCAGCTCGTTAACCCTTTCCTGACTGGTGAGGGGTGTGTATACTCCATCATCCTGCCCATTAATTGGTTAGTTTTTCATTTTTTCCTTTTAAAACAAACCAAAGGAAATAGTATCTCCGTGTTGCAGACACCCTAGTCAAACGAGTCCAGTGCTGAAAGTCTGGCACTGTCTGCTCCAAAGAACACGCGCCATGAAGGCTTTCTCCCAGGTGTAAGTGACTTGAGATCCCTGGGTTTGTCAGAGTTTGTCCCTTTGTAATGTTTTGGTGCTCAGGGTCTAGCCCAGTCTATGCTAAGAGGCATTTCACTTCCATAGGCTGCTCATCAGAGTGGTTTTATGTCTGGCATAAGAGACTTTGGTTCCTCAGGGTTGACTGAGTCCAGTGCCAAGGGCCCAGCTTTGCCAATTTCAAGGTCCTGGATATCATCCAGGTTGACCATGTGCAGCACCAAAGGCATGGCACCATCAATGAGAGGGGCAAGTTAACCCAGAAGATCTTTTTATATTAAGGGTCTGTAGATTGCATCAGAAACTCAGGTCTTGCCTGAGTCAAAGGAGAGCTCTTCTGCACGGAGTCCTGTTTAGTGAGCTCAGGTCTCTGGGATCAAGGGTCTTGCTTTTAATTGTCAGGACCTTCTTGGTTGGAGATCTTCCAGAAACTGGTCCTCAGAACCGGATCGTATTGTCTGTGGTTCCATGAAGGGGCACAATAAATCAAGCCCTTTTACTCAGCAAAAAGGAAGCCACTGGAGTCCTTAGAATCCTGACTGCCAAGCCATAATTGGGATGGTTCATGCTCTACACTAAAGCAGCCTGAGTCAGCTACAAGCTTTGCTGGGCAATCCACTTTCACTTACTCCATTCAAATCAAATTCGCTACTCTGGGAGTAGACCCGAGATGGTCCTCAACTGGTTTTAACTTGGTCTGTCTAATGCACTTGAAACAGTACAAGTTGACTTTGAATTTTGTTAGGGTGGAGTGGGCTGCCAAATCAGTTTACCAAACTCCAATACATGAGACAACAGCTTTCGTTAACCCTAGAGTAATCTACTTTAAGAAAACTCCCACTTTTGTACCCGGAGAACTCTGTTTCAGGGGGGAGGATAAGGAGGGCTTAATGACCCTGACCAATCGGTTCTTAGGAAGAGTCCAAGCTTGTGCATGAATAGTTGCTTATTCCACAAGTGTGACTGTGCAGAGGCAACAATCTCAAAGTACTACAGTTACTAGTACCTACTTCTTACAGCTTTTGTAAAGTGCTTTTTCTATTAAAAGCTGTTATGTAAATGCAAATCATTCGGGAGCAGCCACTGAAAATGCTAGAATATCTCATTTCTTAAACAGAATTCCATCTAAACTAGGACTGGAATAAGGAACTTCACAGTTAAGAATGTATTACATGATTAAATAGCAGCAAACCCTGCCATGTTTAAAAACAATATTTATTTAAAATCTCTTAAGTCTGGTAATAGAAATAATTTTAGCAAATGCGGCTTGTCAGCAATAATATTAACCATCATTACTAAGATCAAGGCTGATTTAAAACACAGTTTTTTAGATGCAGCTGCTTTCACCGCAAATAGTACTAGACTATAGACAGGGGCCTTACTTCACCCACAAAATTTCCATAGGCTTCAGTGCCAGTTCTGTGTGTGGAATGATGACAAGATTGGGCCCTAAATCCCTGATACTGGGAAGTGATATGTATCTCAGCACCTGCTGACATCAGTGTAAATTGAGGTTTCTTAGCACTTCCCAGGAGGCACTCAGCAGATCAAAGTATTGGATCTGAAATCTCTTAAAGAATGTGATCCTGCAATGGTTACACATATAAAAATTCCCATTGACTTTAGTGGGAGTTAAGCATTCATAGGGACTTCAGGGTTGGGTATAATTTCCAAAGTCTGTACCACATAAGGTCCTAGATATAAATTTATTAAACTGAATGGTTAGTATATTTTTAAAACATAATCTGGGACAATATAAAAATGAGGAAAATCCTAGCAGAAGGTCAACTCATACACTACTTGAACACCCCAAACTCTCATTGGCTCCAGTGAGAGGCTGGGCTAGACAAGAAATGCAGAATTAGGCCCAAACTTTCTCAAAGTTTTCTCCAAAATAGCAAAATTTGGTAGATTGAGAACCAACTATATATGCACATACAATTCCTATTGAAGTCAAGGCCATGCATTCTGGAGAAGAATTTGGATCGAGATGTCCAAAGTGGTCCCTTTTTGGTTGCTTTTGTGGATACTGTATGTTTGGTAGGAATATTAATATAGGAACATCTGAAATATGGGCTAAATCACCCTTTTCCTTGCACAGTCACAAAGAAAAAATAAGTATATTTTTTCCACAGCTTTGAAGCCTTAGTAAACACTAGCCCTTCTCCCTTCTTGGGTGAGTGATTTCCAGGTCTGGATAGGGTTAGGGAGTGTAAGGGTAACCTGAGAGTCACTGGATATTGCTCCTGTCATAGATCAGGACTCGAAGTATATGGCCCTTGTCATCCTGGCCCCTGTCATGTGACCAGGGCCAAGAAATAAAATCTCAGAGCTCAGTCTTCAATACCCTGATGAGCTCACACTTGGTGCCATTTGGAGGAACATTGGAGCAAGGGAGGCTCTAGGACACCCATATACCTCCCCACATCCTGGGCTGGCTAGGTGGTTGAATCATCCCCTGGCAGAGGTTAGAGAAACCAGAGGGCTGCTCCCTCCTGACAGCGCAGTTACTTCTAGAATTATGCTGCCACTGGTTCCTTCCCTCCCAGCTACACATATTACAAACTCTCTGAAGAGTCATAGAATCACAATTATTGCTGAAATTGTCAGTGTTAACTTCCACTGGAAATGCTGTGGGTTTACCAGGAGATGATGCCGCATGGAGTGACTATACCTGACATCACCCTCTTCCTTTTGGTTAGATTTTCCACCAAAAACCCACAGAGCTTCTAGCACATAGTGTTCATGAGTAGGGGGCATACTCCATGGACTTGGGGGCAGGGGAATGGTGCCTCTTTTAGGTTCTGATTCCCTTTGCCTTCCATACTGGCTACTATTTCTTCTACTACTATCCCTTCAGTGTCTGAGCTTGGAGAGGATGATGTGACCATGTTGCTATCTACATCTGTATTACTAACCTCAAATATTTCCTGAATTTGATATACAAGTTAAAGGTACTCAAAACAAAATGTCTTAGGTGTACAGAATATTAATGTATGGTTGATTAACAATAATTATTTTGTATTTAAGATGGAGGGCTACATTTTCAAGTGTCAATGCCTGAGTTATACATTCAGATTGAATAATGGGACAGGAAAACCAGCCCAAAAGTGTGCAATTACCTCATCTGTGGACAATATGGAAAATTTGGGCTCAGTGTGGTGTATAAACCTTGTCTTTTGAACATTTGGCCTTTAGGGGCTGGGCTGCATGTTCAGGATCACCATGTGGGTTGGAGAGAGGAAGAATCCTCCCTGCTCCAACTAAACAGAGAAGCAGCAGACAGTAGCTCTTTTATCTGGGGTGTTCCAACTCCATGGGGGAGAATGGCTGGTGGAGCTATCTAGGCACATTTACCAGTCCAGCGCATAGTTTACCTTCAAGTATTTTTAACCTCCACATGCTGTAGTGCAGGGAACCCTTGTGCCATAAAATTCTGCATCATGTAGTGAGTGCAGACCCTCATTAGAGGGTCCTCAAATCCTGCCTTCCCCTCATTACAAGTTTCATTGAGTCAGAGCTCTCCACAGTAGGGAAGCATTTGTCTCACAATGACTAGAAATAGGTGTTTTGGTTTTGGACAAACTGGTGTAAATGTGAAAACATTTACATAATCTAAACTGTTTTGAGGATAATACTTAAAGATGAGTAAAGTGTTTACATATCTGGTGCTATATTGTTTTTGTTTAACAAAGAGCCAACAAGACAGCAGTGAATTGATCTGCAGTGAGAAACTACCTTCACAACCAGAAGGGTTGAACATTGTCTGAACCTAAAAGCCTGTGACATGATGAGCACCTGCAGTCCCCATTCACATTAATGGGTATTCAGTGCATCATGGAATCAGGCCCTTTATTTGTTTAAATTAAATCCTTCATTCTGCAGAGCAAAGTCCAGGCAGTGACTTCAAATCCACTCATTCTGTGTTGATTTTACTTGCCTGCAGATTTTATTTTCCCTGAATATAGTTAATCCATGCTTGATTTGTCCATGTACCTGGGTAAGCAATCTGATGGCATTTATGCATTACTGAGCTGTTAATTTGATTTAATTTTTGAGCACATAAAAATGGAGATTGCAAATAGATTTGGATCGGTGAGCCATGACTACGTATAAAATAATGGAATCCCAGGAAGGTTTTAATATCACAAGGTTTTTTTTCTTTATTCTAAGATTCATTCTCCTTGAAAACTGTCACCAGGCTTGCACGTTCCTACACCGCAAACTCCCACTGACTTCAGGAGGAGTTCTGAGAATAGAATTACTGAAGAATTGGGCCCCAAGTGACACAGTTTAAATATCCATGGCTTAAGGATCCTAGCATTGGATTCTTATTTGAAACCAACCTTTTTAGGTTCTCCCAACAGTAATTACAATAAAGGACTTTCATTATCTGGTCAAACATTCTGAGTAATATAATACAAAAACTGTGGGAAAAGTCTTCAGCTGGTGTGACTCAGGGTGGTTCAGTTGAAGTCAATAGAGGATCTGACCCAACATCTTTTTCTTTAGCCTTAGATGCGTAAAGCTGGTATTTTATATTACTACCTGTGTGTGCTCATGTTATAGGACTTGTTCTAAAAGATCTGAGAATATTTCTGTTTACTTTAATAAGCTTAGATTAGGTCCTAATTTGTGTGAGCAACAGGGCACAGTTAAAGTTGGTGCTTGAACTGAGGGATAACAATAATATGTAGTGGTTATCGTCGAAGCATTTTTACAAACATTAACTAAAGTATTATTATCCACATTTTACAGATAAGAAAACAGAGTCAGAGACCTTAAGTAACTTGCCAAGACCTCATTGTGAATCTACAGTAAAACAAAGCTAGAATTAGAAATTTGGGAGTTCTCATCCCTCAGATATGAGCTCAGATCAAGCCTCCCTGGATATTCTTGGGTTGGTGTTGGAAATCTAACTGGGAATTTGCTGACTTTGTGTGTGTAAATTTTCAGCTCTCATATAGCATTAACAACATTTTTTGCAGGAGGAAGACATTTTAGAAATGGAAGCGTGTGTGTGCTTCACAGCTACATAATGCAAATTACATCAGAATTTTCTCCAAAATTTCAAAGAAGTTCAACCTCTTGGCCCCAAAGGATCTTTTAGAAAAAAGGTTTAAGGAGTTGAACACTAAGGCTGTGTCTACACTATGGACCTTACAGCGTCACAGCTGTACCACTGCAGCTGTGCCACTGTAAGGTCTCCCATGTAGCTGCTCTATGCTGCTGGGAGAGAGCTCTCCCGCCCGCATAATTAAACCACACCCAATAAGCAGCAGTAGCTATGTCGGCTGGAGATATATTCAAAACAATGGGTCAAATCCAACCTACTGATTGTGCATATATGCAAAATCAGGAAGCCACACAGCTCCTTTCTATCTATTCTGCGCTGCCCCCAAATCTGCAGAGGGCCTGGAGCTACAGAGAAGGCTTTTCAATGAGATGTTTTCCATATGTTTTAGCAATTATGGTCCTAATCTGTCTATCCCGCCTCTCACACATTATTATTTCTGCACCTGGCAGACATAATCTGCAGAGAAGGATAATAATTGGGATTGTAGCCTATCTGAATATGGGCTCACAGTAATGCATTTTTGGCTCATGTCCAAACCAGAAACACTTAGGGCCTATATTTGGTCCTCCGTGAACAAACTGGAATAGAATAGTTCTATCAACACTACTACAGCTCAGCCTCTGAACCTCTTGCCATATTTTGTCCATTAAGAATATGGCACAGTGGAAAAAATCCTATTACTCGGTATTTCGCTATTAAGAAAAATGTGCTCTAATACAATTCCACTAAAAATGTATTAGGTCATAAAGGCCAATGGACCCAAAACAATTCTGTTAGAGTCATTATAGCTTTCCTTTTAGCTCTATCAAAAATTGCCTTGCTTTTGCTAGTAAGTATACACTGTGATACTTCAGTCTAAATACAATGTCACTATAACATGTCACTGATGTAATTCACAGAGTGGGTAATAATGGCATGAAAAGTAACTTCTGCGCATATACAGTGGCTAGTTTTCAAATATTAATGATAATTTAACCCCATTGATCCCAAAGTAAATTACAAGTAGGCAGAGGACAAGCAAATTGCCTGGGACATTGCAACTGGAAAGAAAAAAGGAGTAAACAAGAAATGGAAAAAGGAAGAGGGAGGAAGAGTGCAGCTATGAGTAAAGAAATACTACAGCTCTTGGTTATAATACCTTAGGGTACGTCTACACTACCCGCCGGATCGGCGGGTAGCGATCGATCTATCAGGGATCGATTTATCGCGTGTAGTGTAAACACGATAAATTGATCCCCGATCGCTCTCCCGTCGACTGCTGAACTCCAGCTCGGTGAGAGGCGGAAGCAAAGTCGACGGGGGAGCGGTGACCATCGATCCCGCGCCGAGAGGACGCGAAGTAAGTGATTCTAAGTCGATCTAAGATACGTCGACTTCAGCTACACTATTCTCGTAGCTGAAGTTGCATATCTTAGATCGATTCCTCCCCACCCCCGAGTGTAGACCAGGCCTTAGAGCTCAAGCATCATCACTTCTATGGAGAGCCACGAAGTTGTGAAATGATGTCCTGATATTCTATTACAAAGTTTGTGCCATAGTGTTGCATCCTTGTGACTTGGACTGAATTAAATTTCAAGTTTCAATGGATAGCCAAATTCCAGACAAAATTCAGATATCTGGCTTCAGATTGACACTTTTTATATCATAAGAGGATGCACCCATTGAATGAATTTTTGACCCCATTGACTTCATTAGGGGCAGGATTTAAACATGGGACCTGCCTCATGGTGTCTTCCCTCTTCTTCATAGTTGCCTCTGATGGCAACCGAGGATGGATGAGGGAAGGGTAATGAAGAGTCTTTGATCCCTTCCTGAAGCACTAACCATTAAAGACAGCCTCTCCTACTGCTTATGGCTATTTCATGTCAGAATCTCCCACTGTTATTTCTTTCCTCACCTCTGATTGAAAAGTCCCACGTTCCTCATATCCTGTGTCCATTCTCATTCTGTTCCCACAACCTTCTCCATATCAGACCTCACCACTTCCAGTTTAAGAAACTGAAATTAGGAATTCTGAAATACTGTGAAATGTATTTATAAGGCCAAATCCTGCTCTCCATTATGCATGCTCAACTGCCAGTGAAGTTTCTTTAACAAACACTTGCTTACATTCCTTGCTTTTGCAATCTGTATTTTCAAATGACCATTTCAGCATAATCTGCAAAACTTCCTTGAAAAAGGCCGATAGGAATATAATCATGTAGGTTTATTTTTATTATCCTAAACCTCACAGTTAATAACACAAACAAAAGAGCAATCTGAGTAATGTTTCTGACTTTTCCAAAGTACCTTCATCCATTTCAGATTTTAAAAACCACATTGCTAATCAAAATATTAAAAGTAAAAAAAAGACTTTTTCACCATATATTTAAATGCCAAAAAGTCTATAAAAAATGGGAAATGACCCTTTTAATTAAGAATGCAGATTCCATACTGGAATTTCTATACACCTACTTACTCTAAAGTAGAGGTTGATTGGCAGTGGTGTTTTTCATAATACGTGATGATGACAATAGCATGATATTGACTCCTTCTGAAAATCCGTTTCTTCCATGATGTCTACAAGAAGTGAGTTTAGAATGATTATGAAAAAGGCTGTATATCTTTATTTGGATACCCAAATCCCAATGGGGGAATTCAATTGCAAAGTGGCTTTCAAAATCCCACCCAAAATATTTTGTAGCTTTAATCTCTTATATCTAATCACATATAAATATAAACCTCTGGATGACCCAGCAGCCTGTCTGCTGTGGGTGTTTCCTTTAGATTACAATGGTTTGGGGGCAGTGATGGTCTTTATTTTTGTCTATTTGATAGTGATGAGCATATTGCCAATGTTGCACAAAACAAATAATACTAATAATTAAAATACAGTAAATAAAGTGATATTTGCTTGAAGAGAGGAAGAATTGTCTAGTGGTTAGTGTACTCACAGAGAACTTTGTATACCATGTTCAAATCTCTTCTCTACCACAGACCATGGGCAGATCACTTAATCTCTCTGTGCCTCTGTTCCCCATCGGTAACCACAGAGGGGTTGGGAGGATAAATGCATTAAAGGGATGGTGAGGGGCATATAAGTACCTAAGATAGATATATTGAGATATGAGGTTGACTAAAATCCTGTTGCACCAAGTAATCAAATATAATATATGTAACTGCCAATTATCACTGATCAGACACTGCCTTTTTTCTGGTGCTTAATTGTGTTTCCTTTAACTTTCTAGGTATGTCTATTAGTTGATATGCTCTCTCAGAGCAAGGAGGATGTAGGAGAGGAATTGTTCCCCAGGTGGAGTGTCTCTTCTGAGTAGAATGTACCCTGGAGCTACTCTTGAATTGCTGCAGCTTGCGCTCAACTCCTCGCTCAAAGCTCTGCTCAGCATCACAATCTAGCCCTATATTTTTACTTAGTAAAATGCAAATTATGTAAATTACAAGCTCTTTGGAGCAGGGACCATCTTTTTATTCTGTTTTTGTAGAGTGCCTAGCATATTGGGGCTCCTGGGCACTACCACAAAACAATTAATAATAATAAAAATAATAAATGGGGGTAAATTCCACCTCCAGGTACACTGTGCAACCCCACAGGAGCAAAGGGATGTCATCTTGACATTGTCCTTTTAAAACATAAAGGGGGTATTCTTACAATTGCTTTGTAAACCTTTGTGAGGTTCACCTCTATCTAAAATAAAGGTACCTAATTCACAGTTAAAGCTACATGGGGTTAGAACTGCTGAGCTTTACAGTCCTGATGCCTGATGCTCACATTGCACCCTCTGCTTCTCTGACAGCTCATCTCACAGCAGTATACATTTACACTTTTGTAAATTCCAAATGAAGAGGCCAGTCAGAAGAGGAAAACATTGTCTCTGACAGTGTAAGGATTCCAAGAATCAGAATGACGTCTTGTGATTCTTTTCCTTCCAGGAACGACGCAGCCTAATTAGATTCCACAGAGTTTGCCAGCAGATTGGAGCAGCATTTGAATAATAGACACAAGTAAGAAAATGTGACTTCTGTGAAATGTGAGTGAACAAGTGTCTTTATCACAAACGCCACCACCATCATTAGCCCAAGTGAGAATTATCATTTCATCCACATCAAGGAGGTGCACTGGCAGGAGAGCCTTTTATTTAGGGCTTCTTCCCACACCCATTGAAGTTAATGGGACTCTCTCCATGGACTTCAGTGGACATTAGTTCAAGTCCTTAGGCCTCAGTCCTGCAAAGATTTTGTACATGAGTTCTTTAAACATGATAGCGTCATTAGTGTCAATTAAGTCATTGGGACTACTTACGTGTTTAAAGTTTTTCATGCATAAGTTTTAGCAGGATCGGGGCCTTCATTTTTAATGATTCAAGCTCCCATTGAAGTCAGTGAAAGTTTACCTGAGTAAACAGGATTTGACCATTGATATGTGGGGCTTAAAACTGCAAAGTATGTGTACCTTTCAGGGTCCAATTCTGCAATACATCACTCACGTGTAGTCCTTACTCTTACAGATAGTTCCATTTACATAAATGAGACCAATAATGTGAGAAAGGACTACTCACAAGAGTAAGTTTGCTGCTGAAAACCGTTTATTCATTGAGAAAAGCTATTCAATAACACTAAGGTTAGTTTTGTTGCCACGCCTTTATTTAACTCTTTAGTCACAACTGCTTTCTGGCCTTCTTAGATTCCTATTTCCAATTATATTCTTCAGAGATCTTTTAGAACAATATTTCTGTCATCTTATTTTTCTGTGGCACATTTAAATAACAGTTCTCTTTACTCAATCTCAAATTTTGCATTCTGGGATCCTCTATATTTTCATTCACTACTGACTCAATCACTTTCTATTACTGGGACTAACATAAATTGAACTAGATTTGGAGATGAAAAGCATTTCTTTGGCCCATCCCTCCCATCTTCTGAAAAAAAGCCCACCTGAAGAGTTTCTGCTAAATGTTTCCCTTTAGTGAGCAGCTCATGGAGCCCTGTGCAAGAGGTAGAATGGGAGGACTCTAAACCCTGCCTGCCTGCGAGTCTGCACTCCCAAGGCAAATTCCACACATCCCAGATGTACCCACAAGGGAGCTGCCACCTCAAAAATATTGCCCAGCTCCTCCTTTTCCTCATCCTGGCATCCCAGATTCCTTAGGACCAGCGCTCCCTTTTGGCATCTCTCCTCACCACTGTTCAGAACCACTCTCTCCAAGAAGAATGCAGGTGCAGCACAGGAATGAATGGTGCTCTGATTACTCATGACCATTGTTATTTATGTAGTAACTTAGGCATTTATGGCACTTAACAGACAAATACAATTGATAGGCTCCTGCTCTGTGCATTTCAAATCTGAATCTGATGTTATATGGTGAGGGATGATAAAGAAAAGGAGACTGGGGTATTGGAAATGAGTTATAATAGGGAAAAGTAATGAGATCATGCGTCTTACATTTGTATCTTGTTAGCTCCAACGTTTTATTTTAATACATTAATATATGGAAAAGTGCCTGGAATTAAAGTCATGTGGTGGCAGAAAGTCTTCTGAGAGGAAATCCAGCATGCATTGAAGGGTGCATACCATTAGGAGTAGTGTAAACTGAGTGCAGCTGCTCTGCAGCTCTGCTCCCAAAGTCTCCTGGATTCCATGGACCACACAGAGCTGAAATCTCTGGGACAGGGAGGAATCTGTATGCTGCAGAGCTACCATTCCCCTTCCAACAGTTTGCAGAGTATTTCCACCCCACATTATTCTGCTTTGCCCCCCCTCCGTGCCTTCATAAAATTACCTCCTGCTCTCTTGTACTGCTGTGATTCCAAACTGGCTCCCAAACATCCATATGTTGAACAGCCTTGCTTTACAGCTTTCTCATGTGTAAATGCAGCTATTTTCCATTCTGATGATTTATGTTTAAATTTCTGAATTGGGCCTTTCTAAACTCTGAGGCCCTGATCCTGCAAACCTATAACATATATTCATCAACTCTTGCAATGGTTTTTGAATCCAACATTTGACAGATATTTTTTAATTGTTCATTGTCCAATCTCTTTCTCCTTCCCATGTTATTTTTTGTTATATATTTCTACCTGTTTCATCGACTTTTCCTTGTTTTAGGGCCAAATTCTACTTTCTGTGGGCCTAAATCTGGTTTCCCGGTCGGCTTTACTCCTCAAAGACGGTTTGGCTTTATGCCTCAAAGTTATATTCTTCTCTGTGTTCTAGTCCCTTAGTGCTGCACCAGTGGTGCTGGAAAGCACCTGGGTCTGGCCAGCTGAGAATTCCTCCAGTACAGGGGAGCTCTTACCTGGAGAGAGACAGTGTACCCAGCCCCTGTGACGTCCCCTCAACAAAGCCCTGGCACAGGAGGAATGTAAAGGCTGTGACCAGAGCACACTGCACTCCAATTATCTTCAGCTGGCATACAGTTCCATATGGAATAGTGTTAGCTGGCACAAATTTAGAGAAGCCCCAAGACAGCTCTAACCTAGGGCAGGCCAGGAAATGAGCTGGCATAGATTCATGATGACAATCAGGGAGCTGTATCCAGCTCCTTCACAGGCTCTCTCCAGCACTGAGGAGACTTCCATATAAAAAAGAATCAGGGATATTGACTTCAATGGAGTTACTCTTTGTTAACTTCAGTGCAAGTGTGATCCGAATCAGGCCCAGCTATACTGGTATAAATGCAGAGTCACTCCTTTGGATTCAGATATTTCACTGGCTTAACTGAGAGCAGAATTTGACCCTGCATTCCTTTATTTGTTTTACAAGAATATTTCCTCTAGGGACTATAGCATCGTGAGGAAACCAAAAATGAAATACTTCCTTGTAGGTCTCTCAACAAGACTTTCCACTCTGAACAGGTTTCCTTATATGTCCCTAGAGTCCGCTAAAGGTTTTATTTTTTTACCATCCATACTGTGTTATCGTATGTAGCTACGACTTCCGTTTCCATTTATCTGTTGTTCTTTCTCCCACCTAGTGAAGTGGTTGGTGGTGAGTTATAAACCATTTTATATTGTTTTCTAAAATATCCAAACATCACTTGTAAAGGTCTTTGCCATTGACAAGTGGTTTAAATGTTACCGACTAAAGTGCTCATTTTCTATTTTACTTGTGATTAGAAGCAGACAAGCCAATAAAACTTCTAAACAAGCCCAAAGCCTGGCCCAGGCTACTTGGCTTTAGATCAGTGTGTGTAAATGTATCTAATTCAAGGAAGAGCCAAACCTCTTAGAATATTTTGCCATTATTTCCTGGCAGGCTGAGTGACATTTTATAGCAATATACAGATATTCTTTGTTTTATGTGTATGATCAGATCTTTAGGCTCAGTGTTTTGGCTCATAAGTCAGACCAGTGTCTTAGGTCTGTAATCAAAATATCTGGCTTGCAATAAGACCACTACATGATTTTAAATATAGGCTGTATAAAGGAGTTAAAGATATAAAATTATGGAAAAATTCAGAGTTATTATATCTTTAAAAGGCATTTCACTTCCTTTAAGTTTCAGAATTAACTACTGTATTGTATCAGGGGACTGACCCCTTGCAGGGTAGCAAGGACTGGGCTCATAAGGATGGTCTATCTAGCTCAGTATCCTGTCTTCTGACAGTGGCCAATGCCAGGTGCTTTGAAGGGAATTAACAGAACAGGCAATCACTGAGTGATCTATCCCCAGTTGTCCTCTCTCAACTTATGGCAATCAGAAGCTAGGGACACCCCAGAGCCTGGGGTGCATCCCTGACCATGTGGGCTAATAGCCATTGATGGGTCAGTCATCCCTGTACCATGGTGTGTCCCTTTAAAGTTTCTGGGGCTTCTTGAGTGGACAAAGGCCAAAGAAAGGGCAGAGACAGGTACTAGAAAAGAGGAAGATGTCCTGGGGAAATGTGCTTGGGAAAACCTACACTACCATTTCTTTAAGGGCCTAGCACCAGGAGCCTTGTAGTGCAGAGCAGGATTCCTCACTCTCACCGCATTTCAGGGCTCCTTAATAACTCAGTTCTAAGGTAGTCCAGAACAGTCCTCTCCTGAAGGTCCAATTGTTTAAGTTTTCAGATACATACTGGCCCTCTAGGCCCTAATCCTAATTCAGTGTCTCACTCCAGGTATTCCAAAAATAACAAAGTCTTTCAAATAGATCACAAACTCACACAGTCTTTATCCCACTTTCAAGTGGGCACAACCCCTCTTCCCAGAGGGGCTGACTTTCTGCTTTCTTCCACCTGTTGCCTGGAATTTGCCCCTTCTCCTCCAGCTTTCTCAGATGGTGACTCCTCCTCCCCCCACCCCCGCTAACTCTGAGCCCTACAGTATTTACAGACATAGCTGTAATTTTCTGGGCTTTCTCCCTTCAGTGTAACTTCCTGCTCCTTTTATACTGGCATCACCTGATTCCTCTCAAGTGGGATTCATTCTGTAATCACAGATGGCTTAGCTCCAGGCTCTCCAGCCCCTGGGGCAAGCCACCTTGTTACAGTATCTTTTAAAGGGACCTCATAAAGAGAATTATTTCACTGATACCCATTAAAAACTAGTGGGTATTTCAATTACTGCTTTCCCAATGACCCACACCCTTATTTCAGCTCATTCTCTGCAGCAACCCAAGCTGGTCTTGACAGAAGACACATAACATCAGAACCATTGAAAATAAAGATCACTGCCCTTCAAGTGAAACATTATACTCAGATACTGTTGTTTCTACAGGTGGAAATTAAAGATCCCATGGGTCTTTTCAAAAAGGATAGGGGATATCCCCGGTGTCTTGGCCACACTCCCTCTCTCAATAAACAGGTTCAGATATCCCAGAGTGTGTGGAAGCTATTGTTGAATGCCTAATAGCTAATCTGTTTGCCTATACAGTCACTGCATTACCAGAATCCAATTAATTATCTTGTAAAGTGACTTGCATATAAAAGGTGCTGTATAAGTCTACATTCTAAGTCTAATAAAGCAAAAAATACCAAAGGCATCATAAAACAAGAAGCAGATAAAACTACCATTAACATGGTTATAGTTTTATGGCCTTCAGGAAAAACTCCATCTGATTCAGATGTGACTTGAACTCCTTACTAGTCAACTTCAGTGAAACAGCTAGCGTAGGCACCAGTCTTTTTAGAGCAGAAATAATTCTTTCTTTCCTTGTGTGATTTATTTTATTTATAATATACGTTTGTTGTGATCGTGCCAGACCTCAAGAACCCTCACTATTAAGAAAATGAATATGGGAAAGAGAAGGGAAAACTCAAAACCTCGCACTGTAGTCTTTTGAGAAAACCATGTATGAATAACTTTACATACTTACAAATATATTAGGTCTAGAAATAAGTCATCATAGGTCACATACTGCAAAGTGTTCAGCCCCTTAACAGAAGTATTGAGGGGCCCTCCGGTCAGATCTTCACCCCTTATCTCTTATTGTAGTCAATGAATACTGAATGCTCTCTGTACATCTCAGGATTAGGCCCTCCGTGACCTCCCATTGAATCCATAGTTACAGACAGCTTTTCCTTTTATGTGGAAGGAGAATCCATCAGTCTAAATGTACCCAAAGCAACAATCATAATAATTAATAATGGTTTCCAAACTTTTTTTGTTATATGTTTTTTGACACAGTACATACGATCCCCTACATATTTTAGGGCCCAGTCCTGCATTCCTGAAGTTAATTGGAGTTTTGGGTACACAAGGAATGCAAGATTGGACTCTTAGGGCCTCATTCTGCAGCCATAACTTATGAGAGTAGTCCCTTCAGAAAAGTATCCTTCTTTAGGGCAGTACCTAAGGTGCTAACTGCCTCTGAAAGTTAAACCACGTATTTAGGTGCTTAAATACCAATTTAGGTGTCTAAATGTAGTTTCAAAATTGTGGCCTTATTAATTAACCACATTAAGGTGTGCTCTCACTATTAAGAAGATTTCAAGAGGTAACAAATTAAATTTGATCATTTTAAAGTTTTTTTAAAGTAATGACGTTTAAGATGAAGCTTTTCATCATACAGTGGTTGTTAAAAACACGGTACATGTACTGCATTAAGAATGGGTTTGGATATCAAGAAGCTGTATGAGTCTTTTTCTTTATTGAAAATTGTTTTTTCATAAGATTGCAATGAGTCTTACCAGTAATGTGTATTCAGTAACTAATTGGAGGTAAGGCAAAGGGAAGGAAGGGAAATTATTAATCTGCTTAAATACTACAGTCTGCGTATTAGTGTAGAGTTCATTAGTGCTTAGAGTAATGAACTAATAGTCAAGCAAGATTTTCAAACCTTACTGGTTATATGGATAGCTCAATTTTTGGGTGTCCAACTCAAGACACTCTATATAAAGGAGCTGTGTGCCCCTTCTCTGAAAATCAGGCACTTACAATGTGTTTCAAATTGACCATCCAAGAATTGAGGCACCCAAAATCATTTATCACTTTTGAAGATTTTGACCAAGACTCCTAAATCCTATTCCCAGTTTTGCAACTGTATTAAGGTGTAGCTTTGAGAAAGTCATAACTTATGTGCTTCACTTCACCCCAATGTAAAATGGGTATAATAATACCTACCTATCTTCTAGGGATATTGTAATGTTTGTAAAGTCATTTGAGATCCTTGGATGAAAGGTAATCTATATATGCAGAGTATTATTACAGTATATATTATTGTTATTTATTGAGAGTGGAATATGTACTCAGCCCCGTACAAATGTAGAAGATGACATAGGAATCAAACCTGCAAGGACCTGTAGATGGAATCCACAAAGCTGCTTAGGCACCTAAACCCAGATTTAAGCACCAGGATCCCATTTTTAGGTGCCTAAGCCCCCCCCCAGTGTAATGCACAAAACTCCTGCTGAACCCCGTAGGTGCCTAAACTCACTCAGTGCCTACAGGGTTTGGTGAAAGAGTGAGTGGAGCAGGAGAACTTGACCACGAGTATCTTGCCCACCAGGTGGGTGCTCTATCTCTGGACTACAGAGTCATTCCTACTCTTTCATTATTTATCCACAGTGAAACAGCTTCAACAGGAGAGACTGAGAGAGCCCTACATCAGACTATCCCATAGCTCAGTGCTTGAAGTACCCTCCTGGGAGGAGTGGAAGACCCCCTGTTCAAATCCTTTCTCCCCCTCTGGCAAAGAGGGGACAATTAAACCTTGGTCTCCCACATCCATGGTGAGCACTCTGGTCTAAAAGTTATAAAGTGGGCACCACCACCTCTTCCTTGAGCTGTTTTGTGTGGAGTGAGGCAGGTACTTAACTCATTCACACAAGAAATTACATAGGTGCCTAAGCCAGGAGAGGGGTTCCTGGTCATGGATCACTAGCAGAGCTAAGTGCCTATCTCTGAGAAGGGGGTTGGGGCTTAGTACATTGGCAGCTCACATTGGCTAGTTTAGACAGGGAGCCACCTAGCATGCTGGCTTTGTGGATTCCAGTCTAAGGCACCTATCTCTCCCCATTCATTGTTCAGGGAGCCTAGGTGCCTAACTTGGCTTTGTGGATAGCAGAGGTGTTCCTGTGATTTTTCTAGGTGCCTAAAAGTTAGCCATTGTGATGCTCAGCATTGCAACTCCTAAATCCCTTTATGGATTCCACCTTGTATGTCTTCTGGGAGGTGCTAAGTGCCTCCAACTCCCATGAAAACAATTGAGGTACTTAGCATTTTGGAGGAGATGCTCCTTGTTCTGCTACTTGTTTCTACACCATGTAGAATAAGACCCTGTCCCAAAAGATCTTACAGTCTCTAGGACCCTAAGCCTGCAAACTGCTCTGTTCAGGTGGACCATTGTACTCATGTAAAGCCTCATTAAATTAATTGATCTAGGGATTCTTACTCAGATGAGCAATCATTACTCATGTGAGTAGTCTCTTTGTTTTCACTGGGACTTCTTGAAAGGTTCATGATATGCAGGCTGCAGAATTAGGCACTCTACCGACATCAGTGGGAGTTCTGTCCATGATGGCTTGCTAGATCCAGCCCTACAAACAATATAGAATAGACATATAAGACAGTCTAAAGTTAAAATGGCTCAATTTTCAAAAAATATATGTATAGTTGATAGGTAAATGTTGTTATATTATTATCCATATTGTGGTTTGTGCTATTTAAATAATTTCTATTTCTTTCTTGACTCTTGATTAGTTAGCACTGGTTTTACTATTTCATTTTTTACAGCTAAATGATCTTATAGGCACATTTTAGAATGAAGCTAGAATGAAGTGGTGTTTTTTACTTTTCCTTCTAAATGTAGGTGAAAAAAACCCCTAATTTAAAATAATGGATATAAAAATATATAATTCTGCTACTTGTTTCAACATGATGTTGATTGTACTGGCAAATTTAGCTGAATTAGTTGTAAAATATTGTTAATGATATGCATGTGAGTAACTCAGGTCGAATATAGAAGAGAATACAAAGGGTCGGATTATTTAGTTCTTTTTGAAGAGGTCAAGTGAGGACGTCAGTTCAAGGACGTATTGCGCCATCTGCTGGTAATATCTATAATTTCCAGAGAGGATATTTCAAACTGGCTTTAAGTACAGTTCATTAAAAATACCAGACTGTAAGGGTTTGATTTTTTTTATTGTTGACATAATCAGTTGCAATTCTTATTACTCAAACAGGATAATGTAGTACTTAATATGTGGCAAAAATATTATTCTTGTAGACTTCAGAAGGTACTCAGCAAACAGAATAAAGCACTGTGACCCAGAAGCCCTCTGTAAATCAAGTGTCTAATTTCTCATTGCCATATTTCTGTGCCCTGAGCAAGCATTTTCTATTATATATGCTATAGAAAGGATCTAAAGTTTTTAAAATAATGTTTTCAACCAGTTAGTAGTGATGCAAACAGTATTTAAATAAACTTAAATGCTATGTTCTTTCTACTACCCATGATCATTAGTGATACTTGCTCAATTAATGTATGTCTAGCATATTTCCTTGATTTGTTTGCTAAAAGGGCTTTTATAGTCTGTAAATTATAGTTCTCCAGGAATATTAGTTTGTTTGAATAGCCAGGATGGAAGCTTGGACTTTGAAAGTTCCATCTTTTTTATATGTTTTTTTAATGGTGTATTTAACACAGTGTGTTGTCTTGCTTATTTTCATTATAGATCTTCTAGAGGGTGAGGCCTATACAGCCCATCAATGGAAAAGGTGAACATCTTTTTTTTTTCTAATATATTGTAATTTGAAAAATGTAAAGAGACACTCAGGTTCAAAAAATCTTATTTAAAACCAACATGTTTGATACCTATATTACCTATATTACAAATAATACTGTAGGGCCTGATCCAGCAAACAGGTATCCACCTAAATACCTTTATTCAGGTAAGTAGCCCCAGACTTCAAGTGTGTAGTTTTTGAAGGACAGGATCCTTACGTTGTTAAAACTGAAATTATTAAACTTAAATGAATTTGCTTTTTGTTATCTCTGCTGCTTATTTACTTCTTACCTTTCTTTCAATTTAGGCAAAGAAAAGAGACTAGTGAGTTTCCATTTTGTTTATAGTAATTTTCTAGTCCATTTCATTTCCACGTTTTTATACATTATGCTTTCATACACTATGTTTAGGTGGAGAACATTATGGGTGCTGATTTTTTTTGTTTTTTTAAAAAGTGAAAAAGAACCCACAGAATCATTTCTAGCTAATTTTTAAAACTTTGTAACGTCTGAATTTTGCCCCAAATTTTACTGGAGAATATCTTTCAAAATACTTGCTTGTGATTTCCTTGTTAAGAAACAGAGCGCTCGCTGTTGGGCTGATAAAGTTTGACATTGGAGTAAAATTTCTTGTTTACTGGAGTCAAAGTTACAAGACTCTAAGGATGGGCAGGTTTGACAAAAAGCATATAACCTGAATGAGATCAACGAGTCTCCCTGATTTTAAGGGCGGAAAGGGGCTTTAGAGATTACGGAAGCTTTGCTGTTATTTTGCCAACTCTAGAAAACTGTTTTCTCCTTTCTTCACTCCCACCAAAATAGGGATAAACCGTTTTACTTTTACTCCACTCAATCGCTTATTGTGTTTCCTGACTGCTACAGTGTGGTAATGGTTATCTGATCTCTTTCTTGAAATGAAATAATGCCCTCCCCCCATGCCGGTTCTCCTGACATCGATCAGATAATAACTAGAACTGAACATTTGTGTCAGCAGAGTTTGGGGAGCAACTAGTTGTTTGTCACTCAGGAATTTAACCAGATTAGTTCTCTTATATGGATTATATTCGCTGTTACTAAAGCGCATAAAGGTCGTAATCCAATTTATGCACATTACAGTAAGTATTAACTTTATTTGCTATTTTAAGTCTGCCAGTTGCATCATGTGTTGGTAAGCGGGTTAATACTAGTTCTTCTGATGCAATCCAACAGACTTCAAAATACAAAATGTAAACACGCTTACAGCCCACTTACGTCTTAGAAACTGACAACTTCTAGTAAATTTCTATCATTAAGGCACTTAGGAGACACTTTTAAGTAACTGCTGCAGACAGATCCTCACTCAGTCCTAAGGATCACTCTTTTTGAAAGACTCCTTCCAGTTAGCTGCGTGTTTCATTAAGATACTTAACAAAAGTCACTCATCATTTTTAACCCTCCTTCATTCATTTTGTCTCCACACAAGCTTTGTAAATGCCATTTCAAGTTATTTTATGCCGTCTTTTGTGTTCATTTCAAAAAATACTTTACAAAAGTTAAGGTTTGGGTTTTCTTAATTTCCTCTTTCTGCTCTCTCCTTGTAAAAAGGATCCCTCTAAAATTCCCAGACAAACTCAAGCAGCTCCCCTCCGTCGTGCAGTGCCCCCTCCTCATCCCCTGCTTTACTGCTGGGGGCTAAGGCTCTAGACATTGGTTACATTCCAGCAGTTTTAATCCGGTTTTTATTGTCAGACCTGAGTCGTTTACTCGGGGTTGGGTGGTGGGTTCCCCCCTCCTCCTTCCCCTCAGTAACCTGTTACTTTAAGTAATGCATTTGGGTTGTGATGGCAATGATCTGACTGTGAGGGCGGCCGGCCGGAGGGGTTAGTGATTTAGTTACTGTGTTTGATTGGCTCTTTTTACCTCTCTCTCCACGCTCTCCCTCTTTTCCTCCCTCCCTCCATTGCACAGTGTTATGTCTGTCTCAGTGTCAGGCTTGAGGTGCAGGGCGCATGCTCTAGTATCTCAGCCCCAGCCGCTGGAGCTGCTGCTGGGGGCTCAGTTTAATAAGAGAGAGAGAGAGAAAGAGACAGGGGGAAAAAGAAAGAAAGAGAATGTCCGCCATCTACTCTCCTCTCCTGTGCGCACTCTCAATCACAGCAGCTTCTTCATGAATTAGAGCTAAGGGGGTGGGGTGGGGGACAAAAGTACATACCCCAGCAAACCCCAGGGCCCCCAGGCATGGCCAGTTCGGTAAGTACATAGAATCCCCCTCTCTCCCCTCCCTTTCCTCTCCTCCTCCTCCTCCTCCACCCTGCGCTGCCCAGACACCGTTTAGTGCTTCCAATTAGAGAAAGGTTGGTGTGTTGGGGATTTTTTTTTAAGTGTGTGGCTTTTTCCTCTCGCTCGCTCTCCCTCCCTCCCCTCCTCTCTTTGCAATTGCATGAAGCGCACACACACATCTAGAGAGAGAGGGAGAGAGACGGTGGAGGCGAATAATAACCCAGCCATATTTCTGCAGCCGCAGCAGCCAGGGGAGCAGTGAGTACAGTACAGGGGACTCAGCGCAGGAGGCGCCGCTTAGGATGGTGCGTTCTCTCCGGCGTGGCTCTGACAGCCAGCGGCCCCCCAGTAACTTTCCCTTTATGCATGCATGTGTGTGTGCAAAACCAGCTGTTAGCGTGTCCCCCTCCTCTCCCCTCGAACCCCTGGACTGTCGCACTGGCAGCCGCTGGCGTTTTTATTTATGCATGGAGGGGGGGTTGTATTTTTGTTTTATCTCTTTCCCCCCCCCCCGCCGTTCCCCTTGCGCATCTTGACTTATTCTTTTTATTTGATGCCCATGCGATCTGGATTTAAATGCCTTGGAGTTTAGTTCCTTGCCACGAATATGCAATTTCAGGAACAATCCACCTCCAAATGAGACTTCTTTCTATTCTAAAGCATTATGGGGTGGTCCCCCCCCCCGTTTTCTTTGCCTTGGAAATACTGCCCTTGCGCGTGTTCATGTGTGTCCATTGTATTTGTGTTGGGGTTCTGTCTGCTTGCTTTGAGGCTGCATTCCGTTACAACCCGAGCCGATCGCTTCTTCGTCTTTCCTGTGGCGTGAATGCACGTTTAAGTGTCTGGGGTGGCTTCCCTCCCCCACCCCCTTGTTCTATGGCTATTTTCTTTGTGTATTTTGTTATTCGTGCTGCCCTAAAGCTGAGTGTGATCCTTCGCCTTCCTGCTCATTGTTGCCCTTCTCTCTCTCTCCAGTGTGCTGTTCAGGTGAAACTGGAGCTGGGGCACCGAGCCCAGGTTAGGAAGAAACCCACCGTGGAGGGGTTTACCCACGACTGGATGGTGTTTGTTAGAGGACCCGAGCACAGTAACATTCAGCACTTTGTGGAGAAAGTCGTCTTTCACTTGCATGAAAGCTTCCCTAGGCCAAAAAGAGGTAGGGCTCGAATACAAAAGTGGCTTGATAAATATGGATTTAATGTGTTTGCGTAAGGGGAGAGAGAAACACTCGCCTTTCAAGTCTTGCTTTACATGTATGCTCTGAGCGCTGGCAGGCGGCGACCGCTGCTGCAAAGAACTGCAGCCGGGCTCCTGGCGTCTCAGAAATCCTTGCATGCAAAGGACCATCAGGTGTACTGTATTTTTCTCTCCCGAAACGAGAACTCCCTAATCCCTCTGGCTGAGCTGGGAGTTAAGCAGCTGATGCATTTGTTGCGTGTTCAGGTGGGGAAACAAAAGCAGCATTTGTGCTCTCTCTCACAGTCAAGGGATTGGCATCTGGGCACTATTTTATCCCTGTGATTTATTTCTGCCTTTCCCCCTTGTCTTGCAATGACTCTGAGTTGCTGCCGCAATCATCTTTAATCTCTGCCGCCTGTGACTGCGTATTGGGCAAAGATTGCATGAGGTCTTGTCTTCGACAGCATCTTCATGCCTTGTTTTACTTTTGAATGGTGTCAGAATCTCTCAAACCCTACCCAGTAAATCGATAGTGTAGAGTGGTATATTTTGTGCTACATGTTGCATCCTGTTTCTAGATCTACATTTCTTTTAGTGTAGTAAGTACATGGGCTGGAGGAAAGTATCTGTATGCCTTGCTGGTGAATTTTGATATCGATATGACTTCTTAGTATGGACTACTGTTTTTACTAGTTATGCTACGTTTTGGGGTTTTGTTTAGTTATTGAATTTGCATAATCATTAGCACCCACCTTTCTTATTTTTTAAATACTATAGGACTTTTTTTTTAAAGTGGGTGGTACTAGTTGATTTTTGTTAATGGAGATTTTAAAATCTTTTGTTTTTTCAGTTTTGATTCTTTTGCTCTCAAAGCTGCTGTCTGATTGTTTTAGTTGGATTAGTGGAGGTAACAGTACAAATATAATAAGGTGCTTTGTTTGTGTGCAGGTTTATTTATCTAAGTAGACACAATGGTTAGTAGTTATCTCCCATTTGATCTGTAATCTTTATTGGCATCTAGAACTCCTGCAGTTCCTTAGAACAACATCATAATAAATCCATTCTGCTTAGAGCTATGTGGGAATTATTGAACATATAGAGAGTGAATAAAGAGAGGAAGCAATCAGTGTCAAGTTTAGAGGTAGCAAAGCTCTTGTTTTGTTAACATGTATACTTGTGTTAATGCTGTTCACTTATCAAACGTCAAGTTATGAATTTCTTCTTTTTACACTGAGTTTGTAGGATTGGGAGTCTGCTATGATTCTCTTCCCAGGTGCAAACTAACAGTTCCCTTTCATCCATCATTCAATCTAATTTATATTCACATCCCTAAAACAGTCATGCAGTGCACTCTGTCGGGTCCTAACTATTGTACAAGAGACTGCATAATACAATTTTCAGTGATTTTCATACATCTATGCTATACTGTCAGCAAAATAATTCCCTATAAGAATGTGGATTTTTCTCGCAGTTTCCCATCTTCTTTTTGCATTTATTACTGACTGATGTGCACAAAAAGACAATTTATTTAAAGAAATATTAATTTGCATAAGAAACTTGGTGAAGAAGTGAGAGCTGTCTAAGGAGTCTAAACAGCTAGGTAACTTTGTCTGCATACTGTGAACAGATTATTATACTGAAATCAATGGTAGAAAGTGCTTTTCATATCTTAGAGCTGTATCTACGCCATAGTGGTGTTTTGTGAAACACTCTGCCTTTATTCCCCATGCTAATGACTTTCTGTCCAGCCTGAGGGAACGTGACTCTGTAGCCCAGACCTGGGGATTGTTGTTAGGTGTGGTACAAAGCTAGTTTAACTGTAATATATTTTTAGGACTTTGCAAGTGAAAGATGTATGGTTGTTTTGTTGAGTATGCTGGGCTGCAGAATTATGTTATGCAGCTATTAAAACCATTGTTTTAAAGTGTTTATTTTGGGTTTTTATTTGTATGTGTTTTTCATGATGTGACAAGTGCTGGGAAAAGCGCCAGCTTACATAGCCCGGGAGAGGACTTGTCATATTGTAATTACACATGACTCAGATTGTGAGAGACCATTCTGTTTATTGGGAACAGTTAGTTGTAAATTCAGTCTATGCTGAACATCTCTCACTTCTGGGATTCATTTTGACACATCAAAAATCTCCTAGCCATTTCAGACCTTATAAGTCAGAATGTGGAAGATTAGCGTCAGGTTATTAAGGATACTTTGTTTGTTTGTGCTACCCAACATTTACTCTGGTAAAAACCTTAGAAAAGAGTTTGTTTTATATGTCCCTTGTGATTTAGTGGATGGAAAAGTATTACATTAATTTTTGTAATCTATAATGATTGATTTTTTTGGAAAAAGTTGTTCAGACTTTTTGATCTTATATATTAATAGTTTGATTTAACCACAGATGGTCTTTACCATGATATCCAAAATATTTCATTGTAATGCTTTTGCTTGCAATCAGATGTCAGGCACTTTCTCTATCACTGTTTTTAAAGTTGCAAACTTTTATTGATTATTTTGTGTAAAAACTTGGCAGAATTTTTTTTCTTTGTATAATTTTAATGGATATAACTGATGTTTGTTTATTTAAAAATTCTTTATTGATTTAAATTTTCACAGTGGTGCGGAATTTTGCGGGAATAAGACAGTATTTAATAACACTAGATGCTGAGATTCAAAAAGTTAAGGCTTTATGGCAATTAAAACACATAGTCAACATTGTATTTCAAAATATCAACATAAATATCCTTAAATCAAACTACATCGTGAAGCAAAAAAAGATGGAAAAAATATTTCGTCGATCTGTGTGTAGTGAAATGATGTTTATCGATATTTATGGATAAAACACCTAATTGTTCCAAGGCTAAAGATAATTTATCAAACAAACATTTGATAGCTTGTCAGACAAATGAAGTCCTGGGATTAGGAGGAGGGAAGTAGGTGTACAGCACAAATCAAAGCAACATGTCATTACTTTGGCTTGTTGTTATAACATTATTCCTTAGTTTTTGATAGGTGATATTAGATATTGCTATATCTAATATTTGATATTGCTTCCATGGAATGATGCTGAAAATGGCTGCTTTAACAGGAATGATAGTAGCTAGTAGCAAAAGTTAAACTCATTAAGACTATTTGCAAAGCTGTCACATCATTTTGAAAAAAATAATTGGACATGCTATCATAGGTTTCATTTGGTTTATAATGTGTTGCTACTACTAGGTCACTTTTTTACTTATTGCAGTTTAACTTGGAGCACTAAAAAGGAATATATTTGTAAAGAAAACTCTTTTATGAAACTAGAAGTTACTCTACTGAAGAGGGTATGTTTACATGAACATCTTATAAACTATCAAAGCTCTGTGTACAGCTCTATTACTGCATATTGCCTTTTGACACTTTGACTTCATTGGTGATATTATAACTAGTAAGGGTTGGGCAACTTATAAAAATGAAGGTGTGTCCAGGTTGTATGTACATAACCTACATTCTTTTAATGGGAGCTGCATGTACAAATAGAGGGATGTGTGTACCCCAAAGTTACACTGGTTTAATTAAAGTGAAGATCTAGCTATGAGGATAGTGTAGTTCTTGTTTTTTGTTTTGTTTTTGTTTGTTTTAAACATTTAATTGGATCACTCCAGTTTGCCTTATAAATCTTCTTCTTTCTTTCAATTTCCCCCCTTTAGCGCTGTCCACACACACACACACACACACACACACACACACACACACACACACA
>NW_020664464.1:6170462-6282288 GCF_002925995.2 Terrapene triunguis | reverse complement strand
CACACACACACACACACACACACACACACACACACACACACACACACTGCTGTTGGGGTGAGATCGGCTTTCCTGCAGTTGCTGCCATCTACAACATCTACCCCTCTCCACCTCGAAAGGCATGCCCTCACCATTTTTCATCAAATCTCCCCTTAAAACCTAAATTGGCAGTAACTCTTCTTCCTGTTATTGGCCTTATGATTGAATAATTTATTTATTGTACCATGTATTATGCTGTCGCTTTCAATGACTTTATCTCTATACTGCTTTCTGTTTAATGGCCTGATGTGACCCCTTTACTCACATGAGTAGTCCCAGTGAAAACAATGGAACTACTTGTGTCATTAAGGAGGGTAGACTCAAGTCCAGACTTTGTGTTTTGGGATACAGTTTGCACGAAAGAGGCTTTTAAAATAGTGGTGGTATTACTTCAATATAAATCATGTAATAATGCAAATAACTACAACTATTAGTTCTTGGATTATTTATACTTCAAGACACCAAAAGCCTGTCCTTTGGAAATAATTTGGAGCTACCATGTAATGTGCAGAACTTATTGATTAATTACAAAACAGACAACACTTCTTTCTTCAGATAAATGAGAAGATGCTTGTTAATGTGGAGGCACAATATTTAAAAGAATATCAGTGGAATTGAATCTTGTCACAGGCTAAGTTTCCTGTTGCTATATAAATACCAAGATTATCTACAAAGGACAAACTGTTGATCCTCTGATCATATTAGGTAGCTTTATTTCTATTACACCAACTGATTTATGAAATGTTTAATATTTTTTTCTGTTGCATGTTGGTTCACTAGCATAGCAGTTGGTACTTTTTCTACTATTGGCTTGCTGTACTTCTCTTGGGTAAGAGAAAAGATATATTGAGTGCTTCAGCTGAATTTTATAAAAGTACAGTTTAAAAACAATGTATTAGTAGCATGAATCTAATGGTCCCATATGTTAGTGACAATTGGGAGGCACAGCTCCATTGTAATAGAAAATCCATTATATTTCTGGCAATGAACTTTTATCTTACAGCTAGGATTTGTTATTGACTAGTGGTGTGTTTTTGTTTTTGCCCGAGAGAAACTATACCAATTTTTTTTTTTCCTTTTGGTTGAGGGAGAGAGATTGTGTGGGTATGAGACTTCTTGCACACTGGAATATTTCATGTTGTAAAAGATAGCTGTTCACTTTGCTATGTATGGAAAGAATAAAGCAACATTACTTAAAATATATAAAAGTATTAATTATAGGAATGTGATTGAAAGAGGTGGTTGTCTACTTTATAGGGAAGATCTGCTTAAAAGTGTGGTGAACTTAATGCCCATATTTGTTTTAACATGTAAGCAGTGTGGTATATTTATGTTTTCCCAGCTTTGCTTGATTATGTCAAGGTATCAATTAGTTTTATGTAAAACTTTGTCTGATTCTATACTTTAACCACAGCATTATAAAATATACTTAACATGAGTTCTTGAACAAAGAAAGGGTTCCATTGTAGTGGAAGCTTTCCTTCCATTTTATGCCATGTTTTTTCCTGTTGTATTTCCCCAGCCCAGATAAGCATCTGTTTAAATGAACAGTCACCTTAAGAGAGTCACTGTGACTGATCATAAGGGAGTTTTATGTTCTGATTGTGTTTCTTCTTCCTTACAGGACTAACTTCTACAGTCCTTATTTCATACTTGGGCAAAACTCCCATTGATTAGAAAGGGAGCTTTGCCTCAGTAAAGACTACAGTATTTGACCCCTAGTGAAGTAAGGATCTTTCAGAATTGGAAATGTAGGACTAAAGACTAATCTTTGAGATGTGGGGCATGCTGGGTGTTGATTATGGAACTGGCTGTTGTGCATGTCTGCACAAACATAGTAGCTGACTTCAATTCTAACAAGTCATGGTATGTGATGACACATGCTGCACAACTGAAATCCAGTCTGGCCCTAAACCTTCAGTGTTCAATAATGTGGCTCTAGATTTTCTGTCCCAAATTACATTAGAGCTGTCCCTCAATTCATATGTGAGCTAAACAAGAAATCCCTGGAGGCAGTATGTTTTTGGGTAAGTCTAAATGTCCAGTTGATCATCATAGTTATATTTTTTTAAAGTATCTCTTACCTGTGTTACTAATGCTACTTTGGATTAGTAAAACTAAGCCTTTATTTATTTATTTATTTATTTATTTATTTTATTTATTTATTTTAAATATCAGTTGTCATTGTTCATGCTGCTTGCTCTTTGCCATTCATTTAGTATGCACATGGGAAATAGATTGGTTTAGTGTCACTTTCTTGCTCTTGGATTCCTTTGCTCACAGAAATTGCATTGGTTTAACTAAATCAGTTTCTAAATTTACATGATCACTTCAGTGCAATTTCAATGTGTAGACCACACTTTATATGCTGTCTCAAGCAATATTTATGTTGCAGTCAGTTAAAGGGAATGTTTAAAATGACAAAGTAACCAGTTTTGTTTTAATTTAATCTTTCATCAAAGCACATCTAATATTACATTTTGTAACACTCTTTAATGACCTAAGTTTGGGCCTTTAAAAATGCTTGACAGTATTCCCTTAACTGCTGTATTCTAAAACATTTACCATAAATATGTATAAAATAGAAAAACTACCAATAACACAACTTAGTGGAGTAAATGCAATGCTGTTGAAAATGTAGAAATTTGTTCTTGTTACTAGGGGTGTGGGTGGGTGGAAGGTGGCTCATGTAATTTATGCTATGAACTATTTGGGTCTCTTTCCCCCTCCCACTTACTACATGGGCCGGTTACCTGCATGTATTGGCTCCAACACAGAGTAAGACTGTACTAGGGAGTTTGGCTGCTGTGTGACATGTTTTCTCCAGAAACGTTAAAACTTGGAAAGTTAGAGGCATGGTGTCATTTCCATCCCACCAATCTCTTATTTTTATTGTTTTTACCTTCTGGGGATTAAAAAAAATCAGAGGCCTGCTCCTCCTCCTTTTAAAATTACTGGCAGAACACCCGTTGACATAAAGGAGCAAGTTCTTAGTGACTTGAGTGGGAACAGGATTGGGACCTAGGAAACCTTATTTGCTGTACTAGTATCTGGAGTCTGGCTTCTATTTACCTTGTGTATTACCTGCTCTAATACAAATAGAGATTTGATCACTAGTTTCTTCAGTATGTAGCAGGACTTCTTCTACTTGGACCAGTGAATTGTGGCTGCATCTTTTCACCTTATAACTGAACTGAACCTATCAAATATGTTGGAGGTTTTTGTAATTTTTGAAGGGGAGATTTCTTTCTGCCTTGTTCTTCTTCTAAAAGTGACGCTGGTAAAATATGAGACCTGTGGTCCTCAGAGCAAATATTATCCTTTTATCAGCAGAATAGTTACAGCATCAGCAGTAGAATTGGCCACCAATGGATTTCAACTATAGTCCGAAAGGACCAGCTCTAGTGTCAAGAGGGCAATTCAGTTTGTGTCATCCAGAATATTTTGAGATTAAAAATCATTAACACACTTTCACTTTCCTGACATAGGTGTATAACATTTAGAGTACAAAACTGTCTAAAATTGTCATCTTATACACTCTTTCAATATGTTAGATGGCATCATCTTTTGGAAATTATAGTGGAGTTTCATAGATTACTGCATTAAATTCACCATATTAAAACTTCATGTCTCATGCTTATAGTGAATTATAACTGCATCTTCTTCTTTTCCAGTATATATAAATCCACATCAGAACCATTTTTTAAGAGCCATTTTCAATTTTTTGGCATTGTCACTTCAGGCTAAGTTTCTCATATTCCACAGCAATGTCCAAGTTTTACTTAAGTACACAGTCCATTAAGCTTTTAACTGCAGGACTGAACAGTGTATTTCTGTGCTATTGGTGCAAATTGAAATGGAACATAAATCGATAAACTATACCTGATCAGAATGTAGTATTCTATGCGTCAGGTAACATAGAAGTTTCCTCTGGCAGAAATAACTGGTGCCTTTGACAGCAACAAACTGGCTCTATGACGACAGATTTACGTTAAAGGTACATTAGCTGTGGAACTTGAACTGAAATAAAGAAACTTAAATACAAGACTGAAATGTGCTCCTTGTTCTTAGATTTTCTTAAGATGTCTGTTACTAGTTTTGTCTGCAGTACCTCAGTGCAAGTCATATTAAAGATTAAGTTCTGGTGGTAGTACTGTGGAGTGTGGCTTGTGTGAGGTTTTTGGCATGATTTCCTAGTGCTATGGTTTTTTTTTTTTTTTTCCCTCCACATAGAATGTTCCATTGAGATTAGATGTTTATTCAAAGAGATTGGACACCAGGATATGGCATATTTCTGCTACGCAGTTAATCTGATCCCAGTCAAAATTGCTGGTGATAAATCCCAATTCAATCTAGATACTCAACTGACATTTCTTAAAAAGTTGGCTGAAGATAAAAGAATGTATCAAATGAAAGTTTTGGGAAGATCTTGCTATGTCATTAGCTTATCCATTTCATACCAACTAATCTCAGTGGAAATGTGCTGTACCTGCTGAGTAGCATTTCAGCGTGAATACAATATTTCCAGTCTTAAAAAAAAACCAAAAAACTTGTAACTTTTTGAAAGAGCTGGCTGGGTTTATACTTGATATGTAAATGTTCTGGTGATAACAGGAGGGAAAATGAAACAAACTTGAGGTAGTATGATACATGAGACAATGGGCATACTGCACCTCATTTGCTTTAAAGGGGTACAAATACTTAGGTTCATTACACGTGAGACTGACTTCTTTAAACTTACGAAAACTTTATCAGAATTCTAAAAATCCTTTGAGAGTGAAATTCTTTAGTGTTCATGCAGGTGGATTGATTATATGATTAGTGGTGTGTTTTTTTTGGCTTGCTTTTTGTTTTTTATTGCCTCAGGAAAAAATACTAGATGCAAAAGAAATCTCAGAATGCAGAAGTTGACTAATGCAGGATATAACTAGGTAGCCTGCACTCAGAATAATGTCTTGTGTGGCTATTTAGTGTCTTTTCTCTGCATCAGTCCATTTCAGTCTTTAAATATTGGTCAGTGGTATTATTTGGGACTTGGGTAATCAGTTCACTGGCACAATGATGTGCAATAAGATTTATTTTCAGGTGCTGGGATGCTGTTGGAATAAACAGTGTGCTCTCTTTCATCTTAGTGGAATTCATGGGCAAAGTCTGATAGAAGTTTAACTTGTACTTCTAACAAGAAAGAAATTGATCAATAGTTATCACAAAATAAAATGTCTGAGCGGATGGGGAAAACACATACTTGTATGCAAAGCGTGAATCCAAAATGTATTAGTGAGATGCTAAGTTTTGGCTACACGCATTTTATAAGTAATTTAAAGAAGTTAGTTGAATGTTTATATGTTTCAGTTGATAGGGTGTATTTGTTTAGTTTCGGTTAAAACATTTTTTATCTTCTCTCTCTAATAATTCAGCTGTATGTAAAACACAGAGAAATGAAAATATAATGTATATAGGTGTTTTTTAAGTCTTGGCATTTTACGTGCTGATTGCATTTAAAAAAAAGTGTGCTTCTGGTTTGTAAAACAATTGGGTTCTCGTTGAATATATTGTAAAACCATTTCCTAATGTATTGATGTTGTAATTGAGGCTGTGTTTTGCTGTACTATGCATTGTGATTAAAGAAGGGAAAAGGAGGAGTATGGAAATGTGGTTTATATGATTACTTCTAGCTGTAGGTGGCCATATATTTGACAAGTTTTGTCATATTTCAGTCACATTGTCCTGTATGCCTCATAAAGGCTTGAGGATATAGTACGCTAATTTCAAAAGGCATGTAGGCTTCAGAGTATTGAAAAATCAATCTATACTCAGAATTGATATAAAAGTGTCTTCAGTACCTTGCCAAAAATCGTTTACCCTCATTTGATGATGTAATTTTTTTAATGTGTTAGGCAATGAGATTCTGTTTACTACCAATTAGAAATTGCAGTAATGTTTGTAGTATGATGTCATTCCCCCATATAGTGTTAATGCTTAACTATTTCCGCTACTTACCAGCAAAGGACTGCATCTTACTATTGATCTTAAACGGAACTCCCCGCTGATTCCACTAAGGAGTTAAGATATGTTTCTTCAAATTTCCTAGTAAAATCTAGGTGGTTGGTGGAAGTGTTCTGTTTTAAAATCAATAGCATGCTGTGGCCCTAAATATCTTTAACTTCCACAGTTTCAGGTAAGTGATTGCCTTGTAGCTAATGAAAACTATTTTGTGCCATTGAAGCATATGAATTGACTTATTTTTCTTACTCTATAATTTTATACAAGCAAGCATAACTTTAGACAGTGTGAATTTTTGTATAGCCTCACACTTAAGGATAGAACAGTGAGACAAGTGTGTTGATTTTTCAAATTATTATGAGGGTAGACTCACAAGGGAGAAAACACCAGCTTTATTACATGCAAGAAGTGCAAAACTGAACAAAAAAATCTTTGTTGCTTGGTAGCAGATAGATATTGCCATTCATTGTTGAGATACTGAACAGCTTGTATTAAGCCTAAATGCACTGTTTGAATCTGCTAATACGAGGGCTGGCACAAAAATCTCAGTTCAGTCAGTGAGTTAGTTATCCATTATGCTCTTGTTTTGAGCAGAAGTTGTAGGAGCATAGTGTATCTCTGTGAAACAAGGGCTGAAAGACAAGGTGGTCTGCATTTGTAGACTTGTAAAGGAAATCCAAATCTTCTTTATATGCTTGTGGGGAGACCTTGCTTTAGCTCTCGTATGCTAACTCAGGAGGGCAAATGATTCAAAAGAATAATCTTGAAATTGGTTAGGAAGAAAAACGATTTGACTCTGTAGGCTGGGGGCCAGCAAATATGGTGTTTTCATTGAGTGCATGGGAAACAGGGCCAGCTTAGAATTTAAAGAAAATGTTCACTACTCCAGAAGAGAGGCCTCCTTTAAGCGCTCGTCCTACTCATTGAAGTCATTTTGAGGTTCATTATTGTACCTGTTTTTTAAAGGTATCTTCAAATGTTTTATCCCAGTTTGGTGCAAATTTAAAAATAGATATTGTACTGACGCATTTGGTAAGGCTCTTTACAGAATGCTCTCACTGTAAATGAAGCAATAACATGTACACAAAATCCATGTCAGTTCGGTCATACTTGTTGCACTTTGAATTTGTTTTCTGTAAAGTATTTAAAACTCTTACATAATCTTTGCTGAGCACCCCACTTCACACTTAGGGCATTGTTAATTTCAGTGGGTGACTTTGTTTGGCCTGTACTAATACCTTATTTCAGGATGTACATCAGTGATTCAAAATGATTTAATATTAAGAATGTTGGTACTGGGCAATATGTAATTGTACAAAAGAGAAAGTACTCTATGTTGAATCAAGTACAGAGACTTTAGAGAGCTTCTGTTGGATCAGTTGCACCCAAATCAAGACCTCTAAAAACCAGACTTTTATGAATTATTTCTAAAATATTTTCCTTAACATTTGTGTATGAAGTGGGAAAAGTGGTTTATTTTTAAAGGAATAACATGCTCCTCCAGTGTTGGCAAGCCTGGTTGTATGAGAACAAGAAAGTGAAACTTATTAGAAAGTGACTATAATTAAGTGGAAACTAACAAATCTTTTGTTTTCATTATCCAAGCTGAACCTGATACAAAGATAAACAGTGAAGTGCAAACTAGACTTAAAAATTCTTTCATCTTAAGAGAAATGTTACTAGTAGCACAGGTAAGGGAGTCTAACATTTTGCATAGTTCTTCTCCCCCACACATCTTATTGACAGTCTCCCTTCACACACTCAAATCAGAGGCCTTCTCTGGTGTTGAGAATCTGCATGTGGGGTGGGTCCAGATGCCACTGTGTGCATTTTCTCCCTACTGATCCCATGGGGATTTTGTTTACAAGTTAGTACATCTTGAGGACTCATCACTACCAATGAACAGCACCTTGATTGGGGCTCTAGGGCAGTAGCAGGTGAAGGAATCTTTGTCAGCATGTCTCTTTTAGAACCATTCTCTGCAAAGATGCTGTGGTGGAAGGGGGAGAAGTGGCTATGGAGACATGAATCTAAAACAATTTCTGAGATCCTGTAAGCGAAGTCCTGCAAGGGCCTTTGTTGTTGCGCTTTGTGCTCAAAAACTAAAAACTTAGGCAAAGCTTAAAGCTGCATTCCTATCTTGAAGCTAGTACTAGAAGTAATGCACTAGATAACATCCATGTCATTTACTTCATAACAGATAGCCTTTGGTCATCTCAAAATAGCTAGTGATAGGAATTTGAAACAATTTACAGTTTGTCCAGTAATAATGTTTCATTCTGGAAGGCATGTGTGTATCTTTGAGTGAAAACACTACTTGTCATTTGTAAAGCAGAAGGACTTGTTTTCTTTCTTGGGTTTTAGTTATTTTTATTAAAGAAGCAATATTATTTTAAAGAGTTTCCAGCAAGCTTTTTTTTTTATTCCCTCTGCCCCCCAGTATAGCATACATTCAAAGTATTGAATTGTCCTTTAGTATGCTAAGGTTTACTACTCTACTATAATTAATGCTGCTGTTCTTAAAGTTGACAGACACCACTGTTTTTCCTATGTCATAAAATACCTGCAAGGTTAAAACTTGTTATAAGCATTTTTGGAAGCTAAAATGTAAGAGAATCATTTTGGCAGGGTGTTAAGCTTATGCTTACTCTTCTTAACCATTCTTTTATTTCAATAAATACAGCGTATCCTACAGACTCCTTTTACATTTAGCAAGACTTCAGGAGTGAGATTTCGGGGCCCACTGAAGTCAACGGGAGTTCTGCCACTTACTCAAAATGGATTCAGGATTTCCCCCCGGTCTGAAAATTCAGAGTCTGATCCTACAAACACTTACTACTGTGACTACTCACAGTAGGAAGTCCTATGCACTGAAGCATGTGTTACCAGGACTGGGATAATAGAGAATCCGCTGAAAGGACTAACCTGTTTTACATCCTCTTATTTATCCCAAGTATAGTTCTTTTTTTTTTTTTTTAAGTCTATTTACAGATTGAGGAATAAGTTTTCTTTGCATGTAGTTTTCAGTTTCAGTAGGGCCCTTACTCTAGTTTGGAAATATGCAAATAAAATATATTTTAAAATTTGTTCTAACAACTTTTGGGAATGATTCTGCGCTGTCATGCCAGTGGGAATCATGGAAGTCAATGGCATTACAACTAGCCCTTTTGCCCAACAAATTTCCTTTGGTAGTTTATTTTAGCCTCCAGTATTTATTTAGCATTATTAATATTTTACACTTTTAAAAATATCATTACCTGTTTTTAATATTAAATATACTGCCTACAACTACCTGTTGCATAGTAAAAATTGGTATGAATAAAATTTTTTGTATGCAGTAAAAGAATACAATCCAATGCTCTTAATGCCTTTGGCAGTCTTATGTAAAGACACTAAACAGACCTGTCAGTTACTCCAGATCAGATCAAGTAATCCAACAACATAAAGATAACAAATTAATCAACTTCCCTGATGCCACTGCTACCTACTCCGTCCTATCCAACACCCTTCTCCTAATGGGCAAGGAACAATATGTTAAGTCACTCTCATTACCTATCACTAGTGCTGTGCAAAATTTCAGTATAAATGAATAGTCCTTATTTTAAAAAATGGTGCAGATTCTGCTCTTACGGCAGTGTAAACTTGGAGTAAGTCCACTAAAGTTTGGGCCAGATGATGTGATGCTGCAGCTGGAGCCACACAAGCAAACTTGTGACTTAATGGGTCTCTACATGCACTTATGGTCTGAGTCCTGCAAAGGTTTTCCCATTGAGGTCTGTTAGTAATAAATCTATAGAAGCAGAGGCGAAAACTTTCAAATTTGGGTGCTGAACTGTAGACACCCAAATTTGAAAGTGTTGACTAGTCTTTTAAGAATGTAAATTGGATTTCTATAAAAGGGGAAAAAGTACACCCACAGTATAGAATAGCAGGGCTCTTGGAGCGTTCTGTGTTGATGCAAACAAAAACTTGCAGTAGTGGTGAATTGTGATCTGGCTTCACTTTTGTGTTAGCTTGCTGTAGCTATGTTGTATAAATGGCAATACTTTAGGAAACCTAAAAAGTTTGCATTAACATTTATACAGTGATGGTTACATTTTATTTTATATTACAAGCTTTTTTTTTTTTTTTTTTGTGAATGTCTGGTCATTGCATACTGGAAAAAAATTGGTTTTCACATATGGGACTCTTCTGTGGACAAAGTAAATGACGCTGTAGACCATACATGAGAATAAATGTTAATACTTGACAAAAATTAGCTTGTCAAATAGACTGGCTATGGAATAATTTTGTTGTCCATTCCATTGGCTAGCAATTAAATAGAAATGATCTGGTTTCTGTGGAACAGTACTGCATTAGATTGCGTCCTCGAGTTTTTAGTTAAAGGCAAAGTTAAACCGCTGCTGTAGATTCTGCAAGTTCATAACAAAAGAAAGAGTTTAACTTGACTATTTATTTTTGTATAATATTTCTAGTTTTCAGAGAGAGTGGCTGTGTTAGGTGTTTCTTTTCATGTTTCATGCTTGAACTGCAAGTCTGCAGGAATTATAATACCATAATCTATATGTGGATGTAAACTTGGAATGCAGAAGTACAGACTTGTTTATTGTGTAGTTTTTCAGATATTACTCATTTCAAATTATATCAGAACTTGTGCTTATTTTTTATAAATAGCTTAAATCTGGGAACTTGTCAATTTGCCTGTCTAGACAAATAGGTATTTTAAGTCTTGTTTTAGTTGCTTCCTTTATGGCCTGTTTTGTCATCGAGATACAACACTAATTCCTTGATTCAAATCTAAATTAGTCTTTGTTCCTTGAACTTAATCTTTCCCTGTGTGTGTGTGTGTGTGTGTGTGTGCACACAATACACCATTAAAATCAAACTATATATCAAACATAGCTATCTTAGTACTATATTATTGTTTTCATGCCTATTGTAATAAGTTTAGAAAAACAAAAGAATTAAATTTTTTTGGCTTGAACAAGATGTGATTTTGGAATCTCCTGCTGTGATTAGATCAGTGTGTTTGCCTCAAAGCTTCAGTCATTTAATCTAAACTCAGACTCTACTGAAAATTTTTGGCATATTCTCTGTTTGAAAATAATACTATTTATAAATGAAGACTGGCATCTGTATCCTTGCATGAAAAACATTGCAGCAAATTAGTGGTGTTTAAGACAGTCATGTAATCAGACACTGAAGATAAATTTTCAGCGGCTTGTTTTCTTTCAAACAACAAAATTTGGTCATTTTCTGTAACTTTTTTTTATTAATCTAAAATAACTGGTCTCTAAATTTCAATGATAAACCAGTTCCATTCATAAAGCTACTATGAGAGCACAAAAGATTTATTGCAAATTAAAGGCACAATGAGTACTAAAAACCTTTCCAGCTATAGCCAGCTGTACAATTATTCAAGTTTTTTTGCAACTTTTACCAAACTAAGTCAAGAATAGTAGGCTCCAGATAAAGTATGTAAAAGCCTAGCTAATCCTTAGATGAGTTACTTCAAAAGTTCCACAAGAGAATAAAATCAGTAAAAAGAATGGATTAAATGTTACTGTTTCCATTTTTGTCTTACATTTACAAAACCTTAAAATGAATCTCCAGGTTTTGCCCATTTTTTAAAAAGAAAATTAAGTATTCTGCTATGGGGGCATTAATCTTAAATTTGCTTTAGCTTTATTTGGCAGCTGTATTATCAGTTCAGAGTGCATGTGTGTTGGGGGGGGGGGGAATTGTTCACTCAAATAATAGAAATTGTGGCCAAGTATTTGAACTGGTATTTTGGGTTAAATAGAATATTAACAATGTGAACACAGAACTGTTTAATTGTATTATAAATTGATAGCACATGTCCTGCTTTTTATCTAGTGGAGGGGGTAATTTGTCAGAAGTTTGGGGTAGGAAAAAGGACAGAGTAGAGGTGTGTGTGTGTGTGTGTGTGTGTGTGTTTAAATTAGCTGGAAACTAGCAGGGTTTTAAAGGCTTTTGGATTTCTCTTTAATCCTTAAACTAACATGGGTTATGCTACTCTGATAATGTTTGTCTTAATTGACAGGGTGGATTTTTCTTCTTTGGAGAAGTAGATAATTATGCCTCAATTTGTTCAAATATGTATCTTTCATGAATGCATGGATGTTTGGGGGAAAAAGCATTTTTAGTGTTTATATAGAAGAATTAAAATGCTGGCTACCTGTTTCTGTCTCTGAAATGTATTATACACATATCAGACACTGTGGTAATGTTGCCAAAGTAATTTTTGTTTTCTTGCATAAGATAAGAACATAAAAGACTGGCCATACTGGGCCAGACCAGTGGTCCATCTAGCCTAGTAGCCTGTCTTCCAACAATCTGGGAAGATAATGGCACAATGATTAAAATATAGATCCTTGTGGATACCTGCAACATCTGACTTTCACTGTATTTTTACTTGAGGATATTTAGGTTGTTGTTTCTTTCTTGTTACAAGTAACAACCAAGAGGACAATCACTGAAAGAGTAGAGGGGGAAAATTCTTCCTCCCTCCCCCCCCATCTTTTCTTTGTGCACTTCACATAACTTTGTATGTAGTTTTGGTATTTCTCTGTGTATCTATACTTAAGTGGGGAAAATGTGCTTCCAAAACCACAAAAACTGATACTGAAATACAGAAGCAGGTGGACTACCTTAACCATTTTTACTCCCAGTTTTTGAAATTGACTATATTTCAAGTTGACTCTCCAATATTTTTTCCCTCAAGTTTCTGGTGGTAATCTGTTCTTGTATTTTGTTTTTATTTCCTATCTCTGTGTCCTAAAATTAGCTTTTATTTAATGATAATGACATAAGGTAACAAGTTTGTACAAGTTGGTACTCTAGTTGATATTTATGTATCAAAGCAGCTAGACTACAATTCAGCCCTATTAAGCTGTAGCAAGGTAAACTGGTCTAGTAAATCAGAGAACTTTCTCCATAAAAGCAAACTTGTATTTTTTTTTTTATCTGATTAAGGTGAGGCAAAAGCAGGGGGAATAAAATGATGTATTGATTTTAGCATTGTGAGCAAAAGAAGAGCCAAATTACTTTTGCTTGAAACATAATTGCCCCAGTGTTAAGATTTTGTTTTATTTCTGTTTGAATGTGTAGGAATTAGAACGTTTTATCTTTCCTGTTTGTTTGTCTGAAGTTTTTTAGCAGTGCCCCAAGGCAAGTACTGGAGGATGGCTTTGAAGCCCTGCAGGCAAGCTGGGATATCAAAGGGCTACAGGAATTCAGCATTAATTGTTTTATGGCTTGCCAGAAATCAGACCTATTTGTATAGGTAGCACAGAAAATAGCTGTGATTTGACAATTTGGTGCCATTTATATCCACCATAAAAAGAGAAAAGAAAAAGTTAAAGGGGTATTTTGGAAACAGGAACTAAGTTGTAAATGCAAATTGCTTCACCGTTTTCTCAAAGGAACAAAAAGGAAGCAGGGTTTAGGACTTTTTTATTGAAGCTAAATTAACAAGGACCCTGTCTGCTCTAAGGATATTTAATACTGTACTCATACTGTGGAATTGTTTGTTCCTTTAGAACAAAATTATCAGAGCCCAAAAATGTACTAATAATTAAAATAATCTGTATTGAATGTCAGAATGGGAAATACCTGCTGCTCTGTTGGTTTATGTGGTAGCATGATCTGAATGCTCTCACTTCTAGTGACTTTTGAAGTGGAATTCTACATTTGCCATAGAGTTTCAGCAAGATGCCTTTCAGGTGATTGCAAAAGGGTCAATAATTATTGTGGGTTATTGTTCACTTTGTATTTATGACTAACTTGTGATTAGACTTTCAAATTTGCACATGTATGGAATATTTTTGCAATTATCCAGGTAAGGGACTCGTTCTAGCCATCTTGAAAATGCATTGGTTCCCCACAATGTAGTTTGTGGGTGTTTTGTGTGGCACTTGAGTGCTTTACTAAGCCCATGGTGACCATAACTCATTTGAATTTGCCATGCTTTTCAGCTAGCTGTGCTGGATATTCTGAACACGAAAAATGTGGTGGAGGGCCCAGAATGAAGTAGGGGAGAAGTGCATTCACTTGGGTGCTGAATCAGATGCTTACGGCAATGGCAGCAATGCTGTTGGAGCACATTCTCTTAATCCAAAAGCATTTCTAGAGAAAGAATTGAAATAGCAGGGCTATGAGTAGAAGAAAGGAAAAAGCCATGGCTAGATCTGGTTATGTGTTTAAAAGGTGGTGGTGGTGGAAATGGAACAATTGCAGGTGTGGAAAACTGCTACTGTCAGGAGAGATATTGACAATCTTAAATCCAGAATGAAAGCTTTCAGTTATTTATTTGCATCACATTAGCAACCAGATACACAAGATCAGGACCCCACTGTGCTAAATGGTGTACATACTATACATCTAGTAATAGTCCCTGCTCCAAAGACAAAGTAGACTGGACAGAGGATAGGCAACAGGATGTGTTCTGCCCACTTTACATATGGAGATCTGAGACCGAGAGAAATTACTTGTTCAAGGTCCTATAACAAGTCTGTGGAAGAGCCAGGAACTGAACCCAGATCTCCTGATTGCTAAACCAGTGCCTTAACAATAAGATCATCCTTCCTTTCCACTCCAAACTTTTCCCCCTTAAAGGTTTTTCCTATAGATTAGACACACAGGTTTTTCCTATAGATTAGACAATTTTGACTTCTATTCCCTCAGGTCTCTCTTTCTTAAAGTGCTGATATCTGCTGAATGCTAATATCTCGCTAACCATCTAATGCAGGGGTTCTCAAACTGGGGGTTGGGACCCCTCAGGGGGTCGCGAGGTTATTACATGGAGGGTCACAGGCTGTCACCTGCCACCCCAAACCCCGCTTTGCCTCCAGCATTTATAATGGTGTTAAATATATTAAAAAGTGTTTGTTTTTAGTGTATAAGGCAGGTCGCACTCAGAGGCTTGCTGTGTGAAAGGGGTCACCAGTACAAAAGTCGGAGAACCCCTGATCTAATGGATGTCATTGAGATCAGTCTGAGCTCTAAGCCTGGGGGTTTTTCAAGGGGGTCTAATGGAGTTGAGAATCCAGCTCCTATTGACTTTCGGTAGGAGTTGAGCACCCAATTCCTGATATGTGTCTTTTAAAAGCTCTGCTTAAACCACAACTAAACATCATATCCAAGCAGTCAAAGAAACTTGTTTTGTTGTGGCTTCTATCTCCGGACAGTCTAACATCTACAGCTTCATAATCTCTAGAGTTCTGACAGTTCACATGGAGATTACTGTGCCTATCCCAAACTATTTGTTAATTTGGTTGTATTTTACATCACTGTTTCAGTAATTCATATTTGGAAGAATGTGAGTTCTTAGAGGTATGATACTAGAGCTTGTAAAAAAACTGATCAGATGACTGTGCTAGATCATTAGGGGCATACAAAGGAGGGCTGTCTGTCTAAGGTGCTCTTACCAAGAGACTCTGGCTTTTAGCAAGCCACTTGTACAAGATTTCAGTCTTATTTATTAAAGAATCAAATCCTGGAACAACATGTACAACCCTAGCAAAGGGCTATACTCAAAAAATGTCCGTGTCGCCGCCCCCCCCCCCCACCCGCCCCGTTGCAACCTAGCTACTAGCTAGTGTGGAACCACTCCATGGCTTTTACTGCTGACTATGGAAAAGAGTAGCAAACTTGACCTACAACTTCCCTAAATAAGGTCACATGCCTGCCACTCCCCTGTTCCAACCACAGTCGCTCTTCCTCTTTCAACACTGCATTCCTACATAGAAAGCTACTGGGAAGCTTGCCTCTACAGAGGACCAAGATGGACTTTCCACTTGGTAGCACTCTGGTCCTCCTGCCCCCAATACAACAGAAACATGGCATTTCTGCTGCATCTTGGGTTCTACATACCTGTGAAGGAAGCTGAAGGATTTAGTCTTCATTTGTTAGCATACACTATCTTGAACTTGCACACAAGATGTAGTTCTTAAGGATGCAGTCAGTGGTTGAGTTTTTATGTTTAGTCTTGTTTTAATAATACCTTAGGTCAAAATGTAAATCTTTTTCATTACTAGATATCTTGTTTATGCCATTTGTTAAAATGTTGTTGCAATGCTGCTGTTAAAATGCCTCTATTTATTTCCTGTGTGAAATTCATAGCAAAATAAAATTCCATTGCTTTTAAACATTTATAAAGGGAGTCTGCAAGCCACAAAAATAGATCCAAATTGTGGGCTTACACACCAAACCATGCACACAGTCTACTTTGTTAAATAAGAGAAACCACAGTACTTGTTGTTCTAACTAAAAACATTTTAAAATTAATTTTTGTAGGGGATGGAATGATTTTTGCAACAATAACCATCTCTGTAACTTTTGGGTCAGAGGACTCTGTAGAACAGGTTTGTAGCACTTTAACCAGGCAGCTTTACTGTTACTTCCAATGCATCTAGATGAGGATAATTAATTAATTACTTTGATCTCTAGTGCTGTCCAGCTCTGGCAAGCTTCATGAATACTGGGTTCCCACACTCATTATGTACAGTTATTAGAAGAGACTATCACACATTCAGGATTTTAGTGGAGTTTCACACTGGCATTGCTGTTATCTACTATGGGCCTGATTCTCTAACACTTATTTGCACAGAATAACAGTGACTCATTCCAGATTTTGACTTAACTTCAATGGGATTGCACTCTTGAATAAGTGCTATTGAGCATGAGTAGGGTTTGCAGAATCTGGTCTCATGTTTGAGGGGTTCAAAAACCTCAGTAATAACCAGGGCTGGTGCAAGGAAGTTTCGCGCCCTAGGCGAAACTTCCACCTTGTGCTCCCCCCCTCCCCCCAGGAGCTGTGCAGCAGCTTCCCACCCCAGCTCACCTCTGCTCCACCTCCTCCCCGAGCACGCCACCCCCCGCTCTAATTCTCCTCCCCTCCCAGGCTTGCGGTGCCAAATAGCTGATTGGCGCTGCAAGCCTGGGAGGCGGGAGAAGTGGAGCGGCGACCGCGTGCTCGGGGAGGGGGTATAGGAACACTTTTTTAAAAAAAAAAAATTGGGGGCACTGCTTTTTGGCGCCCCCAAATCTTGGCGCCCTGGGCAACCGCCTAGTTTGCCTAAATGGTAGCACCGGCCCTGGTAATAACTGTAACATTAAAAAATCACAAGGGATGTTTGAGCAAGCATTTGCATGGTATGCAATCAAAAATTTTCTACAGCTGCTTATTAAAATAGTGTGCGCATCTGTGATGAGGAAAAGGAAGTCATTTTAACATTTAATTTCTTGTTAATGAAATTTTATGCTTATCACTTGAAGCAAATAGCCATTAGCAAACATGATGTGTTGTTCTGTGTACAATGGGAACTGAGTGTAATATTTTCCGATGCGTTGCATTTGATTTCCAGATAATGAGATAAACGTCTTTTCTGAAATTGGCTGCTGAACGTTCTCTTCGCTCCATAGATTGAAGAAAGTTGGCAACTGTTTCAGCTTCAGCTGCCTCACTTAATTTCTCTTCTGCATTGTAGAAATCATAGGAATATAAGTCTCTTTGACTGCCAGCTAGGCTACTAGAACAAGGCATGTGGCAGCACTCCAGGAAACTTGATTGTCCAACTAAATGATGGTTTAAAGGGAAACTGTTGAGGGTGGCTGGCCCAAAACCTGACCTACTTTTTAAGATAACTGTTTGTGATGATATCCATGTAATTCTGTGTTTATTTTCTTCTTCCAAACAAAACCTATAATACTCCTTGATTTAACCCCTTTTATGTAAGGGAGTTAAAAAAAAAAAACCCCCACAACAATCTTGTCTTGAGCCCAACACTTGCAATGGTTTGCAGTGTTGCTTGTAAGTACACGTTGGTTTAAAAAAAAAAAAAACTCATTAAGTTCTCAAATGGGGTTATCTAACCAGAATAAACACTATTTGAAAAATAGGCTGCCATTGTCTTTCTTTGTGCTGTACTTTTTTAAAATTAGTAGTATTTTCACTACTGTCATAGACAAAGGCTGTCTTTTCTTTTACCACAGACATGGGCTGTTGTAGTGACACTCATGAATCTTTTAACATGCTTCTGACACTGGTGAACAGTTAGTTCAGAGATTTCACTTGGCAGAATGGGGCACTGATAGCTATGGGCACCATCTGCATCACTTTCTGAAGCGCTGCTGAGTGTATTGCAGTCTCTTAGTGACTAGGAAATCAAAAGTACGTCTGCGTTGACATTGGAATTTGTATAAGATAAGAGAGAACATGGTAGCACTAATTCTTTTTCTATACAGTCTTAGCACATTACTTATATGCCCACATTTAAATATAAGAAAGTGGAAATCAACTCAATTCTTAGTCGAGCTGTAGTAGGTTTTGTTTTGTTAAATCTTTAAACACTTTCTTCAAAGGTCTGTCTCAAAGGTTAAACATAAGAGGCTAACACTGACTCATGCCACTTCAGATGTTTTACTGTCAAAAGTATCTAAACAGAGCACCACTAGTTCTCTTTACAGAGGAATTAATTCAGACTAAGGGTAAATTGACTGTTTGCTTTCCTATAAAAGTTCTCAATTTGGGAATAGTTCTTATTTCATAAAATGAAATAAAAATATTTACATTGATCTTTATTGCTAGTTTAGTTTAGCATTTGCCGCTTTTTGCTTCTTAACTTCTACTATAATTCCATATTTGGTAGGATTTGAAATTTAAGGGGAGACCATAACTACTACAAGGCTTGAAAACTCCACTCACTTCTAAGTTCTTCCTGAGTAAGGAGAATGTTCTACACCAGCAAACTCTGCCAGATCTAAGCAATTGTTTAAAAAAAATTTTTTTTAGCTAGTATGGTGTTGAGGAGAATCTCCTATATGTGAAGAGAGTATAAACAGATGCTTTGCCATTTTCCTGAGTCTGCAGACAGATGATTTCAGTGTCTCTGCTGCTGCTTAGAGATCTGTCAGGCAGGAGCATAGTTAAATTTACAAGACTGACCAGTTTGACAGCTGTTGTTCAGAGCCCTTCTGGGAACCAGTGACGCTGTCCAGGAGCATGTCCGTCTCATGCTGCTGATGAACAAAACTATGAACAGCAGCTGAGGTAGGCATGGGAATTATTCACAGCAGAGAGAGACTTAAACAGAAGGCTGGGGGGAGGGATAGAGCAATGGAAACTCTCCTTTCTCTCTCAACAGCCTGAAGACTAGCGGAAAAAGAGAGCTCCCTCTCCAGCTTCCCAGCAGCTAGGATGAGGGAACTTCATATTTATCAGACTAAAAGATGGAGCCCTAGTCAGGGTCACAGCATGGCACCAGATATGAAATCCTAACAGCTGGAAAGTTGAGCTGTTCACTGGGACATTGTTCCTGGACTTTGCTAGTGTGGAGGCCCTCCTGACACTCCCATCTACCTCTGTGCCAGGAGTTTTAGCTCTTTGGCTAGTGCGTGTCAAAACCACTTTTCAAGTTCTGGCTGTTGCTATAAATACTGAGTTTAATATCCGGCATTGTGCCAGTGAAAAGTAAAACTGACTGTGGGTAAAAAAATGTTGTCCATGCCAACTCATTTGACCAAAAGATGCAGCAATTGACTATCCTAGTATGCTTCTCAGTCTACCAATTCAGAGACATTGGGTATGTCTACACAGGAAAGAAAAACCCGCGGCTGGCCCATGCCAGTCAACTTTGGCTCACAGGGTTCTGGCTGCAGGGCTGTTTCATTGCTGTGTAGGCTTCCACAGGCCAGCTACGGGTTTTTCTTTGTTTTGTAGAGGTACCCATTGAGGCCTCTTTGACTCTAGGTAAACTGGGATACGTAATTCACCACCGGTGCAGCAACATGACTAGGTGCAATAGTAGAGGCTGTAGCGTCGACTGGGCCCAGGCATTATCCGCATTATATTGTGTAAATGCTACTTTGAGCAGCACGAGCCTGATTCTCAACTTCAGACCCAGGGATCAGAGTTCCCATACTCAGATCTCACACTCAAAACATACACAAGAACTAACCACAGAGCAAACTCATGACGGGTCTTTCTCCCCCCCCCCCCCCCAGTCCAGCAGAACTGTTGCCCTGAGAACCCAGATATTGTGTAACTGTTAGACCAGACACGACTACATACTGTGCTAATGTGTTAATTCCTAAAACAGTACAAAGTGAAGGTGGTGGAGGATGCTGAGTCTTGCAGATTGTTCCTTTCATTACTTCTTGCCCAACTTGGATTTTTCTTTGAATCTCTCCTTTCCCCAACTGGCTTCAGGTATGATATCCCAGTAGGGCTGCTGGGTTAGTAGATATATGAGCTTTTGAAGAAGATGTTCCCCCCCCCCCTTCTATAAATTGGTCTAATTGATACTGTACATACTTCCCACCTTAGAATGATTCTTCTTGCCCTTTTCCTCTTTAATTTTTTTTCTCCCCTCTTATATCTGGAAATAGTCTCTAGGGAACTTTGGGTAATTTTTGCTACTTTCACAAGATGGCAAGGAAGCGAGCAACAAATATAGCAGAGCAGCTTCCGTGTGATTTATGAGCGGGCATAATCCTGCAGTGTCGCCAGACTAATGACTAGACATGTATATGCTATGGGCAAACCAATTTACAGACAAGGTATAATTGCCCTGTTTGTCACTATTGCAGCCCTAGTCAGTGAGGTGACAATGTCTTGTTTCTGCTATGATCGTGGTCCACAAAGACCAATGCTTTTACCTGGGTTTCTCATTGCCATATCTTAGCTTATAAATAAATGTGAGCTCTTTTTTTAAAGTGTCTGACCTCCCTTTATTTTGCATTATTACTCTTTTCCTTGTCTTTTGAAGATCATTAATTTGTTCTTTCATTGACTCACTAGCATGTGAAAAACGTTGAGTCACTCTGTGCTGTTGCTACTATCCAATCGATTTTCTCTGCAGTGAGGATGGCAGCCATCTGCTGTAAGTGTTGATAGGTAGGACAATCTACTGCTTTGTTTTGACGATGGGTCTAGGGTACTGAAGTTCCTAAGGAAGAGAGTATGTGATTGTCAGGGGAGAGTCTAGAGCTGTGAAAGGGATATGGCGACATAAGGAAAAGGTTGAGTGTTGCAAAGATATAGGGTCTGGAGACATTTTTATTTGGGGAAGCTAAGGGAGGAGAAGGAACTCAAAGGTTCCAGTCTGACAGTTTCTCAGACAAAATGGCCAAATTGCAAGTTGCATCTCATGCTCACATTAATGTGGGATGGAGGCAGAAGGTTTCTGTCTATTGAAAGGTTCCTCTAAAAGGGGTTTCATTCAAAACATGGTCTCTGATGTCAACTACTTAAAACTGTTGCCCCCCCGGTTTGCTGTATCTGATAGGATATCTTTCAGAGTTTCTTTGACTCCTGTCATTCATGTATCCCCATTAGCAGAATCCATTTGTAATATGATGGTTTGCTAAGAGGTTATAAAAAATACGCCACCACCACCATTCTCTTGTTTTGGTAGAACATACTGTAGTATTGAAAGTCGATCAGTTAGGCCAGTCATTCCAAAATCAAAGTGTTGTAATACCAATAACAAATACCACATTACAGAATACTCAGACAAACTGCAGAACATAAGAATTCAAATGCAAAAGAGAGAGACAGAGTGGGTATTCACCCACGAAAGCTTATGCTCCAATACATCTGTTAGTCTGTAAGTTGCCACAGGACTCTTCGTCGCTTTTTACAGATCCAGACTAACATGGCCACCCCTCTGATACACCTTTCAGTGGCTGAAATTTAATGTTTTACTACTCATAAGTATTGCAGCATCAGTGAATTTGAGAGATTTGGATGAGTTAAGAAAGGTTCTATTATTTTTTTTCCAGGACCAATGTCATTATCCTGTTCACACTTTTTTAATACTGGCACAAAACAGTATCTTTCTTCCAGCCTTCTGGAATGGTTCCAGTGTTCCAATCTTATTTGAAAATTAACATTAATGGTCCAGAGAGCTCCTCATTCAACTCGTTTAAAACTTTTAGATGCAGGCTATCCTACCCTGATGATTTTTAAAAATGTCTAGCAGTTGTTTAACATCCTCTTCAGTTACTTTTAGAATGGAAACTTTTTTTTATCATATCTGACTACATCTGTTTTTTTTTTTTTGAAATACAGAACAGAAATATTTATTGAACTTTTCTGCATTATTGTTGGTAATTCTACCATTTCCATCTAGTCCTATATCATTACCATTGTTATGATTCTTTGTTCCTAATTATTGTCCTTTAACTCTGGCCATAAATCTGCCCTTTTGTATCTGTTATCCGTTTTGTACAATTCATAGTTTCTAATCTAGATTCATTACTATCAACTTTCCCTATCTTACATTTATTATATTTATTTTATAGCTGCTTTCAGTTTCCTCCTAGAAGGAAAGCCAGATTTTTTTTTTTTTTTTTTTTTTGCCTCCTTTTTCAGTTTTGGCTCTTTTGGCATCTATTAAAACATTCTGTAACAGTTCCCAGTTATCAATCACATTTTTTTGTTCAGATTCTTTCTTTCAGCTCAGTTGGTTCATAATTGTTTTCCAGTTTGTAAAATTGGCCCCTTTGAATGACCAAGTATATATTATTGGTTTGGACATTGAACTATTTGCACATCACAATTGTTACCAAATCCTGATCGCTTGTACCTAAACTACCATTAATCTTTAGTTCTGAGATCAATTCCTCTTTAACTGTCAAGATTAGTCTAATATAGAATTCCTTTGTGTCAAACGCTTCTAGATGTAGAAAATAGTCATCAGTAATAGTTAGAAATGTACAATGTAGGTCATACTTGCAGAATGGGGGACTCTATTTTGGGTTGCTGTGACTCTGAAAAAGTCTTGGTTCATGATGGATAATCAGCAGAACACGAGCTTCCAGTATGATGTAAGAACATAAGAGCTGCCATAGTGGGTCAGACCATGGTTCATCTTGCCCAGTATCCTGTTTCTGACAGTGACACATACAAGAGCTTCAGGGGAAGTGTACAGAACTGGGCAATTATGGAGTGATCCACTCCCAGCTGATGGTCAGAGATTTAGGGTTGCCCTGAGCATGGGGTTGCAGCCCTGACCATTTTGATCAATAGCCATTATTGGACCTAGCTACCATGAACTTATCCAGTTCTTCTTTTTGAACAGCGTTATACTTTTTGGCCATCACAACATCCTGTGGCAATGAGTTCCACAGGTTAGTTGTGCATTATGTGAGAAAGTACTTTCTTTTGTTCGTATTAAACTTGCAGCCTATTAATTTCTTTGGGTGATACTTGGTTCTTGAACTGTGTGAAAGGTCAATACCATGTCTCTCTTCATTTTTTCCACACCACTCATGATTCTATAGACCTCGATCATTATCTCCTCCCCCTCTTAGTTGTCTCTTGTCTAAGCTGAACAGTCCTAATCTTTTTATTCTATCTCCTGGAAGCTGTTCCATACCTTTTAATCACCTTTATTGCCTTTCTCTGCACCTTTTCCAGTTCCGCTGTATCCTTTTTGAGATGAGGTAACCAGAACTGGACATAGTATTCAGTATCTGTGGGTGTACTATAGACTTATGTCATGGCATTATCATACTTTCTGTCTTGTTTTCTGTTCCATTCCTAATAATACCTAACATGCCATTATTCTTTGTGACCGCTACCCACACGCTTGAGCTTAAGTTTTCAGAGAGCTAGCCACAGTGACCTCAATCTCTTTCTTAGGTGGTAACAGGTAATTTAGAACTCATCATTGTATATGTATAGTTGAGACTATTTTTTCCAATGTACATTACTTAGCACTTATCAACATTGAATTTCATCTGCCATATTATTGCCCAGTCACCCAGTTTTGTGAGATTTCTCAGTCAGCTTTGGTCTTAACTATCTTCAAGTAATTTTGTATTGTCTGAAGACTTTGCCACGTCGCTATTCACCCCCTTTTCCAGATCATTAATGAATATGATGAGCAGCATGGGTTCCAGTACAGTTCCTTGAGGGACCCTCCTGTTCACCCCTCTCCATTGTGAAAACCGACCATTTATATCTACCTTTTTGTTCATTATTTGTCAACCGGTTACTAAGCTATAAGAGGACCTTCCCTCTTATCCTATGGCTACTTTGTTTCCTTAAGAGAATTTGGTGAGGAAACTTGTCAAAGGCTTTTGGAAATCCAGGCTTTTGCTATATCAACTGGATCACCTTTATCGAAATGCTTGTTGACGCTCTTAAACGGTTCTAATAGATTGGTGAGGCATGTTTTCCCTCTACAAACGCCATGTTGACTCTTTCCCAGCAAATCGTGTTTATTTAGGTGTCTTATAATTCTGTTCTTTACTATAATTTCTAACAATTTTGCCTGGTACTAAAGTTAGGCTCACAAGCCTATAATTGCCACGATCTCCTCTAGAACCTGTTTTATAAATCAGTGTTACATTACCTACTTTCCAGTCACCTGGTAGGGAGCATATTTCGGTGACAGGTTACATACTACAGTTAGTAGGTCTGCGCTTCCATATTTGAGTTCCTTCAGAACTTTTGAGTGAATACCATCTGGTTCTGGTGACTTATTGTTTAGTTTATCAATTTGTTCTAAAAATCTCTTCTATTGACACATCAATTTGGGACATTACTTCAGATTTGCCACCCCAAAAATGAATAGCTCTGATATGGGTATTTCCCACATCTCTGCAGTGAAGATGGATGCAAATAATTCATTTAGCTTTCTGCAATGGCCATGTCTTCGAGCGCTTCTTTAACACTTTGATTTTCTAGTGGCCCCACTGCCTGTTTGGTAGGCTTCCTGCATCTTGTGTAATTAAATTTTTTTTTTTTTACTGTTTAGTTTTTGCATCTTTAGCAAGTTGCTTCTCAATTTTTTTTCTTGTCATAATTTGTATTTTTACAGTTTACTTGCCAGAGTTTCTACTACTTTCTATTTTCCTCAGCAGGGTTGACTTCCAAATTTTAAAGGATACCATTTTGCCTCTAACAGCTTCCAGTACTTGCTATTTAGTCATGGTGGCATTCATTTGCTCCTCTTACTGTCTTTTTTGATTTGGAGTATATTATACATTTAGGGTAAACCTCTGTTAGGTGTTTTTAATTAGTTTCTAAGCTGCTTGCAGGCATTTTAGCCTTATGACTGCTCTTTTTAATGTTCATCTAACTAGTGTCCTTGTTCTTGTGTAGTTCCCCCTTTTAAAGTTAAATGTTACTGTGGTGGTTTTTTTTTGTTTTTTGTTTTTTTTTGTTTTTTGTATTTTCTTTTTTACAAGGACACTAAATTTAATTACATTAATGAGTGCTGCACTTAAGACTAAATCATAAATTGCCTCTCCCCCAAAGGGGTCTAGGACTAGCTGCTCCCAAAACAGTCATTTATGGTGTCCAGAAACTTTATCTCTGTATCCCATCCTGAGGTGACATATAGACTAGGGTGACCAGATGTCCTGATTTTATAGAGACAGTCCCGATGTTTGGGTCTTTTTCTTATATAGGCTCCTATTACCCTCCACCCCCGTCCCAATTTTTCACACTTGCTGTCTGGTCACCCTAATGTACACAGTCAATATGAGGATAGTTGAAACCCCCCATTATTATTGGTTTTTTCTGGTTTTGTAGCCTCTCTACCCTCCTTTAGTATTTCACAATCACTGACTCCATCCTGGTCAGATGGTCAATAGCATGTTCTTACTGCTATGTTCTTCTTACTCAAGCATAGAATGTCTATCCATAGAGATTCTGTGGTACAGTTTGACTCATTTAAGATTTTCAACTTATTTGACTGACTTTCTTTTTTAACATTTTTATGGCAACTGATAACAAGGGCTAATATGATCCCTGGATGCATAAATGAGAATATTGAGTAGGAGTAGGGAGGTTATATTACCTCTTTATTTTGCACTGGTGCCACTGCTGCTGGAATAATGTGTCCATTTCTGTTGTCCACAATTCAAGGATTTTGGAAAAATTGGAGGGGGTTCAGAGAAGAGCCACAACAATGAGCAAAGGATTAGAAAACGTGTCTTAGAAAGACTAAAAAATTTTCAATCAAAAGTGGAAGTTTTTCTAAAAGAGATAATCTAGTTCACAAAGGAATTAATTTGGGGAAATGCTGTGGAAGTCTCAGGGAAGTCCTGTGTTTACATAACAAGTCAGACAAGATGATCACAGTGGCCTTAAAACTATGAAGGGTGATTTAGCAGTGCAATGGAAGTACTAGGTCAGTACTTGTCCCTGATGTTTCCATATACCCTCACACTTCTAAGGGAAAACGAACTGTATTTATCTGTAGCAGAAAGCTAGTGTGGAGGGAGGATGAGGAAGATTGTAGGTGGAAACTCTGCAGTAGAGATGTGGGTGGTTGAGTGGGTTTAACATTAACATAGTAAAAGCTGTTTTATCCGGCATGTTGGGAGGGATGGGGAGGTGCCGGTAAGTGAAAAATGCCGGTTAACTAAGAGGGGGAGGGAATTTGGGTGTGGGACTGGGGGTTGGAGCACAGGAGGAGGTGTGGGGCACGGGCTCTGGGAGGGAGTTTGGGTGCGGGAGGGGACTCGGGGCAGTGGGTTGGGGCACAGGAGGGGGTGCATGGTGCTGGATCTGGAGGTGCTCACCTTGGGTGGCTCCCCGCAAGTGGCGACCTGTCCCGGCTGCTCCAACGTGGAGGCGCAGCAGGCGACTCTGCCTGCAGGTGCCACCCCCACAGCTCCCACTGGCCCAGCCGAAAAGGGATCCTGCTGACTGGGCCACTAGAAATCCAGTTGGCTGCAGCCCCAACGGGGCAGGCAGGCTCCATGCCTGGCTCCGCACAGCTCCTAGGAAGTGGCCGGTATGTCCCCCTGGCTCCTAGGTGGAGGGGTGGTCAGGTGGGTCCACGCACTGCCCCCGCCTGCAGGAGCTGCCACAAGTCCCGGCTCCCGTGGCCAATGGGAGCTGTGGGAGCAGTGCCTGCGGGCAGGAGTAGCATGCAAAGGCCTCTGTCCGCCCCTCCGCCTAGGAGCCAGAGGGACATGGAGCCATGTGAGGTCGGCGCCTCCCGGAGCTTTCACCCCAACCTCCTTCCCCAGCTTGGAATCCCCTCCCACACTCAAACTCCCTCCCGAAGCCTGCACTCCACACCTCCTCCCACACACCGAACACTTCGGTCCTGACCCCATCCCCACCCCAGAGCCCGTACTCACAGCCGAGTCCTCACCCCCTCCCACACACCAATCCCCTGCCCCAGCCTGGAGCCCCCTCCCACAATCTGAACCCCTCGGCCCCAGCCCGGAGCCTCCTCCTACACCCCAAACCTCTTCCCCAGCTTGGTGAAAGTGAGCCAGGGTGGGGGAGACTGAGTGACACGGGGAGGGGGGATGGAGAAAGCCGGGGCGGGGCCTTGGAGAAGGCGCAGGGCAAGGGTGTTCGGTTTTCTGCAATTACAAAGTTGGCAATCCTAGTTACAGCGTATGCGGGATTCCCTAGAGCTAATATAAATTCTGTATGAAAATGTGAAATGTAATACTATCTTTCAAGAGCATGGGGAAAAGAATTAGCTCACCACAATTTAAATTGCTGTAAGTGTTATTGCATGGAAATTCAGCTCTGCTTGTTCTCGCTGATATTCATTCCTTGTCTTAGAGTCAGGAGACTGTTTTCCACCTTGCCTGAGAATGGCCTACTAGCTAAGGCATTGGAATAAAACACAGGAGACCTTGGTTCTGTTCCTGGCTCTATCACTGGTCTGCCCTACTATCTTGCACCCTTCCTTATTTTCCCCATCTATAAAATAAGGATAATAATACTGACTTCCTTAGTAAGGTGCTTTGAGATATATAAATATGAATGCAAAGCATTTTCTAAGAGGCTACGTCATGGTAGAATTATTACTCTTATGTACAGGAAATCAGAGTAGATGATGTACTGGTTCCATCTGGCCTTAAACTCTGACATTCTATGAATTGTTTCAGGAGTGATGTACACTAGACTCTTCAGAGGCATTTCTGACTTGTAGGTTTCCAAACACATTCCCAGCATTAAATGTCTTTGTAGGTTGCGGAAAACACTGCTTTAGTCCCTGTGTATAACTACTACCATGTCAGTAAATCTGTTTTCTTTCCCCCGCTAGCCTAGCTACAACATGGTTCCAATTTGTAGTGCAGATTTAACCTTAATCATATGTGTATATATGTGTGTATATATAATATAAAACCAAGTTTAAAGACTTAGCCAGACAAAGACTGTAAAAAACAAATGAGGCATAGGAATTACCATGTTTGATCAGATTAGTGGTTCACCTAGTCCAGTACTCTTTCATAGACAACAGCTAAATACCATTTGCTTCAAAGGAGGGTGCCAGAAATCCTGCAGTAACTAGTTATGGGATAACCTGTCCCCAGAGAGTTTTTCCTTAACACCCAGTAGTTAGAGGCTGGCTTAAAACCCAAAAAGCATGTTGAGTTTATCTCTAGTCTAAACAGGGTGTAAAAATAATAATTTAAAAACAAAACATTAAGATAGGTCTTGATTTTTAAATAATAATTTAACCCCCTCACTATTTTTCAATTCCTTTCTTCCCTTTTTATAATAATAAATTGCTGAAGTGAATGTTTTGTACTTATTTCTTTAGCTTCCTAATTGCTAATATAATTTTGGCTTTTTCACAGAGATTTTTTTCTACTAAGAAGTTTCATACTAAAAATGCTAATCTATGCAGGAAAAAGTCAAGTCCAGGACCTCATTATTCTCCTTACAGTGAGAAGAACACAAACTCAAATGTAAAATAGATAAAACAAAAAGCTCAGGCTATACAGGATGAATAAAAATTGATTACAAAAAATCAGATTTTAAAATGTAAATGCACTTTTCTTTCTAAAAATAATAAATTTGATATTATGACCAATTATACTAAGGCCAAAACTTACTATAATCTATTAAAATAATTTATATTAAAGCAATATATGTTTGCTGCTGAAGTCTTAAAGTCAAAATACTGGTGGAAGTCACTGGCTAAGTACCTGGAACCAGTGTGTGTTTGAGTGCTAAATCAGCTTTTGACAGCAGCATCCCCTTCTGCAGGAGCAGAGAGAATATTTCTTCATTTCAGTTTATTCAACAAGTTCAGCTCAATGATTAATTCATTCAAAGCTGAGAAACCGATTGGGAGTTGAAAAAAGCAGGAAGCTTGGTTTCCTTTTCCATTCTATGAATAAAAATGAGGGGTAAGACAATGAGATCTGCTAGTTCTACATTCTTGAAGGTCACGGTGACCAATCATCAGTTCAGTTCACTAATTATAGTTAATACTTTGTTTAATCAATTTTAAATGTAAAATGTATTTGGCTAAACTTTTTATATATTCAGCATCTTTAAATATTTTAAAATGCTGTTTTGTGCATTTTAACTGAATTCCAATTTCCATTCAAATGCATCTTGACGCTAATCACAAATAAAAAAACATCAATCTAGAAAATATGAAATGTCAGTCAGTGCTTTTTAACATAACTCATTTATTCAGCTTAATATTTACTTTATGTTATGTAATTGCTCAAATAAATGTGTGTTTGGTTATAGTATATTATCAAGGTTAGCAAGAAGAAGTACCAAATTTAGTTTAAAGGGTATATCTGGTTGCAAATCAACATGTTTTAATTGTTACCAAACAATGAGAACCTGCTTTTCTTTAGGAAAATAACAAACTTACAAATGCAAAACAAAATTAAAATCAGTGATTTAACTCAAGGTTTCCTCCTTGCTGATTTGAATCAATCTACCTTGGTGCTATGAATGCAATTAACATTACCTTCTAACATCTTGAACTTCCACAAGTCCAGAGTGCTGAAATGCCTTGACTGTGCTATTACATCATCAGGATTTGAAATCAATGGGATTTGTTCTCCCAAGAGTATGTCTACATGTCGAGCTGGGGCTGTGATTCCCAGCTCGAGGAGACATACTTGTACTAGATCCGATCAAGCTAATGTGCTAAAAATAGTGTAGCCAGAGCTGCGTAGACAGCCAGAGGGGCTAGCACCACCAGTATATGCCCATTTGAGATGTTAGGCCTGTACTTGGGGCAGCTAGCCGCTTCTACCACTCATGCCACTGCAGCTACACTCTGTTTTTAGTGCAAGTATGTCTCCTCGAATTGGGAATTGCACTCCCAACTCAAAGCGTAGACATACCCTACAGACTTGTCTATGTGGTGGGGTAATGCATGCTATGGAGGGGGGGAGATTTCTAAAGCATATGAATTGGTCCATGTAGATCCTACTGAAATTAAAAGTTCACTAGTGTGCTTTAACATAGTACTGTTTAGTGTGCACTGTCAGGGTCTACGTGGACCGGTTAGAGCTCAGCACATTAGTGTGCTTTAGAAATCACACCCCGGCAGAGCACGTTGCCTCAAGTAGACAAAGCCCTAAGTGTCTTGGGTGCTTTTGAAAATCTCACCCTTAGGTAGGGTTGCCAGGTGTCTGGTTTTCAACCAGAATGACTGATCAAAAAGGGGCCCTGGCGGCTCCCGTCAGCACTACTGCTGCTAAAAGTCCAGTTGGCCACAGCAGCCAGCTCCACGTAGCTCCCAGGCACAGGAGTAGCCAGGGAGGCGCCATGCCCTGCCCCAAGCGTCGGCTCCGCAGCTCCCATTGGCTGGAAACCATGGCTAATAGGAGCTCCGGAGGTGGTGCCTGCGGATGGAGGCAGCACGCAGAGCCTCCTGTGCCTATGAACCAGAGAGTTATGCTGTTCGCTTTCAGGAGCCACCTGAGGTCAGCACTATCCATTGCCTGCACCTCGACCCCCCCCCCCCACTAACCCTCTGCCCCAGCCCTGAGCCCCCTCCCACACCCAAACTTCCTCCCAGAACCCGCATTCTGGATCCCAGGCCGTCCTGCACCCCAACCCCCTGTCCCAGCTTGGAACACCCTCTCGCACCCAAACTCCCTCCCACAGCCCGCACCCCCTCATGCACGCCAAACCCCTCATCCCCATCCAGAGCCATCACCCCCACTGCACCCCAACCTGCTGCCCCAGCCCAGAGCCCCCTCCTACACCCTGAACCCCTCATTTCTGACCCATCCTGGAGCCCGCACCCTCCAGCCAAGAGCCTGTACCACCTCCTATACCGCAACCCCCTGCCTCAGCCCGGAGCCTCTTCCCAGACTCCGAACCCCTCGATCCCACCCCCTTCTGCACCCCAAACCCTTCATTCCTGGCCCCAGCCAGAGCCCTCACCCCCCCGCACTCCAACTTCCCCATTCCAACCCAGAGCCTCCTCCTGCACCCCAAACCTCTCATCCCCAGCCCCACCCTGGAGCCCTCACCCCCTCCCACACCCCAGCCTAGAGCCCCCTCTCATACTCCAAACCTCTCAGCCCCAACCCAGAGTCCCTTCCTGCACTCCAAGCCCTTCATCCCCAACCCTACCCCAGAGCCCTCACCCCCCCCCCAACCCTCTGCCCCAGCCTGGTGAAGATGAGCAAGTGAGCCAGGGTGGGGGAAAGCGAGTGACGGATGGAGGGGGGATGGAGTAAGAAGGGGCAGGGCCTGGGGGAAGTGGCGGGGCAGAGGCAGGGCAAGGGTATTTGGTTTTCTGCAATCAGAAAGTTGGCAACCCTACCCTTAGGTGTTAAATATGGACTTAAAAACCTAACATTAGGCTCCTATTTTGAAAAACATGGTCTCTTTGTATTTAAAAGAAAAAAAAAGTTCACATTAACAAAGTTATTGTATCAAAAGTCTAAATATTTTTTCATTAACACAGTAATTTTGTTTTAAATCATCAAAGAGTTTATGCCACCGAGAGGGAAATTATTTTATAAAAGTAAAATTTTAATTTTTAATGCCACAAATGCTTGAGCACCCGAGTAGTCTCCTTGAAGTCACATGAGTGAAGTTAGATACCTGCTTAAGTATTTGCAGAATCAGGGTGTTCATTTTTGGGGGTCTATAACAGTTTTATAAAAAATTCAAATAAGATACCCTACCAGTAGTGTATTTAAAAACGAACACCACTTACCGTTTAGTTCGTTGTAAATTTTAATTTGAAGTTTCAATTGCACAAATGTTTAGAGTAGCTTTTACTGATTTAAATCAATGATTTGTTTTTAATGAAGCAATTTAAATCCATGCATCCTGCTTCCAAAACTTGTTTATTTTTAGTATTTTCTATTGTAATGTCTCGATAGTGCACAGTTGTCTACAAGTGCAAGCAAGACATTTTATTTTATAAATTTCCTCCATGTGTAAATTTTGATTAACAGTTTTCTCTCTTGCCCAAAATGGGAAAAATATATTGGAGACTTACCATAAAACATGTAACTTTAGAGCACGGGACATGTTTCGCCTGTTCTCTCAGGCTTTTTCCAAGAGGGCTGACTGTTAAGCCACTTAGCTTATTTTTATATTCTTGAATTAGTCATTGTAATGTTCTAACTTTTAAAAAAACGAATCCTGTATCTATTAATATGTTATAGGTGCATTTTTATAAAATTAACGAACTACTGGGACTCCATGAAAGATACTCTGCCAAGATAATACAGGTAACCCTTGTATTAAACTTGGTTTGTGGTATAGATGACAGAACTGGACAGCAATAAAATTAATTTATTTTAACATTCTTGCTGACATACCGATGCACATATTATAACTTAAATCATAAGAAAGTGGATGCTTGAAGCTGTTAAATTTGAAAACGAAATATAATAGGTGTATAGGAATGTAACACATGCTTAGCAAGTGGAGAAATGCACAGAAAGAGGCATCATATTTTATCAGTAGGAGCTGCACAGAGTTGTGTTAAACTCTCAAATTATATTGTTTTAGGCATTAGGTTTCAAACTGAGGACTGACTCAACAGTTCTTGCAGGTAAAAAGTACAATAGAACTATTCTTGGAAAAACAACATTTAATGAATTCCAGTGCCACAGTAAGTGCTACATGGTCATGGCATTTCTGAACCCCTATTTTGTGTGTGTGTGTGTGTGTGTGTGTGTGTGTGTGTGTGTGTGTGTGTGTGTGTGTGTGTGTGTGTGTGTGTGTGTGTGTGTGTGTGGGTGTGTGTGTGTGTGTGTGTGTGTGTGTGTGTGTGTGTGTGTGTGTGTGTGTGTGTGTGAGAGAGAGAGAATGAATCTGAGCTCCCTGCAGAATGAGTGTCAGCTGTAAAGGCTTTCTCAAGTGCTAAGCTTGCAGGTCTGTGTTTTGTCTCTTGGGCGGTGGGGAGTTATGATCCATGAAAAGGGGAGCTTCTGAACACAGCACCGTGGTAGTTCTGTCTTTCTTACTGCATCCCTATGTAGAGTATTGAAAGGATCTATTGCCTCAGCAAAAGGTATGTTTTCCAACCCCCCAAAAACACTTTTTTTTTTAACTAGGGCTGTCGATTAATTGCAGTTAACTCACACGATTAACTAAAGGAAAATTAATCACGATTAAAAAAATTAATCAAGATTAATCGCAGTTTTAATTGCACTGTTAAACAATAGAATACCAATTGAAATTTATTATAAATATGTTTGGATGTTTATCTACATTTTCAAATATGTTGATTTCAGTTACAACACTGAATACAAAGTGTACAGTGCTCACTTTATATTATTTTTTATTACAAATATTTGTATTGTAAAAATGATAAAAGAAATAGCATTTTTAAATTCACCTCATACAAGTACTGTAGTGCAATCTCTTTATTGTGAAAGTGCAATTTACAAATGTAGATTTTTTGTTTTGTTTTTGAATGCAATTATTGTAACCGATGTAAAACTTTAGAGCCTACACGTCCACTCAGTCCTGCTTCTTGTTCAGCCAATCATTCAAACAAACAAGTCTGTTTATATTTGCAGGAGATGCTGCTGCCCACTTCTTCATTTACAATGTCATCCGAAAGTGAAAACGGGCATTCGTATGGCACTGTTATAGCTGCTGTCGCAAGATATTTACGTGCCAGATGTGCTAAAGATTCGTATGTCCCTTCATGCTTCAACTACCATTCCAGGGGACATGTGTCCATGCTGATGACGGGTTCTGCTCGATAATAAACCAAAGCAGTGTGGACCATCCCATGTTCATTTTCATCATCTGAGTCAGATGCCACCAGCAGAAGGTTGATTTTCTTTTTTGGTGGTTCGGGTCCTGTAGTTTCCACATCAGAGTGTTGCTCTTTTAAGACTTCTGAAAGCATGCTCCACACCTCGTCCCTCTCAGCTTTTGGAAGGCACTTCAGATTCTTAAACCTTGGGTTGAGTGCTGTAGCTATCTTTAGCAATTACACATTGGTATCTTCTTTGTGTTTTGTCAAATCTCCAATGAAAGTGTTCTTAAAATGAACATGTGCTGGGTCATTATCTGAGACTGCATGAAATATATGGCCGAATGCGAGTAAAACAGCAGAAAACATACAATTCTCCCCAAAGGAGTTCAGTCATAAATTTAATTAATGCATTATTTTTTTAACGAGCTTATTGAGCATGGAAGCATGTTCTCTGGAATGGTGGCGGAAGCATGAAGAGGCATACGAATGTTTAGCATATCTGGCATGTAAATACCTTGCAATGCTGGCTACAAAAGTGCCATGTTCTCACTTTCAGGTGACATTGTAAATAAGAAGCGGACAGCATTATCTCTTGTAAATGTAAAAAACTTGTTTGAGCGATTGGCTGAACAAGAGGTAGGACTGATTGGACTTGTAGGCTCTAAAGTTTTCCATTGTTTTTATTTTTGAGTGTAGTTATGTAACCAAAAAAATCTACATTTGTAAATTGTAATTTCATAATAAAGAGATTGCACTACAGTACTTGTATGAGATGAATTGAAAAATACTAGTTCTTTTGTTTTTTACAATGCAAATATTTGTAATAAAAAATCCATATAAAAGTGAGCACTGTACACTTTGTATTCTGTGAAAAACATCAAAAATATTTAAATAAATGGTTTCCTATTATTGTTCAACAGCGCAATTAATCTTTAGTATTGCTTGGCAGCCCTATTTTTTACTAATTTATTTGGCACTGTGCTGAAGGGAGTTACATCTGGGTTGATCTTTCCTGCTATAATTACTTACATTGAACAGCCACTCTACATGTCTTTCCATTTCTTGGCAGGTAGCTTACTTCTCAGAACCAGTTAGAGTACCTCCTCAAGAGCCAAAACATGGCAGTGGGGATAAGATCAAGTCCTTTTAAACAGGCACACACCAGGAGGCTATTTTTCTGCCCTGCTTTCCCATTCCCCACTGCCGGGGAATTTGGGGCCGGGATGGGGGGTGTGTGTGTTTATTATTTAGAACTCAAATGGTATATTTTATCCAAGGACCTTAGACCACCTTGCAAAGGCAGATAACTGTTCTCTCCATTTTACAAAAATGAAGATAAAGTAAATTGCACAAGGCCCTACAGCAAGCGTATGGCAAAGCCAGGACTTGAATCCAGGTGACCCAACATCCTTGTCTAACCACATATGATTCCAGTAATGCAACTTTAAAAGTAGAGTGTATATTGTTCTTTTAACCTTTGTAGGTGATTTTGATAGTCATCCAGCTCCTCATATTATTAAACTTGTGTAATGCAGTTATTTATAGCTCAGGGGTCAGGTAAGAGGGATATAGAGACTTAGATTTTAGGTCTGTGGTTCAAGCCTGATTCAGGTCTGTTGTGATCTAACTTTATTATTTTTTGGTAATTTCTAATGGCTTATGTGAAACTAGTTAGTGGTTTCAGCCTAGTGTCTGTGTCACAAAAATCTAATTGAGAACTGTCCCCCATATTGATAGCCCTAGCTGTGCAAAGACTCAATGGGTATGAGACTAAACTCGCCAGGAGGTGCCTTTTCAGGATTTGAGGCACATTGGTGGAGAAAGCCCATGTTGTATCTGCTCTGCGGATAAATGGAGGAATTCAGTCTATTGGGCTGTCAGGCACTCTACATATTAAATTCTCTTTAAAATAATGCATAAATTCCAAAGTTGTGCATTTACATAGCGCTGCACTTTTTACATCAACATCTATCACATGGAACATACTTCTCCTTGATATTATGCAGGATTGTCTAGGATTTTAGACTTATGGGCCATGAAATGCTTACAGGTTAAGATCATAACTGTTAGTATTTGCTGTTAAAGTTTACATAAGAGGCCCTTATTGGGGAGGGAAGATTAGAGGCCCCAAATGGGGGACAGTGGGGAAATCCTTTGGTAGGGAGCTGGAGGCTGACTTGGAATTAAATGGAGTCAGGGAGATGAAAAATGAAGAAACAAAATATACTGTCAGTTTTGAATCCTAAATATAAGGAGCGGTACATCCTTCCCCAAACAGTGTTTGGAAAATAGCTGTCAGGAGGTAGCATTTTAATAATACATAAGACATCTTTCCCACTCTGTTTTTCCTACATTGTCAGTTAATCCAAGGCCTCTCTTTTGTTTCTGTGGCATCCTGATGCAGAAATCAGTTTTCCAGGTGGCAGTGGTTCCTTGAAAGTGTGCTCTCTTGCACAAGAAAAGAAAATGTCTCCCACCAGGACCTATTTTCTTCCTCTCAGTGATGGGTGAAGTCAAAATACTTGAGTGAAAGTAAATCAGACCTGGAATTGCTTTGGGGATTTCCACAGCAGACTCAGCAATTCAACCTCATGAAGGAACTAAACCATATTAAGGGCCTTCTGTAGATGCAGCATCTTCAACAGTTGCTTGTCCTGCTTGTGATTAAATCCACCCCTGGGGACCTGCAGAAATGGCTTGAACAAGAGGCAATCACCACCTTCAGTGGAGGAGGAAACACTAGATTCACCTCAGTTTTTCCTTTTTGACATAAATTGTCTAGTTGAACTGATCATCCTTTTTAGTTCAATGTCAGGTGATGCAGCCTGATGAGAGAGGAAGGAAACTAAGGTTTCTGATGGGGACACTTCAGCGCACTCTCTCTCTCTCTCTCTCTCTCTCTCTCTGGAATACAAGTTTTCTTACAAGGTATGGCAAGAAGGAGCATTTCAAATCTATTCAGGCTATCAAAAAGGATGAAACAAGTTCTTTCCTATTTGACTTGGGAAATAATTTGCAGGATTCCCTATATTAAACCTAGAAATACTATTTTTAATCCCTTCTTAAAATTAATAAACTATCTGTTGCTTTGCAGTAAATTCAACATGTCTAAAATGGGATGGTTAGAGGATTGACAAGTTTCTTATTACTGTGTTAGGCAAGAGTTGTCAATGTATCATGATACTTCGAAATTTGGTTACTTATTGCTTTGAGTTTGTTCACTGGAAAAACAATATAGTAATTGTGTGGTAAGATTTACAAAGAGGTTTATCTATGAATAAGCTCAGTCTGATATGTTCTAGTGGCACACTTTAAAGATCAGAGTCAGTTTAATGTTTAACTCTTCCTTTTATAGCCATTTGGAAGCCAAAGAACTTAATAAATATGAAACTTGCCGAGAAATATCTGGAAGATTTGGCATCTGTGTGTAGTAGCATATGATTAAAGAAGTATCTGTTATTAATGTTGACTGTTCTCACATTAATAGTGCAAAGAATTTTGATGTTGAATTTTAATGAAATAATCTGAATATTTAGCCTTATGTAAGAATTCCCGTTACTCTTCATCTCCACCCTTGCACAGAGGACTATTTTTGGGTTGCTAGCTGATTTCTCCCTCACCAGGCTCTTTTGATGTGATTATCATTTGCAGCTGTGGCTATAGGTAGTATTTTAAAATAAATCTGTTTTTATTATTTTTTCTATTTTTAAAGACTGGCAACAGATACATCCTTAAAAAAACATTTTTGTATTCTAAAACCGTGACACAGGTGATGGAACTTGGCTTTGTTCCAAGAAGACAGAGCTTAGTGAGCTGCTGCCATTCTTGCTAGCTTTCTTTTTTAGTGGTTTCTGAAATGTGAAGAGTTCTTCATTCTTTAGGTTTCCATGTTAATGACCTTGTGGGATAACTGAACTTAAAAGAGTAAGGGAGGCTTCTGGGAGACTGTCTTGTCCTGTCCTTGATCCCTCATCTCTAAGCCAATTGGGAAAAAAAATTCTGGGAGCTAAATCCTGGTTTCATTGAAGTTCCTGGTCCATCAATGGCTATTAGCCAAGATGGTCAGGGACACAACCCCATGCTCTGGGTTTCCCTAAGCTTCAGACTGCCAGAAGTGGAGACTGGATGACAGGGGATGGATCACTTGTTAATTGCCTATTCTGTTCATTCCCTCATCTGGCACTGTCCACTGTCAGAAGACAGGATATTGGGCTAGATGGACCATTGTTCTCACCCTGTATGGCCATTCTTATGTTCTTATGTTCATGGTAAAACTTCCATTGTCTCCAGTGTAACTAGGTTTTGGCCTTAAATAAGAGAGAATCTTTTAGTTTAAGGAGAGAGCTGATTTTCCAGATACAAGTGTATTGAAGCCCATGTGACCATGATTAACTTAGTCATTTAAAATTCTCAGACAAAAAGCTGTATGGTACAGTTAGGGCTGAGTACGTTGCCCGTTAAAATGACATTCATATAATGTCACTTTTAAGAAACATATATTGTAAATGCTGGAAACTAAGTAAATTCCAGGACCAGCTCTAGGCACCAGCAAACCAAGCACATGCTTGGGGTGGCACAATTCCAGGGGCGGCATTCCGGGAGGGTTTTTTTCTTTTTTGGTTTTTTGTTTTTGCTTGGTGTGGCAAAAAACCTAGCGCCAGCCCTGGTAAATTCTTATTTTTAATTTCCCATCGCTTAACAGTAATTCTGCTTCCTTGTTTTGACTCACCCTCCACCAAGCCCCTTACCCTTCACTATTAGAAATGTAAGTATAACCACTGTAGAATGTATGAATTTGAACAATATGCTCAATTGTATGATCATGGAATATGCACATATACATCTTGGGCAAGTCATTTTGCTTCTGGATGGCTCTGTTTTCTTTTCTACAGTGTGTCTTGATAATTTGTAAGCTTTTTGTGGCAGATTGTCTCTTACTATGTGTTCAGTGCAGTGCCTAGCTCAATGGGGCCCTGATACTCCCATAATACAAGTAATTCTTCTTTTCCAACCTATATAAGCTATACCATGAGGCTCTCTGCTACATATTGGGAAGTTGCCAAGGCATTTTCTTGTAAAAGTTGTTAAGGCAAAGTTACAATAAAACATAACATACTATATTGTACATAATTTATTACTTATTCAGGAACAGATTAATATTCAAAGAACCTGGATAAGGACTTCGGCTTGCTGGCTGGGGAGCCACCCTCCTCTGAATATGCTAAAACGGGTGATACAGTGGAATCGCATCATAGGCGCATTTAACTTATGCAATTTTAACTATACGTGCTCAGCAAAACAAAACAAAAAGAGAAAAATAACAATTTAAATACTGTACCTGTAGTGCGGGCGATTCTGCCCACCATTCCACTCAATGAGCGTTTGACTATACGCGATTTTCGCCTTATGCGCTGACTTCAGAACCTAACCCCCATGTAAGATGTGACTCCTCTGTACCAGACTTCTTTTTAGTACTTCTCTTGTGTACATACTTGGTGAGAGAGCTTTTCCATTGCAAGGACAGTCCGTATTCTCCTATATCACAGTTCCATAGAAGAAATCTCATTCTTCCAATTACATGCAGCATTTTTGAATCTCTAATAATTTCCTCCCAAAATTGTGTAATTCCTGGATACAGCCACCATGTGTGCAATTATGTTCCCCTTTCTCTCGACCCCTCCAACAGAATGCTTCTCTAGTAGCAAAAGTATGATGGATCTTAATTGGAGTCAAATGGCATCTAGACAGTAATTTATAAAAATTTTCTTCATGAGCTATACAAATTGAAGATGTGTACCCCTTTTCCCATATAGTGACCCACTCATCCAGGTCAGTTTCTTTGACCAAATCCCTCTTCCATTTTTTCATTTGGGTTATTTTCTCATCAACATCTTTTCAATCAAAATTATTTTAGAAATTATAATTTTTGTTCTAGCTTGCTCCTGGGTCAACTGCTCAAATGTGATTAAAAGTCTAGATAGTCATCTTGTATCCAGATTTCACAATAAAATGTTTGACTCGTAAATATTGAAAATATGGGATCTTTATATTATTTACAATATTACATATCTTTTGGTATGATTTCAAATCAGGACCCAGGAACAGCTGTCTAAATGGAGTAATCTCAGCTCTTACCCACAATGAATAGTCATGCAGATATTTCCTAGGGATAAATTCCTGATTATTAATTAAAGTGGCTAAGGGAGAGGGCCTCAGTGACAGGAATTTAAAAAAATTGTCCAGAGCTGGTAAGGTGGTCTGGATGAATGCGATTTTTTTTTTTTTTTTTTTTTTTTTGGTGACCTAAATTTCTTTTTAACCTACCTTCTCTATATAACTAAATTTGGGTTCCAGTCTTGTTTGAGTTGTATCCAGTGTTTGGCTGGCCTGTTGTTAACCCAATTGATCACATCATTTTAATTGTTCGGAAAAAATTTAGAAAACCTGATCTATGAGGAAAGGTTAAAGCAACTGGGTATGTTTAGTTTTGAGAAAGGAAGAATGAGGGGGAACCTGATAAGTCTTCAAATATAGTAAGAGGTTTTATAAAGAGGATGGTGATATGTTCTCCATATCCTCTGAAGTTAGGACAAGAAGTAATGGGCTTAATCTGCAGCAAGGAAGAGTTAGATTTGATATTAAGAAGAACCTTCCTCAACAATAAAGGTAGTTAAGCACTACAACAGGCTTCCAAGAGAAGTTATAGAATCCTCCCATTGGAGGTTTTTAAGAATAGATTGGACAAACACGTGTCAGGAGGTCTAGGTTTCCTTGGTCCTGCCTGAGCACAGAAGGCTGGACTTGATGACTTCTCATGGTCCCTTCCAGCCCTACATTTCTATGATTCTAAAGTAATCAGCCAAATTAGGGTACAGTGGTCCACCCCACTCTTTAGGCTTAAAAAGAACTTTAGAACTCAGTGGTTTTTTTTGTTTTTTTTTTTATCTTTCCATATGAATTTTAATTGCACATTCTGCCATGTTTTTAATTTCATGTCAGGGATACAGTGAAACAAAACAAAACAAAACTAAACTTTGGGAAGACATTTATTTTTACTGAGGCTACCCTCCCTAGCCAAGAAATTTCATATTTGTTCCATTCCTTCAACTCTTTTGTTGTTTTTATTCCACAGCAGAGGGTAATTTGGCTGTAAAAATATTTTTTTTTCTTCACAATATTTATTCTTAACTAGTTTAAAGATTCCTTTGCCCATTCACATTTATTTAGCTGACAACAATTCTGTTTTGACCCTTTTGGGGATATTACTTCCTAACATTTCAGATTTATCTTAGTTTATTTTGAAGCCTCAAACCTGCCCAAATTCCCAAGTCAATTGTTCTATAATCTTTAATGAGGCTTCTGGATTCTGCAACTATACATAACTATTTTGTGTTCTGATCTATAAGCCGTTTTGATCCTCTTTACCAAGGGGCTGTTTCTCACATTTATTGTAAATGGCTCCATTGCCAAAGCAAACAGGGATAAGGGGCAACCCTGTCTCATACACCTAGACAAATTAAAAGGAGGGGATTGATGGCCATTAACCCAAGATGACACTTAAGAATGAGTATACAGGCCAGTATGCCCATAGAAAACTGATTTCCAAAGCCAAACCTTACCAAAATCTGTGTGAGGTATTCCCACTCCTGTTGGCCAATGGCTTTTTCAGCATCCAGATAAAGCAGTGCACCAGAAGAATTATTAGAATTAACATGATTGATCAAATTCAGAGTTTTTCTGATATTTATCAGATAGATGCCTGGTAACAATGAACCCAGATTGGTCAGGATAAACATATTTGGGCAAGATGATGCTCAGTCTGTTTGCTAGTACCTTTGCATAAATTTTAGCATCCATGTCATTAAAGAAATAGGTCTGTATGATGAACAGTTGGTAAGATCTTTTTCTTCAGGAATGGCCACAATTTTTGCCTCCCCCTATAAATCTGGAATGTCGTTTCCATGCAATATACCATTTAACAATTTGGTTAAAATGGGGATCAACACTTGTTTTAGAGCTCTATAATACTCTCAAAATAACCCATTGGGCCCTGAACTTTATTGGATTTTAAATTCTTTATTACAACTTCAAGTTCCTCTGTAGCCATTTGCCTATCAAGAGCTTCTAGATCCAGCTCTGAGAGCTGAGGTGGCTTCACACGCCTTAAATATCTATTTATGAGTTTAGGATTTGGATGTTCTAAAGTGTACAAAGTATTTTAAAAAGCCAATGTACATTTTTCTGATTCTGGGAGCTGTGCTGGATAGGACTGGTCTTCAAGTGGTGCACAGCTGATTGCTGATAACCAGCTGCGTGGTACCAACACAGACCAACTGGGCAGAGGAATAGGAGATGCACTGTGTGAGTTTAATCTCATTGGGCTGTCACATGATCTGGTAATTGACCTGAGGAAAGGAGAGGAGCAGGTTATATGACACCTGGTGTATAAGGAGACTGCTGAGCAGAGCTCTTTCACTTTCCCTCTCCCCACCCCAGTCCTCCACACATACTTTGATGCATAAATACCCTGAGGTCTGTATAAAGGGGATATGGTATAGGCAGGATCTCTGAATTCGTCAAATGTATGTCAGACTTCCCACTCCTAGAGGGTGAATGATGTAATCACAGTGGAGCTTCTAGCCCATATAGGAATGATGGCCAAGGCAGATTAGGCTCTCTGGCTAGTAGTGGGGTGGTGGAGGAGAGAAGGGGGTTTGCTCTTTGACTGTGTGAAATGAACACAATGTCAAAGATAACATGACTTCATCCATAGCGGGAAGTGGTACGTTTACATGTTACAATGTATGTCTGGTGTCAAGATTAAAAAAAGACTGATAACCAACCCTTGCTCCCTTAAGGGAGTCTGTGTTTTATTCTGTTGATGCATTAGTTTCTTGCCTTTTATTCAGGTATGAAGCAAAGCTAGAAGCACTCTAGTCTTACACAGTTGGTAGGCAAATAAATTTGTCATGGCACTTTGAGAAATCATGGGCTCCATGTGTCATTACTGTGTGTCTCTAATTGTTAGCTTTTGGATATTATCAAGGCTGAACAAAGGGGGAAGAATTTGGAGTAGGTGTGAAGTTTTCTCTGGAAGAATAGAACAGTAAAACAACAAACGTTAGGCAGGAAAGGGAAGAGATGGTAGGCCAGGAACTGTTACATTCTAGGCTAGTTTTCCAGCAGGCCTAAATGCTGGGCAACTTACTAACTGCCTAGGAAATAGATGGTGATCATAGATAAGGGAACAAGGGCTGTCAAGCGATTAAAAAAATTAATCACAATTAATCATGCGATTAAACAATAATACAATACTATTTATTTAAATATTTCTGGATGCTTTCTACATTTTCAAATATATTTATTTCAATTATAAAACACAATACAAAGTATACAGTGCTCACTTTGTATTTATTTTTATTACAAATATTTGCATTGTAAAAAACAAAAGAAATAGTATTTTTCAATTCACCTAACTCAAGTACTGTAGTGCAATCTCTTTATCATGAAAGTTGAACTTACAAAAGTAGACTTATGTACAACAAATAACTGCATTCAGAATAAAACAATGTAAAACTTGAGAGCCTACAAGTCCAGTCAATCCTATTTCTTGTTCAGCCAATCGCTCAGACAAACAAGTTTGTTTACATTTGCAAAAGATAATGCCTGCTTCTTGTTCATAATGTCACCTGAAAGTGAGAACAGGCGTTCTCATCGCACTGTTGTAGCCGACGTCGCAAGATATTTACATGCCAGATGCGCTAAAGATTCATATGTCCCTGCATGCTTCAGCCACCATTACAGAGGACATGCGTCCATGCTGATGACGAGTTCTGCTCAAAAATGATCCAAAGCAGTGTGGACCAACACATTCGTTTTCATTATCTGAGTCAGATGCCAACAGCAGAAGGTTGATTTTTCTTTTTTGGTGGTTCAGGTTCTTTAGTTTCCACATCGGAGTACTGCTTTTTAAGACTTCTGAAATCATACTCAACACCTGCCCTCAGATTTTTGGAAGGCACTTCAGATTCTTAAACCTTGGGTCAAGTGCTGTAGCTATCTTTAGAAATCTCTCATTGGTACCTTCTTTGCATTTTGTCAAATCTGCAGCAAAAGTGTTGAAATGAACAACATGTGCTGAGTCATCATCTGAGACTCCTATAACATGAAATATATGGCAGAATGCAGGTAAAACTGAGCCGGAGACATACAATTCTCCCCCAGGAGTTCAGTCACAAACTTAATTAACGCATTATCTTTTTGACGAGCGTCATCAGCATGAAAGCAAGTCCTCTGGAATGGTGGTTGAAGCATGAAGGGGCATATGAATGTTTAGCATATCTGGCACGTAAATACCTTGCAATGCTGGCTACAAAAGTGCCATGCGAACATCTGTTCTTCCTTTTCGTGACATTGTAAATAAGAAGTGGGCAGCATTAGCTCCCTGTTAATGTAAACAAACTTGTTTGTCTTGGTGATTGGCTGAACAGGAAGTAGGACTGAGTGGACTTGTAGGCTCTAAAGTTTTTCATTTTTTTGTTTTTGTGTAACACCAAAAAATCTACATGTGTAAATTGCACTTTTACGATAGAGATTGCACTATAGTACTTGTATGAAGTGAATTGAAAAATACTATTTCTTTTATCATTTTAGAATGTAAATATTTCTAATAAAAATAATTTAAAGTGAGCAGTGTACACTTTGTATTCTGTGTTGTAATTAAAATCAATATATTTGAAAATGTAGAAAAACATCTAAAAATGTTTAATAAATTTCAATTGGTACTCTATTGTTTAACAGTGTGATTGAAACTGCGATTAATCGCGATTAATTTTTTTAATTGTGACTAATTTTTTTTAGTTAACCGTGTGAGTTAACTGCGATTAATCGACAGCCCTAAAGGAAACCCATGAGTTTTTGCTTTTGGGGTTTAGTTTTACTTGCCACTCATAGAGGAATTTTTTGTACACATTCCTTCTGATTTGTGGTGTTTGATCTTTCTGTTTGGCTCAACAGGTTTTGTTTGGTGTATGAGTGGCAGGAGCAGAACTTTAATCACAGTAGTAGCTATTTAATCACTAGCGGTTCTGGAGATGGGGATTTGCTGATGTATTGCCCTTCTAATGTATTTGTTGAAAGATAGCAACCAAAATATTCCCAGGCTCTCAGATCAGAATATTTATGCACCTATGTATTGAGAGTAAATTTAGAAAAAAATAAAAATGCATTAACGTAAAGTGGCATAATGTTCAAAATAGTTTTAGCTTTCTTCCAAAGCAAGGACGTGGAAAAATCTCCAAATGACCTGAAGGTGAGTGGTGGGTGGGTGGAGTTTTATTTATTTATTTTTATTTTATTTTTGTCAATAGCTTGACTTTGAAATGAAAATTTTGTAAAGTAAATTACAAAAAAAAAGACTCTCCTCCTTTTCCATTGAGATTGGCACGTTAGTGCAACCAGAGAAAAGGAATGTGGAACAGACCGCTTTGCTAAATAAAGGTCAAGTACAGCCTGTAGCTGTAGCCTTTCTTTATTCTCTGTCTGTAGGCTAGAGTTATATACAAGGTTCTAGGTGGAGGTATGTCAAAATAAAAACAAACAAACATACATCTCAGCAGGCTGTTAGACTTAGCAAAAGTAAAGATGCTGTGTGAGAACAGACTGAGAACCACAGACTATGGAATCTAGAGGAAGCATGAATTCAAATGCAAGTGAATCAACACTGCTGCTTCCGTGCAAGCTTTCCTTGTGTTCTGCAGACAGCTGTCTTTATGCTTATAACGCTGCCTAAAGTATACTTATACTTAGCACATATACAGCACTTTCCACCTGTAGATCTCAATTTTAGGCAAGGTGGCAAAGCTTATTTTATAGGTGGGGAAACTGAAGCACAATCACACAGCAAGTCAGTAGCACAGGAGAGAGACTCAAGTTCTGTTGATTTTTTTTTTTTTTTTTTTTTTTTTAAATTTGCAATAGCTGTGGCATATGTGTACTTGAACACAGAAGCTGCGTGTGTATGTTTTGTGTAATATAGTGTGGCTGGATGATCAGTATTGGCCAATAGATAGATAGACTGAATGCATCAATTCTGAGCATAGATGTCAGGAAAAAAGCATTAATTTGGGAAAACAAGATCTGATCATTAACAAACGAGGGTGAAATCCTTGCCCCATTGAAGCTAATGGAATAACTGAGTTAAATGTGGCCAGGATTTCACCCTGGATCATCTTCATTGGTAGCTGCCTTCAATATGGACTAAGACGGTAAAAGTTGCCTGGTTGGTAGAAATGAGACCAAGATGGGCCTCACCAACTTCTGAACATGTTGACTCCCCAGCCAATCTCAGTCCTGACTAGCAATGGCTCTTATTGTTTACATTCCTGATGCAGGACTGTCAATGTTGCTTTGAAGCTTGTGTGACATGGACCAGTGTCTATAATGAACTAAGAGTTTGGAACCATGACACTTATTAGTTGCAATCTATGAAAAGATTTGAATCTGAGTTTTAGAGGTGAAAGGCTATTTCAGTTAAAACTCTGCATCACTTTAGTCTTTAGAATAATGTTTGTATTGCTCCTTCCTGATAGAGGGGGGCAGGTCACCCAGACCACTAGTCTTACAAATAATCTCTTCACAGTAAGTTAAAAACTTAAACCTGCAAATACTTTTTTGTGTTGTTTTTGGCTCATCTCAATACAGGCAGTAGGAGCAGAACAGCTTTATTTTTTTTTCTGAAGCATAAGGGGAACCCATGAAGTAGCAGCCTTTGTTTAGTTCCTGTCTGTGTCAATTACTTAAATTTGCATCCTTTTATTTAGTCTGGTTGAAAAACTATGGAAAGTGTATAATTGTATCCATTAATGAAGTGTGTTTCAGGATGGAGGAGAAAAGTTACTTGTCTTAGTTCTGAATTGACTTTCTGTTGCTATTTCATATTTGTACTATTGATTTTTGAGATATGGATATTCACTGGATAGTTCTGCAAATTAAAAAACCTCACTGATATGCCTGTCCCTGGAATCTACTGACTGATTTCATCTAGTGACTTTGTTTTCTGTTGCACAACAGTCATTTATTGGATAATACCATAAATTAATGCAACACTGACCCGATACTCAGCAGTGAGGATCAAAACTGGGACCTTTCAAGCTTAATTGTAGACTCGCAGGACTGGAAGGGACCTCAAGAGGCCATCTAGTCCAGTACCCTCATGGCAGAATAAGTATTATCTAGACTATCCATGACAGGTGTTTGTCTAACCTGCTCTTAAAAATCTCCAAAGACGGAGATTCCACAAACTCCCTTTGCAATATATTTCAGTGCTTAACCACCATGACAGTTAAGAAGTTTTTTCTAATGTCCAACCGAAACCGCCCTTGCTGCAACTTAAGCCCATTGCTTCTTGTCCTATCCTCAGAGGTTAAAGAGAACAATTTACCACCCTCCTCCTTGTAATAACCTTTTATGTACTTGAAAACTGTTGCCATGTCTCCCCTCAGTCTTCTCTTCTCCAGACTAAACAAAACCATTTTTTTCAACCTTCCCTCCTAGGTCATGTTGTCTAGACCTTTTATCATTTTTGTTGCTCTTCTCTGGACTTTCCAACTTGTCCACATTTTTCCTGAAATGTGGCTTCCAGAACTGGACACAATAGTTCAGTTGAGGCCTAATAAGCATGGTATAGAGCGGATGAATTACTTCTTGTGTAATACTCCTACTAATATGCAAGTACTGTAGTGCAATCTCTTTATCTTGAAAGTTGAACTTACAAATGTAGAATTATGTACAAAAAGAAAACAACGTAAAACTTTAGAGCGTACAAGTCCACTCAGTTCTTCTTCTTGTTCAGCCAATTGCTCAGACAAACAATTTGTTTACATTTGCAGGAGATAGTGCTGCCCGCTTCTTGTTTACAATGTCACTTGAAAGTAAGAACAGGTGTTCTCATGGCACTGTTGTAGCCAGTGTTGCAAGATATTTATGTGCCAGATATGCTAAAGATTCATATGTCCCTTCATGCTTCAACCACCATTCCAGAGGACATGCGTCCATGCTGATGACTGGTTCTGCTCGATAACAGTCCAAAGCAATGTGGACTGATGCATGTTCCTTTTCATCATCTGAGTCAGATGCCATCAGCAGAAGGTTGATTTTGTCTTTTGGTGGTTCGGGTTCTTTAGTTTTCTCATCAGAGTGTAGCTCTTTTAAGACTTCTGAAAGCATGCTCCACAACCTGTCCCCTCAGATTGTGGAAGGCACTTCAGATTCTTAAACCTTGGGTTGAGTGCTGTAGCTGTCTTTAGAAATCTCACATTGATACCTGCTTTGCATTTTGTCAAATCTGCAATGAAAGTGTTCTTAAAATGAACAACATATCCTGCGTTATCATACAAGACTGCTATAACATGAAATATATGGCAGAATGCGGGTAAAACAGAACAGGAGACATACAATTCTCCCCCCAAGGAGTTCAATCACAAATTTAGTTAACACATTTTTTTAACGAGCGTCATCAGCATGGAAGCATGTCCTCTGGTATGGTGGCGGAAGCATGAAGAGGCATATGAATGTTTAGCATATCTGGCATGTAAATACCTTGCCATGCTGGCAACAAAAGAGCCATGTTCTCACTTTCAGGTGACATTGTAAATAAGAAGCGGACAGCATTGTCTCCTGTAAATGTAAAAAACTTGTTTGTTTGAGCAATTGGCTGAACAAGAGGTAGGACTGAGTGGATTTGTTGGCTCTACAGTTTTACATTGTTTTATTTTTGAGTGCAGTTATGTAACAAAAAATCTACATTTGTAAGTTGCACTTTCATGATAGAGATCGCACTACAGTACTTGTATAAGGTGAATAGAAAAATGCTATTTCTGTTATCATTTTTACAGTGCAAATATTTGTAATAAAAATCATATAAAGTGAGCAGTGTACACTTTATATTCTGTGTTGTAATTAAAATCAATATATTTGAAAACATAGAAAAGCATCCAAAAATATTCAGTAAATTTCGGTTGGTATTCTTTTGTTTCATAGTGCATAGTTCGTAGATTAAAACTGCGATTAATCGCGATTAATTTTTTAAATCACGATTAATTTTTTTTAGTTAATTGCATGAGTTAACTACAATTAATCGACCGCCCTACTTAGAATACTACTTTTGTTTTGTATTCTTTGTTATGTATTCTTTCCGGTACAGCATCTCATTCAGATTAATAGGACACTTGAATAATTTCAACTGGATTCTGCTGGGTAAGATTAATTCTAAGCAATGTAATAGAAGCTCACCATTGCATAATAGGGATAATATAGTTGCTAGTCCATTATTAGATAACACAGTGTGATTCTGGGAATGGCTTTATAAAAGTATATGCTTATTTAAAAACAATATTACTGGCAAAATAACTATTAGAGAGGTAATGCAAACTTAATTTCTCTTTTTATTAGCTTGCCCTTATATTTTTATTGCAACTTACATAAAGGCTTATCAGAAATTTTTAATATAATTTTGATGGATAATATCAATCTTTTATTTTGAAACTTTTTTATTGTCATCTATTTAAACTTTAACAGTTTTGTGGGAATCCATGTGGGGGTCAGACAATTTATTCAATGACAGTTGACATTAAGATTCAAAAAATTAAAGCTTTATAGCTATTAAAACACAAATTGTCAACATCACATGTGAAAATATATAAATTAAATATCCTTAAATCAAAGTCTATGTTTTCAAGCAGCATTTTTCTTATTTTGCCTATCTGTAAATTTCAGTTATTATCGATGGAAATTTGTTGGTTTGTGTGTGTGGGGAAATTGACATTTACTGATTTTAAAAAAATCTTATCCTTCCAAGCCTACTTATACAATAGGTGAGCGTTCCCGCTGTTTAGGACACATGAAGCTGCTATGTCTAGGCACAGTGGAAATAACTCACTAGCTTTGCCCTTCTCTGTACAGTTTTGTCAGTGCTATGAGCTTCCTTCTGTTGGATGAGAGGCCTCTGTTTCTGTGTGAGGAGGTTCTAAAACTTCCTCCATCTTTTACATGCCCTGTTTTCATGGTTCTGCCTCGTACGCATGATTCCTTTTGGTCAATGCTGGTGGTATTTCTGTTGAGAGTCTCTCTCTGTTGCTTCTTAATTGGATGGGGGTTGAGTTGTGCAATGTACTTTCTCCTTTCTTGGATCAGGGTGCTGTTTCCCCAGCACTACCAGGTCTTATTGGACATGGGAGAAAGAGAGTAGGGCCAGCCTCAGTGCTACGAACACTTAAGGATATGCTTACCTTTATGGACAGTGAATATCCTACTGAGTTTAATAGGAGCTGCTGGGTGCACAGCACTTGAAAATCTGTCAGTCTTCATTGGTATACCTGAGGTTATACACCATGTATGTGTTGGGGAGCTTGGCTCACTTTTTGTGTGCGTGCTCCATATTGACTGCAACTAGTCGGGTGAAATGGCAAAAGACTATTCTTGCCTGAATTATAAATCATTACTGCTTCACTAGCAGTGAGTTCAGAATTCTCTAATTCTTTGATGCAGTCTTAATGTGTTAAATGTGCTTTAATTAGAGAGAGGCCCTATCCACAAAGCTGATACAAACTTTCTGAAAGGGCTGTGTAGAGCTAGGGTTTTGGCTCAGATCGTCTGTTGCCACTTTAAGGTCTCACAATGCTCAGGAGTCTAGATCAGTATGCTCAGGAGTGTCTCATTATAATATTCCTGGAAGAAAAAGTGTCCCTTCCTTTAAAGGGACACTGATTTGGAAATCTATTCAATTTTAAAAATAAGTTTTTAAAGTTCCTTTTAGGTACTACACCCACCACTGTATCCCTTTTTGTTGTTTGTTTGTTTGTTTGTTTGTTTGTTTGTTTGTTTGTTTGTTTGTTTGTTTGTTTGTTAATGGTTTCCTAATTTTTACATTCTCTTCTCTGTTGCTGTGTGAAAGATGCATACAAACAGGCAGTAAAACTGCCAAACAGCTTTTATTACCCTCTAATTTGTTTTAGTTATAGTAATTTTTGATGTTCTTGTAACAGTAGTAGGCAAAATGTTTTCGAATACTTAAATAAAAATAAAGCGTGCAGAAAAAAATGATTTAAGAATAAAACTAGAATCATTTGCAGTTAATGTATAGAACATCAAGAATGCTGCTTCTGGTATTAATTTTCTTTTGGTATGCAATATATGTACTAGAACTATCCATGTCATTCACGAGACATCCTTCTTGTGGTCTAAAAGTTACTAATATACTGGTATGTTTCATTTTAAACTTGTGTATATTTGATTGGAATTCTTTGTCTGGCACTTATCTGTATTTTTCCACTATAGCTCTTGAGAAAGTTCTGAGCTGCCACATTAAGCTTTGCATGCCCTTTTTTTGTTTCACTTTTAAGGCAGCGCTTGTTTCTTTCGGTGACTTACTTAAGACTTCTTATTTAGTTCATAACTGAGCTGATCATAGATGTAATGCGCTACTGACATGAGAATTTTAAATAGGGTGACCAGACAGCAAGTGTGAAAAATCGGGACAGGGCGTGGGGGGTAATAGGAGTCTATATCAGAAAAAGACCCCAAAATCAGGACTGTCCCTATAAAATCGGGACATCTGGTCACCCTAATTTTAAAACTGAGTTTCAACAACTATTTCAGCCGGTTCTGCAGGATGGTGATGAGTGACATAATTTGTTACAACTTGTAGGCTGGCTGTACACCAGCCAGTACGAGCTCTGTTACATAATAAAGAACAGCGGTCTAAAAAGAGAGGCCGACTGAAAAGATTTTCAAAGGAGAGCTGAAAGCAATACTGTACAGGAAATTAAATCATTGGGCAAGGAAGTGGAATTGGGCTGATTGCAGTCATTAATGTCCCCGTAAAGAGGGGCATATAAGGAATGTTACTCAGCAACTAGTGTAGTGCCAATTAAAGTAAATGTGGAATTTCAAACAAACCACTAGCACTTGTACCTGAGGGGAAGTGTGGGGAGGGGGGTTCTTGTGAGGTAGGAATTAATTGTCGCCTTCTAAAGAAAGCAAAATGGTCTAACCATCTCCCTGTGAAAACTGTTTATATGATGAAGCTTGTAATATAAAATGTGCACTAAATCTAGAGAAGTACGTTATTGAAGAGTATTTGAGAATTATTTAAATTTCAGCTGAAAGGATTTTGGGGCAAGATGACTTGAGCTACATAAAGTTTCAGAAAGTAAATATGGTGCTGATTCTTTAACTTTTAGAACTAAATCTTTTTTGATGGTGTAGTTCAGAGTTAAACACAACCATCCACTAACACTGGAGTTAGATTTACATGGCAAACTGGAATAATCCCTGGCTGCTTGGACGTAAATTGTTCACCTTTCACGTCTGAATGTTAATTAAATCTTCTCTTCTTCCATGTCCCCCCTTTTTTTTGTTGTGTAATTAAAATAGAGGCACGTGAATGAAACACTTCAATCTTCAAAGTAAAAGCTTAATGTACGATTCTAATTCATAATGTGCAAATTCTAAAAATAGTAGTATATTGAGATGACAAGTTTTTGTTTTTTTTATTTTTGGTAATATTAGAGAGAATTTCCAAAAGGGGGTGGGGGGAAAGCGTAGGCAAAAGTGAATGCTGTTAACATTAGCACAGAGTACAGGGCTATGTTTCTTAAGTTGTCAAAACAATTTTGTTTCGAACATCCTCCTCAACTGGAGAAGAGGATTTTGATGGTTGTGTAGACTGGTTAAAAATGTATATTTTATGGAATCCGTTCAATGTTAAGAAATACCTTTTGGGTGCTCCATAAGCCACAATGGCTTGGTGTCTCACCATGCCAGCTGTAGGAATATCTATGTCAAGCCAGTTTACTTTGGTTTATTTTGGGGTGAGGTGGGAGGACTTGACCCTTACTGAAAAGTAGAATGAGATGGTTAATTGTTTTTCTTATGAATATTTTAGACTTTAAATGGAGTGACTTCTCATTTTGTGATTGGTTTGTATGTGTGTGTGGGGGGGGGAACTGTGGCAATATTACTGACTTGTTTTTAAAGGCTGTTACTGGATGCGGTAAGTCTACTGCAGGAGTATCAGTGCAGGAGACACAGCTCACTCCATGGTTATAGTAAATTGCTTTAAATAAAGCAATTTATTTTTTGAGACTAACATAGCTTTTTATTTCCCCAGTGGGAATTTTTTGCAAGAGTAAGGATTTCAGGGTCTTTGTAAATGCTGCTATCTTTCTCAACAAAGTTGTTCTAAATGTTTTTGGCTCTTTAAGTTTTAAGATACATTAAACACTATAGCCAGTTAAAACTTTTTGATTGAATTTTTTTTTCTGCTGAAACAAGTTTAATCTGAAGGTTTGAGAGAAAATGTCATTTCTTGACAAACTACTAAATGGAATGAGAACGTTTGTTTCATTTCCAATTGAAAATTTTTTGTTTTGTTGTTCAAAAGCCAAACCATTTTCAATGTTTTGTCCTCCGTCCCCCCACTTTTTCCTGTCTCTGGCATTGTATGCAACAGGATGTTTTTTTTCCTTTTTCCACTGTAACTTTTTTGCAGAAATTCCTCAACTTTGGTCAAGTTTCAGTGGGAAAGGTAAAAAGTGTGTGAATCTTTTTTTTTTTGGGGGGGGGGGGAATTAATGAAAACTTAAATTCTATACAGAGTCCTGCAAAATGGAAACATTTTCATTATTTTTTGCTAAGTTACTTTTCCATTTTTGACCATTTCTTAAAAACAATATTGGATCCACCTACTATATTAAGAAAAAAAAAATAAACTGTCCAAAAGACTTTCCTAAAGTTGGATTTCAGATTTCTGTGCCCATCTCTAGTCCTCTACTACACTTAAGTACACAGTCTACAGTAACAAGTTTTTCAGTGTAATCTGTCAGAGGGGAAAGGGAGATCCATTGTGAGAATATGAGAACAAAAAGGAAAAAATAAAAATGCACCACTTGGGATGGGCTCTCTTTCTAGTATCCCATCTATGTTTTTCCCATACACCAACATTTCAGTTCCCCAGTCTCCTGTGGTACAGCTCTATCTAATGGCTATCCTTTCTATTGTGTCCATGTGTCTGTCTTTGCTCTGTATAGAAATTGGGGCTAGTTCACATCTGTCGGTCCTGGAGCTCCAGAAGGGAAATCCCACTTTCTCCTGTGTTGCCAGTAGTTAACCTTCACGATTGACTTGAGTGGTAATTCAGTGTCCCTTCCCCACGGTATTAATTTTAACTCTATTTCCCCAGCCTTCTTTCTAATAGGAAATGATCAGGAGTGGGTGTTCCTTACTTTTGTTTTTAACTTTTCTGCTGGTTTACAACCATATATGATTCCAGTCTGCCACCTGTTTAGTCCCTGTTAGCAGTTCCATTATGACAGAGAACCCAAAGAACTTTTCAAAATAGCCCTTGAGTTCTACATTGAGGTCTAGAATTGTGATAAAGGAAAGAAATGTAATGAAGTTTTGTGTAAAAATGTTTCCATTCTAGGTGGTGCTGGTGATTGTGTCCCCAAAATTCAGAACTTTCACTCTCTTGCAAAACATTCTGTAGTGGATTTTTTTTTTCATTTTGCACTTCTGCTTGATACAATAATAAAATATTAGGCAGTAGCAGCAACATCAAAGCTAACTTTCTCCACAGCAAGCGGGCTAGAAGGAGGGTTAAGTGGGGTGGGTTAGACTTACTGTCCATAGGCACAAGAAATATTTACTATATTACCCACGTCTACATTTGTATGCTTGTTGTAAAATGAAAGGTACTTAACAAAATATCCCAATTTCTTATACGTATGCAGCCTTTCTTCTTATGCTGTAGCTCTTTCTGAATTAACCACCATGTAAAATATCTCTAACAATGTAGTACTCTGAACATTTAGCTATGACCAAAGTTTGTTTTGAATGCCGGTTTTGCTTTTTCATGTGTGTTTTTTTTGTTTTTTGTTTTTAATTGGAATATAGTAAGATCTGATTTTTTTTATTTTTTTTTATTTTTTTTAAGGATTTACTTAATATTTGTTGTAGATTTAATCCTTTTATTGCTGTGTTTCTATCGTGTTTTTTCTATACTGTTTAGACAAAAATATTTTTTAAAAGATGGCTGCTAAACTGAAGTAAGCAGAAGATACGCAATTGCAGTAATTCACATGTAAAAAGGTTGATTTTTTTTTCACCAAAATTGATATTTATAACTGAATTCCACTAGGTTTGAGAGCAGCATGTTCATATTACAAGGTACCCAGTATAATCCTCTTCTCTTGCATGTTTATTTCTGTAAGATTCTGTTAACTAGGGAAGTATAATAAAATATGCTCTGTATGTGTGTATGATATATAATATGTGTGTATTTCTGTACAGATACAACACTGAAGTTAACTTGAAGATACCTAACTCAGTTTTAAAGGGTGTGTAGGTGGATTTGTGACATCAGAGGGGACTCAGCTGCTCATCACACAGCCCACTTCAGTTCATTTGCATACAGCTATATTTAAAGTGCTGTAAATGTGGCTTCCCCCCATTTAAAATAAGGCTGGGAAGTGGGAGGATATGGCAACACCTGGAGCTTACTCCCGTAACCATGGAGCCTTGCTGATGTTCTTCTTAATTATGTTTTTTCTTTACCCTCTGGTGACTTCTGATGGTACACTGTGGTGGGGATTTCTTTTTGTCATTGCTTTTGTTATTGGAGGCCTCTTGTTTTCTTTCAATTGACTTGAGAGACTCTTAAAATTGGTCTGATTTGCTATCCAAGAAGACGACAAAGCAATCTAACCTCTAAATATAACAAAGAAGAAAAAGAAAGGAACTGTTGCCAGATTTTTATCCTTGATAACAGTATTGGGAATTAATTTCAATATAAGTATAAAAGCAGATCTTGGAGAGTGACTCCCTCAGTGAGGAAGGTTAGTATTTTTTGATTTAAAGAAGGGATAATTCCAAAAACCTGCCAACTCAAATCCTGGTAAGAAAAGAGGGAAGGTGATAGATGTTGAGTCATGAGTGCTGATCAGTCTCACTAAACCAGAGGCCATTAATCCAGTGTTTGTGGCCTAAGCTACGGCTCTGATGCTGCACCCTTATTCACTTTCTAGTTTTAGATGTTTTTTTTTTTTTTTTTTTTTTTTTTTTTAAGGTTAAATGAGATTAATGTTGTGGGATAGTCTTCAAAACCTTGCTGGTTCATTCGTTGTTTTTCTCCAGTAATGACATCTGCTAAGAAATGTAGTAAGCGACTGATTTATGACTATTTGACAGGATTCTGAGTTGAACTTGACTTGCTTTCTAAGTTCTGAACTGATACTGCATCTCTAATATTATAAGGGTTTTGATATTACTTCATAAGAGAGACCATCATGTTGACATTATTCTGATTTTTTTTTTCCTTTGAAATTTTTTGAATTTCTGCACAAGGCCCTGATTTTAGCAAAGTTCTTAAACATGTGACCAACTTTGAGCTTGGGAGTAGTCCCTGTACCTTGTTGAATATGGGCTTAACTTACTAATGCCTTTATAAAACTTTTCTTCCCTTCCCCTCCCCACTTAAACTGTAGGATTTGCAACAGTATGTTTTTTGTTTTACACAGTTTTGTTTTTGAATTACACAGTTCTTTGACCTTTTCCATCTTGTACCTCTTGTCATTGAGGTAATGTAGACTCTATGTAACATTGCATCCCCTTTCTTGTCTAGTTGTACAGTGTATGTGTTTGGTATAATATGTTTTGAATTATTTTTAATATCTCCCCCCACTTATTTCACAGTTATGAGGTCACAATCTGTCATAAGATCTGATACTGTAGATAGAAGGTGACCTATTTTTCCTTTAGCTGGCAGTGAGATGTTTGATGTATTGGACTCAGAGAAATGTGTTCTATACTAGACAATTTGTATGAACTGTATTAATGTCCATTTGCATGTCTGCACAGATAAATATGTTAAAATCTGCTTTATATTTAAGAGTAGGTTAGATAAATGTCTATCAGGGATGGTCTAGACAGTATTTGGTCCTGCCATGCGGGCAGGGGACTGGACTCGATGACCTCTCGAGGTCCCTTCCAGTCCTAGAATCTATGAATCTATGAATCTATGTTGCAATACATATTTATATCTATATAAAATATTACAGCTAAAAGATCTTCCTCTCTTGACAACCACTGGTCTTAACACTCGCATCTGTTTTTCCTCTGTCAGAAAGTATCTGTGGATCTGCAAAAGGGGGAAATGTATTTCCCTGTAATCTGCACAAATCCCAAAGAGTTATTTTATGGATCCTGAGCCATCTTTGCTGATGGTCTTCTGTATCTCTCCAGATCCTACTCTTTCTCCTGGTGGCACAGATCGTAAAGGTGCCATGCTACTGTTGGCTACTTGCCCTTTGGGTGCATGAACATCACTCCCTTTTTGAGGTGGATAGAAATCATGGAGAATAGAGTAGTTGCTTCCCAGCTTGTTCATTCCCCTTGAATATGCACAGACCCCCAAACATACATGATTCCTGTGGAAAGCAATTGTGGGCTTGTGATGGGTTGTGGGGGGAAGGGGAATGATGCCTCTTAGACTCAGCTGCCCTCTTCCAAATGTACTGGCAATGCCTGACCAATATTTGTGCTCCTTTTGAGCCACTCACTAGAAAGGATCTGTATGTTTCAAAAAACTCAAATACTGCTTTTCAGATCCATGTTTATTTTAATACTTATAACTAAAGTATTTTCTTCAGCTAAAATGTGTACATAAAATCAAAGGCAGATGATGATTAATGAAATCTCACAGTATAAACCCAAATGAGCGTTGATAGTTTCATTTGGAACTAGAGGAGCTCACACAAGCAGCAACACATCTATGAAGCATGGTCAGAGTGTTCCTTTGTTTACACGAGAAGACTGCCTGGTAACTCTCTTGTTTTCTAACATCAATAATATGCACTCAGGCTCTCTCTCTCTCATAGGTTTATTGCCCACATTTCTTACATCCCAGTTTTAATGTAACCCTTTCTGTCCCCTCATTCACTGGCAATCTGAAGAAAAGCTCAACTGAAGGCATAAAGGGTAGAAAAGGTAGTTCAGAAAGGAAACTCGAGGGAGCAGCTACAATAATCAGAGAAAAATTAATACTAAACAGAAGCCAGTAAATCAACTTGATTAGAGGAATAAAACTAAGGTTGAATCATAAAGCAGTGGGAAAACCAGAGGCTGGTTGAAGTGTATCAAGGAACTTCTACTGTAAAGGTCTGAAACTTCTTCATCTTAGCTGCTCTAGTCTCCTTTTGTTGGTGAGCCATCCTGCCTCCTTTTGCCTCTCATTTTTGGAAGTAGTACACTTCTGTCAGATGCATGAGCATGTAACAGCAAGTAAAAATAGGAATGAAGAGTTTTCTAAATGTAGTCCTGTATTGAGCAGAAAAGGCCTTCAAATATTGATGAACTATGTGAGTGTCTTTTAGTCTCTCTTGCTCTCTCTGACAAACTTGCAGATAAAACTCTTGTCCGTGACCACACGATGATTTCTAATCCTATGGAGTTTCAGTAGATATGCAACACAAATTTAGATACACCTCTACCCCGATATAACGTGACCCGATAGAACACGAATTCGGATATAATGCAGTAAAGCAGTGCTCCGGGGGGCGAGGGAGCGAGACTGCACACTCCGGCGGATCAAAGCAAGTTCGATATAACACGGTTTCACCTATAACACTATAAGATTTTTTTGGCTGCCAAGGACAGTGTTATATCTAGGTAGAGGTGTAACTGATTGAGGTTGACTGGAGCAGAGTGGAAAAAGGAGAGCTTTTCACCCAATTGAAGGCCAAACATTGTCATACCCGATAAGAATTTATGCAATAGGAATATAAGAAGGAACAGTTAGGTAACAGTGGTTCTGAATTGTGTGCACAGTACCTATTTTGATTGTACAACTAAGAATTGTGGTTGTCCCTTTGGACTCAGATGTATCAATACAGATGCTAGTCATAAGAGCACAACTACTTGCTTGCCTAAAAATTGATTAGAGAGAGACCCTGTAGTTCACAACAGAATACCAAAGGTCTTGCCTTGATTATATAGTAAGTGGTCACAAGGAATTTTTCAGAAGTGAATTTTGGAGGGTAGCATTTAAAGTGGAATAATAAAGGCATATGAGAGCTATTGAATAATAGTCTGAAAGGGATGAAAGCTTTTACTGTTGCTTTAAAAAGTCTAAAAATCCTGCAAAAATGATTTTGAAATGAAATGTACCAAAACTAATTTAGAGAGAGAGAGAAGCATGTGTTTTTAGTGACCTTGGGACTGAGCAGGCTTGCTTTAGGGATTTGACAGGAATGGTTTGCAGACCAGAGAAATAAAAAGCATGTGTAGTAAGGATACAGTTACATTTGATAGCTGGAATGAAAACAAGAGCTTTAGCTTTCATTTAAAACTTCTGTACATTTTTTAACAACAAAAATTGTATTTGTCATTTGTTTGCCAAACTTGTAAATGTTTAATGTCCAGGCACCTCCTCTTCCCCCATCTGCTCCCTTGATTTATGATAAGGAAAGGTTATCCTCTTACGAAGTGATGTGAAAATACCTACTGTACTGACAGAACAGACAGCAATGCATAAGCTAATGGCACATTGCCTCTCTGTTGGTAGCCTGACGGAGGTCTTGCTTTGTTTAGTTCAAAACTGTTTATACTGATTGCATCAGCTGGGATTTTCTTCTGATGGAAAAGCTTGGTAACTTTCCATAAAGAATTGCCTACCAAGTAAAGGTAACAGGGAGTACTCATTCATAGGACCTTGTTCACAATAATTTACATAGACAAAACTAAACCCAAAAGTTAAAAGAAATTAATTCTACAGAAAGCAACGTTCTGAGACGTCTCAGTATCCACAGTGTGTACATCTAGCTTAGGTTGACTGGGATTCATCCCTACCTGTGTTTCTCACTTAGTATGTGACCCCAACCAACCACTTTTTCTTCCTGTCTGTTTCCCCACTGGTTTAAAAATATGTTCTGTAAAGAGCTTTGGAGATATTTGTAAGAAAGGCGTTGTCAGGGCAAATGAATTCTCACCCCAACAAGAGGATTTGATCAAACACGACTGTAGACTCTCTTTTCTCTTACAAACGTAGGACTTGATCCTGAGTGGTGCTGAGCACCCACAAGTCCCTTTGATCTCAAAGACTGCTGAGTGCGAAGACCCCTATATTTTATTGTGTGTGTGTGTGTGTGACAGAGAGGGGGATATTAGGATAATTTTGCTGGCTCCTTATGCAGGTGGCCAGATATAGCAAATGGCTGTAAGTGCACATATTGCAGTGTCTGTAACATATAGTGCAGGGGTGGGCAATGTTTGGCACGCGGCTCGCCAGGGTAAGCACCCTGGCGGGCCGGGCCAGTTTATTTACCTGCTGATGCGGCAGGTTCGGCCGATCGCGGCTCCCACTCGCCGCGGTTCGCCGTCCCGGGCCAACGGGGGCGGCGGGAAACGGCGCGGGCAAGGGATGTGCTGGCCGCGGCTTCCCACCGCCCCCATTGGCCCGGGACGGCGAACCGCAGCCAGTGGGGTCCGCGATCGGCCGAACCTGCCACGTCAGCAGGTAAATAAACTGGCCCGGCCCGCTAGGGTGCTTACCCTGGCGAGCCGCGTGCCGAACGTTGCTGACCCCTGATATAGTGTATATCACTTTTGTAGAAAAGCAGTGCGGAGTTTTTCAGCTTAGAGTTGAGGACATTGTGGCAATGCAATTTGATTAATACAATTGCCATCTTCAGTTGTACCATGATGTAGTCAGGAAGACAAAATACCAGCTAGAAATGCTGTATAAAAAATAAGGTAAGAGATAAATTAGCAGCCTTAATATTAGTACAGTATTGTGTTCTTGATTTCCATTCTGACCCTAAACTACTAGCTGGTGATGTTCTTCTTGGAAAATGTGTAGGTTGGAGAATACTTATTATTCGAGTTTTATGCTCAGTGACGGTGTAATGGTACATGAAAGCAGGCAATCCGCTTATACAGACTGAGGGTATGTATGACATCATGCTCAGGACTCCCAGAATTGTGAGTCACTGTGTTACCTGCTCCCTCTCCACACCTCAGCAAGTGAGAGTTTAGCTGTTGCTAAGCTGTGTGTTCGCTCCCTGACATACCAGCCAGTCTGCCTTGCTGGCACACTCTTCAAGACTCTGCCAGTCCAAACCTTGTCTTGCAGAAAACAGTCAGTGAACCACAACTCCTGAGTTCCCCAGAGACATCTCACTGCAGCATCCAATCCCTCTCAATGTGACACTCACAGGAATGATCAGGTTCGCTGGTTCCCCAGAGACAGAACACACCCAAGTCTGGTTTAGTTGAAAATTCATGCTTCACTTTAATACACAGCATTGAGATAGTTTTGTAGTAAAACAAGAATAATGTTATTAACAAAGAACAAATGTTTAAGAAAAACTAGGCAAGGATAAAAAAGATAGGTGTGGTTACAAACAAAACAAAATACGCCTTCTAATGACTAAAATCTAATTTTAGCAAGTTAAAATCTTTGCCTAAGCAATTTCTCACTTATATCAAGTTTCTAGCAGCTCTTGCCTTTCAGGGCAAGAGGATCCAGGTTCTGTACTGTTCAAAGGGTGCTGTACCTTATTGATCACTTAGTGATGGATAACTAAGAAGTCTTTTTGTTCCCCTTACATTATTCAAAGACCACTGTCTCTGCCTCAAGAGCCAGGAAGACTTCCTGGGAGTGCAGGTTCTGTCCCCCAATCTGATTGTTAAATGGTCTTCTCCTCTGCTTGTTTAGCTTGATGGGTTTATTTACCTTATATGTAAATATACTTCCATTGTCCTCTGCCAGTAATCAAGCCAGTCACACAGGTAAATACACATTCCTTTGTCTAGGGCAGGTTGCATTTCATCCTCTGCGTCCCAAACACTTTTAAAGAACATATTCCCAGCACAGATCTATAACTCTTTTGCACCCAACCCATACGTACATCACAATGATTTTTCAGGATCAGTGTGTCCCAATTGACATATAATACATTACATAACCTTTGTTGAGTTACGACAACAGTGTGTTGGGGCACTGAGTGTGTCAGTTGGCCTGGAGGGGCTCCCAGGGTCACACTGCCCCTCTTAAAATGTTTCAGGAGGGTCAGCCACTGGCTAAACTGTAGACAGTGGGTGAGAATCCACTTTCCTGGACAGGACATCTGCCACTATATTTTCTTTCGTGTTATGTACAATTTCCATGTGATATTCTTGGAATGTCCTGCTCCACTGCAGGTTTTGGAATTAGTGCCCTTGGTTTTGTGTAACCAGATTAATGGAAAATGGTGAGTTTGTACCCAAACTTTCTATATACTTGCCCATATACTCGCATAACACTCTTTCTGTCACAGAGTAATTCTGTTTGGTGTGTTTTTTTTTTTTAACTCAAGAAAGCAGTAGGGTGCTTTTTGTTACTTTCCCCGAATGCATTAAACTGCACCTAAACCCATGCCTAATGCATCTATATGTAGTTCAAACATTCTGTCGAACATAGAGCTTGGGGTGAAGATGGACACACATAACAACAGGAGGAGAGAGCCATTTTCTATAATATACCCATTCAACCATTTACTGTATTATACTGTCCACTGTGTTCACAAGTCTCTGGGGTTATATCATCAGACCAGGTATCTGACTCTACCACTCGTGGTGCAGAATTCTACCAGAACCCCTCAACTAAAGTATTGTTGCATTTAATTGGATGGGCTACTTTATCCTTAACACTGACAATCTTTAACAGATTTACATTGTGTTTCTATAGTGCTTGTCATTCTATAATAATTTAATAATTGCAAAAAAAAAAGTCCATGCAGTGTAAGGTTGTATAATTACATTTACAGGCTCTTTGTGGTTGCAGGTTAGAGCCAAGAGCAGCATTAACTCAGCCATGTACATCCTTTATGACATAAAACAGGTTATAAAACAAATAGTAAGCTATTAACTAGAAAAACAGGACTAGAAGGTGCTACATACATAGAAGGCAGCCAAATGAACATTCCCTTTTTGTATTTCCACACTGTAGGCTATATAAATGTGTAAATTTAAAGTTTTATTAACACAGGTATTTCTGCATCCTGTTTTTTCTTTAAGATATGAGAAAACTGTCTGATTCATACTATGACTTAAATATTCCCACTTAGCTTTGAATTTCATGTTTTATTAAAGTGAATGGACTAAATGAGGGGTGACTTCCCACTTTTGCTATTGTTGAAGTTCTCTCCTATCTCTGAGGATAAGTAGAATTTTCTTTTGTGTTTTCGGTGTGAGGTGGTGTATTTCAATAGGGACACTTACTCTTTCAGCTGCAGGCTCTGTGCGTGTCAACCTGGGTAGAGCAGGGGTGGGCAAACTATGACCCGCGGGCCGGATTCGGCTTGCGAGCCATTTTAAGCTGGCCCGAGAGCTCCCGCTGAGGAGCAGGATCTGGGACTTGCCCCGCTCTGGTGCTCCAGCCGGGGAGCAGGGTTGGGGGCTACGCCATTCGGCTCCTGGAAGCTGCGACATGGCCCCGCTCTGACTCCTAAGTGCTCCAATGGGAGCTGCAGGGGCGGTGCCTGTGGACGGGACAGTGTGCAGAGCCGCCTGGCTGCACCTCTGCGTAGGAGCCAGAGGAGGGACATGCTGCTGCTTCCGGGAGCCACTTGAGGTAAGCGCCGCTTGAAGCCTGCATCCCCTGAGCCTCTACCCATGCCCCCAACTCCCTACCCCAGCCATGATCCTCCCTACCCTCCCGCCCCCTCGGTCCCAGCCCAGATCACCTTCCTACACCCCAAACTCCTCATCCCCAGCCCCACCCCAGAGTCTGCACCCCCCCCAGCCAGAGCCCTCACCCCCCACCCCCACACAGTCAGTGTGTACCCCTCTGCCAGTGGTTTGTTTAATTGCAGCTTGTGACTGCTCATAAGAGTCTGCAAACTCAGCTAATTCCCCCACTGCATTCACCTTTTTGTCCCACAAATACTGTTTTACATCATCACTACACATTTTCAGGAACTGTTCCTGAGTAACCAAATCACACATTTCTTCCAAACTTGTAATGCCTTTCCCTTCACCCACTTGTCTAACAAATCCCTCATTTCTTTCACATAAGCCACATTACTCAATCCAGATCCCCTCTTAAGACTTCTGAATTTTACCCTGTAGGTTTCAGGTGTAATATGGAACTGTTTCAAAACCAGTTCCTTAAATTTACCAGAGTTTGAAGCATCAGCAATAGACATCTTATTGAATATGTCCAGAGCTCTCTCCGTCAATTTTGCAATCCACGTGGTCATTTTCTGATCCTCAGGAATCGCATGGAGAATGCACAGTCTCTCAATGATGATGAAATACTCGGCAATATCACTGGACTCACCATACTGCAGGCATAACTGCTCCCATTTATGGATTTTTGGGGAAGTGGAGCCAGCTGCACAAGGATTCTGTCTTGTCCACTCCATTACAGCCAGTTCATGCTTCTGGGTTTCAGTTTGGGCCTGTATTTCTCTGTCTTTTAACTCCAGGACTAGCTGCCTCTCTCTCTCCTTCTTCTGCCTTTTTTTGTCAACCTCCAGTTGCCTGAGTTCCAGGGCTTGCTGCCTCTCTTCTTGAGCTTGCTGGTGTGCAGCCCTTTTTCTGGCTGCTTCTGCCTCCATGGTTTCCTTGGCCACAGCTTTCTGTGCCTCAATTTCTTTGTCTTTTAAGTCCAGGGCTTGCTGGCTCTCTCTTTCCTTCTTAGCAATTTGCAACCTGTGCAGTTCTAACTTCTTCTGAGCTTCACTCTCACCTATTTTGCTTACTTTTCTGTCTGTATTGCTTTACCCAAAATAAGCAAATAGAAAATAACAAACCAGTAACCACTTTCTGTTCTCCGACCACCACACGTAAAACACACTTAAAATCACTACCAGTCTCTCAAAGCAATCAGCTGTGCACAGATCCTGCTCGACTACGCCACTGTGACGGGTTCGGTCCCAGAGATCCCCTTGGGACTGTCACCTGATGTGCAGGAATTACCTCTGAGCCCGTTTTCCCTGTCAGCTTGGGGACTCCAGAGTCCTGCCTTGTTGAGCCAGACACACTAGCCTGCTGAAACACAGACCCAGGTCTGGTCCATGCCCCCAAAGCTGCAGACTTTAACCAAAAACTGCTCAGCAGGTCACCTATCTCCAGCACTCAGTTCCCAAAGGGATCCAAACCCCAAATAAATCCGTTTTACTCTGCATAAAGCTTATACAGGGTAAACTCAGAGATTGTCCACCCTCTATAACACTGATAGAGAAATATGCACAGCTGTTTGATCCCCAGGTATCAATCACTTACTCTGGGTTCAATAATAAACAAAAGTGGTTTTATTAAGAAAAAATGTAGGGTCTAAGTGGTTTCAAGTAATAACAGACAGAACAAAGTAAATTACCAAGCAAAATAAAACAAAACATGCAAGTCTAAGCCTAATACATTAAGAAACTAATTACAAGTAAATCTCACCTTGAGAGATGTTCCAATAAGCTTCTTTCACAGACTAGACTTCTTCCTAGTCTGGGCACAATCCTTTCCCCTGGTATAGTCTTGGTTAGCTCCAGCTCAGGTGGTAACTAGGGGATTTCTCATGACTGGCAGTCCCCTTTTATAGCTTTGGCGCAAGGCAGGAGTCTTTTGTCTCTCTGGGTCTCCGCCCCTCCTTCTAAATGGAAAAGCACCAGGTTTAAGATGGCTTCCAGTATCCTGTGACATGGTCACATGTCCTGTGAGACCTCATTCTTCATTATTCCAGGGCTGGTCCCCATGTATCCAGGGAGGTTTGCAAGTAAACAGAGCCATTTATAACCAATTGTCCTAGTTAATGGGAGCCATCAAGCTTCCAAACCACAATTAATTGCCACCACTTTGCATAATTACAATAGGACTTCAGAGTTATACTTCATATTCCTAGTTTCAGGTACAAGAATGATACATACATACAAATAGGATGAACACACTCAATAGATTATAAGCTTTGTAATGATACCTTACAAGAGACCTTTTGCATAAAGCATATTCCAGTGTTATTAGCATATTTCCATAAAACATATGGAGTGCAGTGTCACAGGTGCACTCGGTAGCGACGCACCAGGCAACTGCCCAGATCCATCCCGCCCCTTCCTCGACTGCCTGTTCCCTTACCGCTCGGCCTGATCGTGGGTTACCTCGGACCATTGGGTCCTGGACATAGTGTCTCGGGGCTATACCCTGCAATTTTTGGCATCTGCTATGAATCCCTGAAACTCCCACCTACTGCAGGACAAAATGGTTTTCCATAAAAAAATTTAGCAGCTGCCAACAGAGTCTTCATATTACCATTGACATCTGCACTTTCTTCTACTTTTGCTAGTGCCACGTTTTCTGCAGCTTTGAAGTATATGTGCTGATTCATTTTTGCAGATAGGATTGCTAAAAACTATATCTGTATCTCTCAGTTCATCTTCAGTAAGTTCTTTAAGACCTGTTCTGCTAAGCATTTGTTCCTCTTCAGTCCCATTCAAAGCACATATTTCTCTGTACTTAGCTGCTCCATCGGCACCATTTCCCCATCCATTAGAGCCTCTGCGAGGCTGTTTATGAACTCAGGTTGAGTCACACAGTTTGCAGGAATAAAATCAGTATTTTTCAGTTGCTTTTACCTTTTGATGCAACATATTACATACTTTGTTGGTGCAGTGTTCAATTTGATACACCGTGTCATATGTGTGGGTGTCTTTTGGGTCAATGCACCCACTTAACTTTACTTTCCATGCAACTGTCTCACTATGAGAGACCACTTCATACAGTTGCTCACTAGTCTCGCATGTTGCGACTATGGTTAATGGATGTCTTCAGGCTTCTGGCTTACCGCAAAAGAAGCAGGTGTTCTTCTCATACCATTGGACCTAGTATAAAGCAAGTCTCGCCCACAGCTGGCACTTGTCCAGGCATCTTCAACTTTTTCCTGATGCTTGATGTACTTCTTCTCCAACCTTGCCAAATTCAGTTTGAGTGCACTTCTAGCATGTAAAGTGACACTGAGCAATGTGTTTAACCAGGTCCTCCATGGTGGTATTCTCTAAAGATTCAGTTACTATCTGGTATTCTTGGTCTTTCCATTGATGCCTAAAAATGATCAAGACCAAAGTAAAAATGACAATCTTGTAATGAATTATGTTGGGATTGTAGTTAATTATGTTATGTAATGTATGTTATATAACCATGCACATACTTAGGGCCCTACCAAATTCACGGTCCATTTTGGTCAATGTCATGGGCAGGGGATTTTGAAAATCATAAATTTCATGATTTCCGCTATTTAGATCTGAAATTTCAGGATACTGTAATTGTAGCAGTCTTGACTCAAAAAGGAGTTGGGGGAAGGGGGGGGGTCACAAGATTATTGTAGTGATGATTGCGATATTGCCATCTTACTTCTATGCTGCTGTTGGTGGCAGTGCTGCCTTCAGAGGTGGGTGGCTGCTGCTGGCCAGCCAGCTCTGAAGGCAGCACTGCCACCACCAGCAGCAGCACAGAAGTAAGGTGGCATGGTATGGTATTGCCACCCTTACTTCTGCACTGCTGCTGGTGAGGCGTTGCCTTCTGAGCTGGGCGCCCGGCCTGCAGCTGCTGCTCTCTGGCCGCACAGCTCTGAAGGCAGCACAGAAGTAAGGGTAGCAATACTGCGGCCCCCCTAAAATAACCTTGTGACCTCCCCTGCAATCCCTTTTGGGTCAGGACCCCCAATTTGAGAAACACTGGTCTCCCCCGTGAAATCTGTATAGTACATGCTAAAAGCACACAAAAGACCAGACTTCATGGGGGGAGACTAGATTTCACAGTCTGTGACACGTTTTTCATGGCCATGAATTTGGTAGGGCCCTACACATACTGCTTGTGGGTGGATTCCAGTAATTTCTGGCTGGATGCTAACATCTTAACCAGTGCCTCATTGCAATTCTTTTCGTATAACAAACAAAGCTGATAATCAATACCACTGAACCGCTTCTTTTTTTGCTGCTGATGGCATATCAACTTGAAGTACTCCTTCCATTTATGTTACAGATTACTATTATAAAAAATCAGGTATGATCTGAGCTTTAACTGATAACACAGCACTGTCAAATTGTGGCCTTGAACTAACTTTGTGATGGCTGCATGTTTGTCAAGCCTATGTTAATGTATAATTTAAAAACATTGATTTTTATTTAAATATTTTCTCAAATATACATCTACATAATTGTTATAGGTTTATCAGGTTTGGTACCATTGTGTTCATGGGAGAAAGGGCTTTCGAATGATACCCAACTCGACCCATTTTTGACTATATTGTATTATCAAAACTTCCACCAACCAGAGGGCCTGGAGCTGGGTGCGAGGGGAGCAATGAGTCTTCTCCCTCCCCCCCCACCCCCCCCAAGTGACACCATTGAAATTATGGTTCTTTAGGCTTTTATAAATCACATGACACCTCCTTTCCCTTTCTATCATTAACTTGCCTACAGAATTGCATGTGCTCCCAGACTACTGAGAATGTGCATGTGGTGCTTAACCTCCAAGCCGGAGGTGCTGCCACTTGTAGGGCTTACTCAGAAAGACAGAAGGAGCTGCTAGGAAAAATATAGAGATGATCAGGCTCAAAGCACCCCTCCTTGAGTCCAGAGAGGAGTAATTGGGATGGAAGCTTCCCACACTGGCCCCATGCTCTGAGGTGGAGGAAGAAAAGGAAACTCGTAGTAATGTCTTTGGACATGCTTAAAAAAAAAATCTGTGGGGTTGGGATGCCCCCAGTGGCCAATGAAGCCCTCCCCTTCCCCTTTACACCCAAAAAGTTAAAACAATGGGATCGTGGTATATCTAACATGTTTAGCCACATTCACTTCTCTAGTACTGCTACACTCCCCACACGCTGGCCCTATAGAGTGAATGGAGGGAAGGGCACACGCTTCCAGAGCAGTGCATGAGTCTCTTGATGTCACCAAGCTCGTGCGTGCACGTAGCAAGTATCAGGATGTGCCAGTGAACCCTCTCCATTTGCATGGGCTTTGGCTTCTGAAAATGAATTGTGAAGCTGGAGAATGTTACAAAAATCACTTGAAAACCAATTCCACACCAAAGTTTCCAAGGTTTTGTTAGTAACAAAGCTGACGTGGGGAAATTACTTCTAAAAACATGATTATTTTCCCCCCAAGTGAACTGTGCCCATTAAACGTCCCATCCCTACTACTGAGCTTGCTCCCAGAGCAACAATGACGATGAGAGTACTGAAACTAGCCGCTTTCTAATTTTATATAACAAAGAATAAAACTACATAGGATAAACTGTAGGATTGAAAGCAGCAAGCGATTAGGGTAAGTGGAGAGAGCAGCTTTTCTTATGTCAACAAATCAGTCAGCTCTACTCCTAGGATGGAAATTATGTTTAGTAGGGAGCATTTATGATACAGTTTGACCTTCCTATTGTCGGTACTGCTTATTTCACCCCTGTAGTAATGTTGATGTCTTGATTACAAACTAGATCATTTCTGAAAGCGTGTCATAATCCCTGGAATTATGAATGCAGCAGTGATCCTAGCTAAATCAGAAAGGAAAACATTTGCTACACTGTTACCTAAGATGATACCTTTTGCTTTGTGTTTTGTATACTCTGGTTTTTGAGGCTGTGAGCACTGCTGCATTGTACTGTTGTCAGAACCTTGTAATGCAGCCTGTAAACGACAGTTAAATTAACACAATCAGGTCTTGTTGTTGGGTGAACAATTGCATGTGAATACAGATGGCAAAATTTCAAACATAACATCTCACTTATCCAGCCTGCCATTCTGAACCATACTTTGTAGCAGATGACTGTGCTTCATTAATATGCTCTAATCATGTTACAAGTGCAAAACAATTAAAATAACTACTGCCAATTACACAAAACAATTAGTTTTAAATTACAGGGAGCAAGCTTCTTGAGTATGAGGTATTCTCTTCATAAAAAGTAAGAAAGATTTTGTTTAATAGAAAGTGATTAATTACTGCTTTAATTTTCAGTTAATCAAATTAGCTTTCTTCTTGTAGATTTTGGCTATAGGCTGCTTCCACATATTTTTTTTTCTACGTCCGTTTACCATATGCGGGATAAAACCCAGTCTAAAGTGAAGTCAAGATAATTTTATTCTAAATGGATGATATTCACCATAATGCAGAAAGCCTGCACCAAGCCGTAACTGCCACCTGAGCCCCATGAGGCAGTTTCTCGACTGCCTATGACAGATTATGCCATCTAAGGATTGGCCCCCCATGTGCTTTTATGTGGTATGGGACCTTCTGTGGATCCTCTCCACTGGGCTGCATTTCAGTTTTGCAATATAAATATTGCACAATAGAGGACAAAACTGAAATTTTCTGATTTAATGTGTAAAGCACTCCATGATGTATCAAAAGTTAAATGAGCTCATTTACTTTTAGGAAAATACAGTTTGCCAGGAAGACTCTTGTAGCTGTGAGGTGAGCTATGGATGGAGACCGGTAACTAGTTTTGCGTTGGCACAAAATTGCCATCATCTGATTTCTGTATTCAAACTAGTGACTATAGAGCAAGAGGATACTGTCATTAGAAATCTCCAGAACCATTCCATCCTGAATAGAGCACTAAACATGCTGTAAAGATGGAATCTCGCCAGCATTCCATATGCTGAGAACTGTGTGTGATGTATAAAAATGCGTACGTACACATCTAGTTTCTGTGAACGCATGTATATACATGTTAAAATAGAACCACTTTTCAGTGTTGCTATCTTATACAAATTGATTGCACATCTCTTGTTATTTTTGATGTCTTTCTTAAAGCCCAAGCTGCTGGAGTCAAGTCATTATTTGCCTTTTCTTAAACTAAATTTCTAGCCGTCATGTTGGGAGAAAAGCTGGAATACATGAAGCAAGTGAAGCATCTATCTATCTATATCTATATATAGAGAGAGACTTTAAAAATGTTTTTGGTGGGCCTAAACCATGATTTTGAACAGTTCGGGTTGGCAGTGCTGTTTCTATATTTAGGGTTGCATTGAAAGTAGCCCTTGAAGTTGGTACAAAACTTCTTTCGTCTGTATGAATAATAGTGATTTCTCTCCAAAGTTCCAGCACTTACTTTTAAAGAATGAAGTTTGTGTATTTTCAGGTGGATTGGTATTGTCATTTTTAAATGACCCCTTTGCGGAGTGGGTTTTTTTGTGTGTGTTGTTCTAATCTTTCTTATTCCTCTAGGAAATGCAATGATTTTTGAGACTGGAAAATTGATAGAATCACTACTAGATTGTAGCAAAATCCGACAGTCTACTTTTGAACTTCGTTAATATTTTTATGTATTAGTCTGAACATTTTCTATCAAAGAGTATGTTGCAGTGATTGCTATCAATATTATATCGAGTATCATTTATCACCAAATGTAAGTTCAGAATCTAAGATTTCATTAAATTACATTAAAAAAAAAAAGTTTTTAGCGTGCTTGGTTGAAAGCCTTGAAATGTAGGCAAACCAATACAGAAAAAAATTATATATTTGTGTTATAATAGGACTTCAGAAACTGTGAAAGTGACTGGGAGGAACCACTCTGGGAAGTATTATGACCTAGTGGATAGACTACAGGACTGAGACTCAGGAGACTTATCTTTTTTTTCTACTGGCTCTGACTGGGTTGCCTTGGACAAGTCACATTACTTCTCTGTGCCTCAGTTTCCCCATCTGTAAAATGGAACTAATGATACTGACCTCCTTTTGTAAGGTGCTTTGACATCTACAAATTTTTTCATTTTATTATTTTTTTTCTTGTCTTGAATAGTAGTAGCATGAAATAGTCTCTCTCATTTCATCGTAACCTGAACATCAGTATTCTAGTTTTCCACTTATAGGATGATGTTTATAGTGGAGTATCCTGAAGTCCTTATCAAATATTGGTCAATTGGTTTTGTGCTTATCCCTCTTCTCCCTATAGTATTATACAATGCATGGTATGTACACCAGAAGAGGGTCTATATTTTAAGCGAAGTGTTGGTTGAATTTGTAGTGCTAGGGAATTGATATGTTTTGGAAAGGTTGGTATTTGTCCGTTAATTTGTTCTTTTCTTTACATTGCATAATAAATGTATGTTGTTAAAAACTAATTGTGTTCCTGTGGGGCTTAGACATAGGCTCATGGCAGCTCTTTATGTAATGCAGTGGTAACTTAAAGTTAATATTCTTCAGTAGATTTGATTGAGTTTTAGACTCAAAACTATTTTTGATTATTATCCGAAGGCAAAATGTAAGGTGTGGGTTTTTTTTTTCGTTTTTTTTTTTTTTTTTTAAGATTAACGGGTGTTTAAGTCTTGGACTATGAATTTGACAGAAAGATCGTTGTAAGATCTGCTGCGAGGTCTGCCTGAGAACACTTAAAGAAAGGGAACAGTGGCTCAAGGTGATCCTCATGGAGGCAGCCCTATGCCCCGACTCCGACCCGGGCTTGAGAGACCCGACCCCTGCGGCGGGATCCTTGACGCAGAGCGCCCCAGCGCCATTGGCGAGTTCGGCGCCGAGGAAGGACTCCTCCAGGGATGCTCGGCACCAGCATGGCTCCTCACGGGGCCTGTCTAACAGTAGGCACCGCTCCCACTCGCTAGTGCCTCAAAAGAAGAAAAAGCCGGACAACTGTTCTCTTCCGGCTAAGCCATGAGATGTGCGACCCCAGGCGGCCCACTCCTCGGCATCTCCTTCTGGGGCCGTGTTGACTCCTGCCCAGGTGCTGCAGTCGAGTCCGGCCCCATCTCAATCACTGGTGCCTATGCAGCAGCTGCAGCTCCCGTCCACGCCGGCTGCGTATCAGGCCTCCAGAGATCTCCTCCACCTGACAGCACCATTCTCGCCTGCCAGGGAGGAACCCTCAGCGCCGACGGAGCTGCGTCCTCTGGTGCACTCTAAAGGCAAGCCGGCTATGATGTCAAGTTTCTCCCCTTCGCCTTGTCCATTGGCGCCTACCCACTCCGACAGAGAGCCTACCCGCTCCCCGAGCTCTTGACATTCGAAGCATCGAGGATCGGGTCCTCTGTGGTCTTCAGTGTCTGAGACCTCGGAGTCGGAGTCTGACTCCTATCGCTCAGGTAGAAGCAGAAGGTGTAGAGCGAAGTTTGGTAGAGACAGAAGGGAGCATCAGGTGTGGCCTCCGCAGTGGCAGAACCCACCGCAGTGGCCCTTCTGGACCCCCTGGGCTTATCACCAGGGCCCGGGAGGAACCCAGGGCCCACGCTCCGCAACCTCTTCAGTGGCCTCCGCCACTTTCGTACCACCTTCCGCTGCACATCTGCCCTTGGCGCCTACGATCCCGATGCCTTTGCCTCCGGCCCCGTCATCAACTCTGGCACCATGCTCAGCTCCGATTTTGGCACCGGCCTTCACGGCGTTGACGCACCCATCTCCCACGCCTGCACCGTTGTTGACTTTGATGCAGGCAACTACGGCTCCAGTACCCATGTTGGCACTGGGCCCCCCCGACCCCAGCAGTTCCTGCGAGTGTGCCGACACAGCTCCCTCTGGTGAGACTGATGCTGATGCCTGTTACGATGCCTATGGCGCCGGCACTGTCATCGGCACCACTTCCTCCAATGCTGCCCCGGGAGTCACGTGACCCCTCTGGGGCAGATGGTACGGAGCTTCCACTACCAGCACATGCTTCCTCCTCCTCGTCGCCGGACGAAGTGTTGGCAGGGACGGCCATAGCTCCTGCGTTAGCGGACAACAGAGTCCTATAGCAGTTGCTCTGCAGGGCTGCCTAGGGTCTGGGCATCAAGACTGAGGAGGTGGTAGAGGAGGCGGATCCTATGGTGGACATCCTAGCACCCTTGGCACCTTCACGGGTAGCATTGCCCCTCATAAAGACGGTTGTACACACCACTAAGACTCTGTGGCAGACGCCAGCATCCCTGCTACCCACCACCAAATGCAATGAGTGGTGGTATTTCGTGCTCTCCAGAGGCTTTGAGCATCTGTATTTCCACCCACCTCCGGACTTGCTGGTGGTCGATGCGGCTAACCAGCGGGAGAGACAGGGTTTCCAAGGTCCTTCCCCAAAGAATAGGGATGCTAAACGTCTAGATCTCGTGGGTAGAAAGGTCTACTCCACTGGTGGTTTGCAGCTCCATATTGCTAACCAACAGGCCATTGTGAACAGGTACTCTTATAACACCTGTGCAGCAATGGCAAAGTTCGCAGAGCTCGTCCCTTTGGATTCTCGGTTGGAGTTCACCGCCTTGGTGGAAGAAGGGAAATTAGTCTCCCAGGCCTCCTTGAAGGCAGTTTTAGACACTGCCTCGAGATTCATGACGACGGGGTGGTTATGTGGTGGGGGGCCTGGCTGCAAGTCTCAGGATTGCCCTACGAGGTCCAGCAAACCATTCAGGACCTCCCGTTTGAGGGTGAGACTCTGTTTTTAGAGAAGACGAACAAACATCTCCACAGCCTAAAAATCTCCTGAGCCACCCTCAGATCCTTGGGCTTGTATACCGCCGACACACAGAGGAGATGCTTCCGCCCGCAACCTCCTCAAAGGTTCCAGTAGCAGAACCGCCAGGACAGTTCTCGGAGGAGGAACAGGAGCAGCAGGAGGAGGCAACAAATCAGGGCCAGCCCAAACTGCCCTCTGTCCCTAAACCGGCCTTTTGAAGGTGCAGTCGAGGATGGCGCACCAGATCAGAGACTGGATCTACCTTGCCTTACCTTTTCCTCCTGACTATCCCCCTTCTGCTGTTAATGGTCCTGTATAACCTCGGACCGCTGGGTGCTCCGCACGGTAGAAAGGGGATACTCCATCCAATTCTGTGCCCTCCTGCCCTTCCACCCCCCTTCCCCATCCCTCTTCAGGGACCCTTCTCATGAGCAACTCCTTATGCAGGAGGTGCAGTCGCTCCTAGCACTAGGGGACAGTGGAGGAGGTTCCACTGGAGCACAGGGTTTCTATTCCCGCTATTTCCTAAGGCCAAAGGCAGCCTGGGGCCTATCCTGGACCTGTGTGACCTCAACAAGTTTGTGAGGAAACTCAGGTTCTGCATGGTCTCCCTGGCCTCCTTCATCCCTTCACTGGATCCAGCAGACTGGTATGCCGCCCTCGACTTGAAGGATGTGTATTTTTACATAGCAATCGCGCACAACCACAGAAAGTTCCTCAGGTTTGTGATCAATGGTTCCCATTACCAATTTACTGTCCTCCCATTCGGCCTGTCAGCAGCACCTCGAGTATTCACCAAATGCATGGCAGTTGTTGCCGCCTTTCTGCTGAGACACCAGGTACAGGTGTTTCCGTACCTTGATGACTGGCTGATCAAAGGCCGCTCCAGGGCTCAGGTGGAAGCTCAGGAGGCATTTATGAGTCACCTCTGAGAATCTGGGCCTGCTACTGAACAAAGCCAAATCGATTCTGTCCCCAGTCCAGAGGATAGAGTTCATAGAGGTGGTACTGGACTCAACTCAAGCCAGAGCATTCCTCTTGCAGACGAGATTCCAGGCCCTCAACACCATGATCCAGGAACTCATGCAGTTCCCCACTACCACCACGAGAAATTGCCTGAAGCTTCTCAGACAATGGCAGCCTGTACATATGTGGTACGACACGCCAGACTCAGGCTTCGGCCGCTTCAGTCATGGCTTGCGTCAGTGTACAGACCTGCCAGGGACACCTTGGACAGGATCGTGACCCTGCCTTGCCCTATCCTCGACTCGCTCCGATGGTGGATGGACATTCAGCAGGTGTGCTCAGGAGTTCCCTTCGCCACCCCACAGCCATACCTAGTGCTGGTGACGGACAGGACAGATTTGGGATGGGGAGCTCATCTGGGGGACCCCAGGACTCAGGGCCTCTGGTCGCAGACAGATCTCCGTCTTCATATCAATGTCAGGGAGCTCAGGGCGGTACGCCTAGTATGTCAGTCATTCCATCCTTATCTAGCAGGTTGATGTATATCGGTCATGACGGACAATACGACTGTGATGTTCTATATCAACGAACGGGGGTGCACGCTCCTCTCCCCTGTGCCAGGAAGCCCTCAGGTTCTGGGATTTTTGTATAGAACACTCAGTCTATAGGCGTCGTACCTTCTCGGGGTCCAGAACGAGCTGGCGGACCGCCTCAGCAGGTCATTTCACAGCCACGAGTGGTCCCTTCCCCTTGATGGTGTTCCAGAGGTGGGGCTGTCCCCTGATCAACCTCTTCACCACGCGACGCTACATGAAGTGTCAGCAGTTCTGCTCCTTCCAGAATCACAGTCTGGGCTCCACAGCGGACGCATTCCTCCTCCACTGGGGGGGACCGCTTCTATACGCCTTCCCGCCCATACCGCTCATCCACCAGGTCCTGCTCAAGAGCTGCAGAGACTGGGCTCAGGTCATTCTCATAACACTGGCATGGCCCCACCAGCATTGGTACACGTCTCTCCTAGACATGTCCGTGGGAGCCCTGATTACCTTGCCGCTCTTCCCGAAACTTCTCACTCAGGATTATGGGCATCGCCAGCACCCGAACGTGCAGTCGCTCCATTTCACAGCATGGAGGCTCCATGGCTGAATCCGTTCAAGCGCTCCTGTTTAGAACAAGTCAGACAGGTCCTTCTCGGCTGTAGGAAGTCCTCCACTAGGGCCACATACCTGGCCAAGTGGAAGAGATTTTCAATCAGGTCAGCACAGCATGACTTGCCCCTGGCGCTAGCCTCAGTGTCCCAGATTTTGGATTATCTTCTCCACTTGAAGCAGGAAGGTCTCTCCTTGTCTTCTGTAAGAGTGCACCTGCTGCCATCTTGGCTTTCCGTCCGGGGGTACAAAGCCGTTTGGTTTTCGCTAACCCTTTGGTCAGTCGCTTCCTGAAGGGCCTTGACAGGTTGTACCCACACGTCCGCCAACTGGTTCCTACTTGGAACCTCAACTTGGTCTCTAGGCTCATGGGGCATCCCTTTGAGCCTTTAGCAACATGCTCCCTGCTCTACCTTTCTTACAAGGTTGCATTTCTGGTGGCGATAACTTCAGTCCGGGGGGTGTCTGAGCTCAGGGCTCTAATGTCAGAGCCTCCCTACACCATATTTTTTAAGGACAAGGTTCAACTCAGACCCCATCCGGCCTTCCTCCTGAAGGCTGTGTCGCAGTTCCACATCAACCAGAACATTTTCCTCCCAGTTTTCTACCCTAAACCTCATTCGAGTAGCAGGGAACAGCGGCTCCACACTCTTGACATCCGCAGAGCGCTGACCTTTTACAGCCAGAGGACGAAACCATTCAGGAAGCTGGTACAGCTCTTTGTGGCAGTAGTGGACAGGATGCAGGGTCAGTCTATTTTGACCCAGCATATTTCATCATAGATTGTGGCCTGCATTACTGAGTACTACAATCTAGCAGGGATTCCAGTGCCCCTGATAATGCCGCACTCTACAAGGGTGCAAGCTTCATCAACAGCATTCCTAGCTCAAGTCCCCACCCAGGAAATCTGCAGGGCGGTGACGTGGTCATCCAAACACACTTTCGCCGTGCACTATGCGATTATTAGGCAGGCCAGAGATGATGCGGCCTCTGGTAGAGCAGTACTCCAATCAGTGGACAGCTCCGACCCCACCTCCTAGATTTGGCTTGGGAGTCACCTGATTGGAATCAACATGAACAAGCACTCGAAGAAGAAAAAACAGTTACTCACCTTTCGTAATTGTTGTTCTTCGAGATGTGTTGTTCATATCCATTCCAGTACCCACCCTCCTACCGCTCTGTCAGAATAGCCGGCAAAAAGGAACTGAAGGGGTGGCGGGTCAGCAGGGCTCTATATTAGGCACCATGAGAACTCGACTCCAGGGGGCGCCCAGGCCGACCTGACGCATGCTGCTAAGGGAAAATCTTCCAGCCAACGTGCACGTGTGTGCACACACACCTGATTGGAATTGACGTGAACAACACATCTTGAAGAACAACAGTTACGAATGGTGAGTAACCGGGTTTTTTTGTAGTGCTAATGAGTTCAATGTAATCAAGGTGGCCCCTTTCAAACAGTTGACAAGAAGGTGTGAGTATCAGTAGGGGGAAAAATTAGTTTTTGTAGTGACACATCCACTCCCAGTCTTTATTCAGGCCTAATTTGATGGTGTCCAGTTTGCAAATTAATTCCAGTTCTGCAGTTTCTCATTGGAGTATGTTTTTGAAGTTTTTTTTGTTGAAGAATTGCCACTTTTAAGTCTGTTATTGAGTGTCCAGGGAGATTGAAGTGTTCTCCTACTAGTTTTTTAATGTTCTAATTCTTGATGTCAGATTTGTGTCCATTTATTCTTTTGCGTAGAGACTGTCCGGTTTGGCCAGTGTACATGGCAGAGGGGCATTGCTGGCACATGATGGCATATATCACATTGGTAGATGTGCAGGTGAATGAGCCCCTGATGGTGTGGCTGATGTGGTTAGGTCCTATGATGGTGTCCCTTTAATAAATATGCGGACAGAGTTGGCACCGGGGTTTGTTGCAGGGTTTGGTTCCTGGGTTAGTGTTTTTGTTGTGTGGTGTGTAGTTGCTGGTGAGTATTTGCTTCAGGTTGGAGGGCTGTCTGTAAGCGAGGACTAGCCTGTCTCCCAAGGTCTGTGAGAGTGAGGAATCTTCCTTCAGGATAGGCTGTAGATCCTTGATGATGCGCTGGAGAGGTTTTAGTTGGGGGCTGTAGTTGACGGCTAGTGGCGTTCTGTTACTTTCTTTGTTGGGCCTGTCCTGTAGTAGGTGACTACTGGGTACCCTTCTGGCTCTGTCAGTCTGTTTCTTCACTTCAGCAGGTGGGTATTGTAGTTTTAAGAATGCTTGATAGAGGGATTGGAGCAAATGTGGTTGTATCTTAGAGCTTGGTTATAGACAATGGATCGTGTGATGTGGTCTGGATGAAAGCTGGAGGCATGTAGGTAAGTATGGTGGTCAGTGGGTTTCTGGTATAGGGTGGTGTTTATGTGACCTTTGCTTATTTGCACTGTAGTGTCTAGGAAGTGGATCTCTTGTGTGGACTGGTCCAGGCTGAGGTTGATGGTGGGATGGAAATTGTTGAAATCCTGGTGAAATTCCTCAAGGGTCTCCTTCCCATGAGTCCAGATGATGATGTCCTCAATGTAGCACGAGTAGAGTAGGGGCGTAAGAGGATGAGAGCTGAGGAAGCGCTGTTCTAAGTCAGCCATAAAAATGTTGGCATACTTTGGGGCCATGCAGGTACCCATAGCAGTGCCGCTGACTTGAAGGTATAAATTGTCCCGAAATCTGAAATGGTTGTGGGTGAGGACAAAGTCACAAAGTTCAGCCACCAGGTTTGCCATGACATTATGGGGATACTGTTCCTGACGGCTTGTCGTCCATCTTTGTGTAGAATGTTGGTGTAGAGAGCTTCTACAAGCATAGTAGCTAGGATGGTGTTTTCTGGAAGATCACCAATGGATTGTAGTTTCCTCAGGAAGTCAGTGGTGTCTCAAAGATAGCTGGAGTGTTGGTAGCATAGGGCCTGAGGAGAGAGTCTACATAGCCAGACAATTCTGCTGTCGGGGTGCCAATGCCTGAGATGATGGGGCATCCAGGATTCCCAGGTTTATGGATCTTGGGTAGCAGATAGAATACCCCTAGAGCCCTGACCAGGGGTATTCTGTCTGTGTGCATTTGTTCCTGTGCTTCGTCAGGGAGTTTCTTGAGCAGATGGTGCAGTTTCTTTTAGTAACCCCCAGTGGGATCAGAGGGTAATGGCCTGTAGAAGGTGGTGTCAGAGTCATAACAGGTCAGTCATTTTAAGCCTTTTTGGAAATGTAATTATTTCCAACCATGACTTCAATGTTGCATTGTTTCATAAGGCACCTTTTACAGAATTGCACCAACTTTCTCCAGCTTCTTGCAATTACAAATCAGTTTGGTCACTGCGGTATCTCTTAAGAAATACTTAATAATTTCTGGGTGGTGTTCTTTTTAATGTAAAATAATCTTTCCTCCTCATGATGTGATTTTTGGGTAGACTTGAAAACATGTATTTGTCTATAGAATTGGGACCTGTTTTCCCTTTTGTTGGTTTTAAGTGTACACCATCTTGCTAAAATAATGGTAATTCTGAAGTGTTAGATTTACCAGTCTCCTGAAACTTGCCTTCATTGTGAATGCTAGTTAGATAGAACAATGATTGTACAATTTTTTTTAAAACAAGAACGAAACTTAAAAAATTCACTCACTCTGAACTGAGGATTGAGGGATTAGAAAGCCACACAGCTTCTGAGTCCAAATCCAATGTAGGCAGCTCTTATCTTTTTTTAGTAGTAACTGGATTGTGTGTTTTCGTGATCTGATTTTGTAGCCTTTTTCCCCGCGTCACCACAAATAAGACACAAAAGGTCAATTGGAACTATAAATGTTATATTGAACACCATTAGATATTAGTTGTAGGAAGGTAGTTGGAATATGAACATACTTAAATGAGGTATGAGAAACAGGAGATTCGGTTAATATAATTATTGAAGTAAATAAGAGATTTCACACAGAAATGTTCACATTACTGGTCTTTTTGTCAGATTACTTATGTTTCTTTACCTCAACAAATACTGGGTGTTCTTTACAGAAAACAAAATTTCAATATCCTCCAGTAATTCCTGCTATGTTCCCAGTTTGAATGCATCTTCTGCAGTTATGTCTAATATACAACGAAGTTTAATTTAAAATGGAACAGATACAATGTCTATTTCTCATAGATTCCTTGATTATTGATATTATAGTAGCATCTAGAGGCCTCAGCTGAGATCAGGATCCCGTTGCACTAGGCATAAACACATAGTAAGAGACAATTCCTGCCTCAAAGAGTTCACAATTTAAATAGACAAGACAGATGGTGAGAGGAAAAACAGAGGCACAGAGAAGTGAAGTGACTTGCCCAATGTCATCCAGCAGCAGAGCCAGGAACAGAACCCAGCTTTTCTGTTGCCCAGGTCAGGGGCTTGTCCACTGGACCTTGTCCTGGAGGCTTTTAAAGGCTGTCTCTCTGTTTAGTTTCTGTTTGCTGCCAGGAAATTTTGGGCAGACATCTGTTTTTAGGCTGTCAGGTTCTCCAAGGTGCTATACAAGAATTTCCTCCTTCACTATGAATTTTTATTTTTTTGCTCAACAGGAGGTTTAATTTTTTTTAAGGCAAAAATACGTTTTTTCTTTTAAAGAATTGTAGTATTCCACATATTCATATCTCTCTAACTTTCTTGCTGTAAACTACATATCCTTGGTATAATAAGCATTAGGGGAATAAGACAAAAATTGTCATAAATTGTTGACACTTTTAATACTGTATTAGTTTTGCTATCATCTTAGACATAGTTCTGTGTAAAGGCAAAAAAGGGGGAGGGGGTCTGAGTTGAATGGGAGAGGCTTGTATATGAGGGGAAATAAAGATCTATGGACCATTTAGCTTAAAAAGATGAGGGATGATTAAGATGTATGAAATATTGGTCTGAAAAATCAAATCAGCTGCTCCTAGTTACCATTCTCCATGATACAAAAGCAAGAAAATACACATTTAAGAGACTTGTTCCTATTGCAAAGTAAAATGACTTGTCAAAACGTCCGGCATTGATTGCCATCAGGAACAGTGTACTGAATTGGATCATTGGTCTGTTCTAATATATTCTTAATATAGCTTGCTCTTCTGCAGCTATGCAGATTAGACAGTAGCATTAAAAATTGTTTGTCAATAAACCACTTGGGGAACACAGGAGGAACAGATATGTTCAGTGTCCGGGTGCCTTTCTACAGAGACATTGTTTTAACCATAGCCTAACTTTAAGGCTCAAGAGGTTAATGTCCTCATTCAGTTTCCTTAATAGTTAATTTATTACACCAGCTGACTCTACCAAGGAAGAAAATGTAGGTGCCAAAGAAATTTTGGCAAGTCAGGGCAGTTACTAATCTCTGGGAATTTCATCCTGGCACACATGGTACGTATTAGGGGCTCCTGGGGGGAAATTGTAGTTTATTGATGTGAAGGAAGAAACACAGCATAATTCACAAAATGATCAGACTGTCTATAAATGCTTTATTAAAAGAAATCTTGTTGTAAAATGAGAAAAGAAAACAAGGAGGTCAAATTCCATAGCCCTAGATGTACTGAGCTCTAGATTACAACATAAAGGGTTATATATAGGGCCCTACCAAATTCACATCCCTGAAAAAGGCGTCATGGACCGTGAAATCTGGTCTCCCCCATGAAATCTAGTCTTTTGTGTACTTTTACCCTATACTATACAGATTTCACGGGGGGGACCAATGTTTCTCAAACTGAGGGTCCCAATACAAGAGAGTTGCAGGGGAGTCATAAGGTTATTGTAGTGGGGTCACAGTATTGCCACCCTTACTTTTGCCCTGCCTTCAGAGTTGGGTGGCTAGAGAGTGGCGGCTGCTGGCCAGGCGCTCAGTTCTGAACTCAGCTGCCCGCCAGCTGCAGCGCAGAAGTGAGGGTGGCAATACCATACCATGCCACCCTTACTTCTGCGTTGCTGCCTTCACAGGTGGGCGTCCAGGGGCCCAACTTTGAAGGCAGCAGCACAGAAATAAGGGTGGCAATCCCATACTGTGCCGTTCTTACTTCTGCGTTGCTGCTGGCGGTGGCGCTGCCTTCAGAGCTGGGCTCCTGGCCAGCAGCTGCCGCTTTCCCGCTGCCCAACTCTGAAGGCAGCGTCACCACCAGCAGCAACGCAGAAGTAAAGGTGGAAATATGGTGACCTCCCTACAATAAACTTGTGACCCCCCCCTCCGCCAAACCCTCTTTTGGTTCGGGACCTACACAGTTACATCATCGTGAAATTTCAGATTTAAATATCTGAAATCATGATATTTACTATTTTAAAAATTCTATGACCGTGAAATTGACCAAAATGGACCAGCAGGGTTGACCTGAAGTATTTAAGGAAACCCTTTCTTCTCACTACTTAAAACTTGGGCTCCCCACTCAGGATCTAACAGGCTTCACCACTTTTCCCTCCATCCTTATGTTGGGTAAATCAGCTCCACACTAAATTTATTTAGTTTCAACTTCCAGACATTGGATTGTGTTGTACCTTTCTCTGCAGCACTCAAGGACATCAGTGTTTGGAACCAAATCTTGCCATGTATTTCCCATTATGTGCCGTAGACATCGTAGGTGGTATTGGTCCAGGTGTTGTATGTGGCGTTGATAAGAAGTCCATGCATTGCCGCCGTAGAGAAGTGGTGATGGTGCAGTAAACCTCAATTTTTGTTTTCAGTCTGACACTGTGTTCATTCCAGAGATGACATCGAAGTTTTACGAAGGCATTGCTGGCTGTTCCTATGCACTTGGTAGTGTTGTCAGTCATTTCATCTCATGAAACGACACTACCTAGGTAGAAAATTTGTCAACAACCTTGAGTGGTACGTTATTAATGGATGCAACTTGGAGTAGCTGCAGTACTTCACAAATATAGGAGTGAAAACTATCCGTTTAAGTATCTTTGGTGAAATTGTATGTGAAAGTCTCTGCCAGTTCACTTGTATACTGACATAGGAGACTGTCTGTAAACCTCCTTCATAAAAAGAGTCAATAAGGAGGCAGAGTTGAAACCTCTGGAACTTGCTAATATATTTCACAGGCTAGTGGCTTCAGAAGAAAGCTGTTACAGTTTGATTGATTTTCTTTGCTGTAGTGATGTAAATATGAAAGTAATCTAATTTATCAATCATATGTAATTACTACAGGTAACTGATAGTCTCATGAAATCTAATTCTCAAAATTAATTCTGATCAGCTTGGATGTGAACACACTCATGGATTGAAAACTGTCTTGAAGGACCATAAACACAAAGTGTCACGGTAAATGGGGAAGTATATCATGTTTAGCGGGAGGTGCTCAGAGGAGTATCTAGGGGATCTGTGTTAGGTTGTGTTTTATTTAACACCCTCATTAATCTAGAAAAAGGAGTAAACAGCTTGCTAATGAAATTGCAAATGATGCTAAATTGGGAGGAGCTGTAAACTCACAGGAAACAGTACAAAGGGTCTGTGAGTGATTAAGAAACACGGGCAAAAAATAACAAAATGAGATTCAGCTTGGATAAATGCAAGCTAATGCATAAATAATCCAAAATAGAGATTTGATTGGAGGAGGAAGCCTAGAAAAGTGTAATGCTGAAAGACTTGGGAAAGGAGGTCATAAAGGTTAGAAAATTTGACAGTTTGTAGTGAATACAGAAGCAGAAACAGCTGCTGCAGTTTTGGAGTGCACATGAAGAGGAATTGCAGAATTGAGTTGAGCGAAAAGTCCCTCTCTGTGGCTGTGGTGCAACTGGACTTGGATTATTATGTTCAGTTCAGGGCACCTCATTACTGGGGTTATTGTCATATTGGAGTGGGCTCACAGAAGAGCAACAAAGACTGACTTACGGAGATCAATGCGTGACCAAGATTTTAAGAAATGGGTGCATAAAGTGGAGCTCTGAAATTCATATCAATGCACCTAAATAAAATAGGCTGATTCTTCCTAAGAGCTCAGCTTCCAGCAACTTCTGTTGAATATCTGTCAGATTCCTGGGAACTGGCAGCAACAATAGTGAACAATTAAAGTACATTGAGAATGGGACTTTGTCAAGTATTAGGGTGTTGGCCACAGCAGTCTATCCAAATTCTAATGTGAATAATATCATTCTTCCTACCTACACCATATCTTTATTGTCCCTGAGAGGTTTGGACCCCAATTTTACATTGGACTGTGTCCAGAAGATGGCACCTTCCAACAACCCAGTGCTCCCTCACAATGCTCTATATCTGTGATAAAGTGCAAGGGAAGGGTCCTACCTACTGAATCTTCAGTAGCACATCCTAAAGTTTATTTCTATTTAAATATGCATACCCTCTACCAAATATTGTTATAAAGCTCCTCCATTTCCATCCCACGGCGTTTGAAAAGGGGTACAAATTGTCATTTTAAGGCTTAGAGGTTGTGTTGGGGGATACAGGACAGTTTATTTTAGAATGTACTTTGAAGTTATATCAACGGCATGTAGAGCATATGGATGGATAATCCTTTTGGTCATTTTATGTAAATCTAAATAAACAATGTTTAATCTATTTTTTTGCTATTACAGTGGAAGTTTTCATGTCACAATCTCATTTTAATACTTTTCAGTTATATTCTTGTGTTACTGCTTCCTGATTATTTTTTAAGAAATGATGAATTGATAAAACTTTCTGAGTAGTCAGGTGATTCAGAGCAATTAGGTTACATTGTAAATCAGAAAATATATAAAAAACTGAAGTAGCCACTCATCCAGTCTTCTGGATCCACATCAGAAGTTTATTATTTTTATGTTCATAAGCAGTTTATGCTGCTAATTGGTATGTTCTTAAATGGAAGGTACTATATTTTTATTTCTTCCTACAATATGTACTACATCTCTCTCTCCAAATTGTTTTCTTTTGTCGTTGCCTTGTCCAGTTTAGTTTTGTTAGCTCTTCTAGATTTCTTCAGAATCCTTTTTAGTTGAGACTACCCTAAGTAGTTTTGTTTTCTCAAAAAATTTTGTCACTTGACTCTTTCCCTACTCAGGGCCGGCTCTAGCTTTTTTGCCGCCCCAGGCAAAAAAAAAAACAACAAAAAAAAAATAAACAGCAGCCGCAGGGAGCGCGTGGAGGGTGGTCAAGGCGGCTTGCAGGGGAGTGAAGGGCGGCACCCGCCTGCTCCCTCCGCCCGTGGGCAGCCAGGTGCTGCAGCCCGCTCGCAGCCGGGCGAGAGGGGCTCCCCCCTCCGGCCTTGGGGTGCCTCTCCCGGCCGGGCAGGCTCTGATGGGGCCGACACAGGCAGCGCTGGCTGGGGTCTGCGACCTCCACGCGGGGCCGGCATTGCAGCGGGGCTCAGCACAGTGCAAATGGCGCCAGGATCAGTGGGGCCCGCCCCTCCGCTGCCCGCCGGGCCACCGCAGAACCCTCCCTCCCTGCCTCCGTTGCCCACCGGGCTGCTGCAGAACCCTGCCTCCGCTGCCCGCCAGGCTGCTGCAGAACCCTCCCTCTTTCCGGTGCCTGGGGGCTGCAGGAAGTGCTGGCTCAGCCGCTCCTTTAAAGGCGGCTCGGCCGGGCCGGGCTCAGAGCGGCACGGGAGGCGGAGGCCGGTGCAGGCGGCGGGGAGTGGCGCGTCCCGGGGAGCCCGGCGGCACGATGAGCGGCGGGGATCGCTAGTTCTTGCCCCCCCCCCCACCGGGCCAGGGTCCGTGCTCCTGCAGGGCTGGGCTGGCCGCTCCAAGATTGGCCGGAATGCTGCCCCTTACAATGTGCCGCCCCAGGCACGTGCTTTCTCGTCTGGAGCCTGGAGCTGGCCCTGGCCCTACTTTCAGGTCATTAACAGATATACTGAATAGCCCCAACTCCAACATTTCCAACTCCAAACGTCCAAGAATCATACAGTTTCTTTTTTTAAATGGTGGTTCTGGTGTTTGCGCCTTTAAGGTACATTCAGACATGTAGAAGAAATGCTGGATTTGTTTGTACTACATTATACTCATCTAGGTGCCTTAAAATTGTTTTCTCTAATGACTATTTATTTTGGTTCTGAAGTTATCAAGAAAGAGTGGTTGGTGTTGTAGTTAAAGGCACTAGATTAGAACTCCGGACATTTTGGTTTACTTTCCTGGCTCTTTCACAGACTTCCTGTGTGATCTTGGGCAAGTCTATTAATGTCAGTGCCTCACTTCTCCATCTGTAAAATAGGTATGCTCTGTTTCTTTTCTATTGCTCAGTCTAAGCTTTTCTCCTTAGATTTTAAGCTCTTTGGGCCAAGGACTATGACTAATATGTATTTATGCCTTGCACAATGAAGCCCTGATGTTGGTTTGGTCTCTAGATATTACCTTAAATACTGGTGGTTGAGGAATTTTTTTTTTTTTGGTGAAAAAACGGTTTATTAAATGTGTTAAGATTTTTTTATTAAAAACTTCTTTTTAACCAAAGTCCTTTTAATTAATGTATTTACTTACTTAATTTTTGCTTTTGTGAAAAAATATCTTGCAAAAATTTCCCATTAGTCAAAAAGTCATTTTCTGTCAGGGGAGAAGTTTTCACTGAAAGTTTTTGACCAGCTCTAACTGTAGCACAAATGTGGAAATTTAAGATGTCAGTTTCATAATCTTTTCTGACCATAACCAGTGTTTAAAGATTAACATGCGTATTTAGTAGTTAGGAATCTTTGAGATACCTAACTAACAATCTGTGTATTGTAAAATAAGTCCAATGAATGTTACAAGATGGGAATGACTGGGAACAGTAGTTTTGCATGGTATTTTAAAATATATTTGGACTGTCAACACCAGACCACTGGTATCTTTTTCCTTTCTTACTGATTTGTACTTACAATTCACCCTTAAGGAACTTTCTATTTAAATATGTACTTTTTGACCCTCTGTAATAGTATAATCAAAAATTGAAGTGATTAGAGGTAGTCTCTAGTAAAAGGCTTTTATTATGGTTTAAATTAGCTCTTGTGTATATACAGGGATAGTATTCTACCTGCAGGTGACTTAATAATGTAACTGGTTGTTCAAACCACTTCAGCTCTTTTGTGTTTCTAGGTATTATGAATTATTTATATGAATATGAATTAATAATATGAATTATTACTGAAATACAGTGCAGTGCCATACAACCAAGAGAACATTTTACTTTGAGTTTCTAGCTCATGTGAATGAAGTTTTAGTATTAACAGAAATGACTTGCTGAAAACTATAGTGGAAATTCAGTGTTAAGACCATTCCCCCCCCAACCCATCCTCCATCCAGTTGATAATTCTCCTTCTCTGAACCCTTAGGCTTTCAGGCCCTCTGTTGTACTCCAAATGGAATGTGTTATTGGTTTCATTTCAAGTTTTCTTAGCTTGAATATTTGAGATTTCCATGGCTTCAGTTTTATTATTGTTAGCATTTTCTTTGTACTTTATATTGGATTATGTGTGGAGTTTTTTTTTCTTTAACGCTTGCCCAGCATGAGGCCAAAGGCAGGCACATTTCTAACACAGTGACCTTCTCTCACTGGAGTAAGAAGGCTTTTTTGTTTTCTATTATCCTCAGAAGGCAACTGGGGTTATGATGCAGTCCTTATTACCCCCCTTAACTCCCCAATATGAGCCAAAACACACACAAGCGTAACTTGTTTGTGTTCTACTCTCCTCCACTTAGTTGCTATGAATAGGAATGTACGCTTTAACGAGGGCCGGCTCCAGGTTTTTTGCCGCCCCAAGCCAAAAAAAAAAAAGGGGGCCGGAGTGCCACCGCCGAAGCAAAAAAAAAGAACCAAAAAACCGGAGTGCCGCCCCAAGCACATGCTTGGAACACTGGTGCCTAGAGCCGGCCCTGGGTTTAACTCTCCCCTTGTTCAAAATATATAAGAACGGCCATACTGGGTCAGACCAATGGTCCATCTAGCCCAATATCCTGTCTTCCAACCGTGGCCAATGCTGGGTACTTCAGAGGGAATGAAAAGAACATGTAATCGAGTGATTCATCCCCTGTCATCCAGTCCCAGCTTCTGTCAGTCAGAGGCTAGGGGCGCCCAGAGAGTATGGGGCTGCATCCCTGATCATCTTGTCTAATAGTCATTGATGGATCTACCCTCCATGAAGTTCTTTTCTTTTCTTTTTTTTAAACCAGTTATACTTTTAGCTTGGCAATGAGTTCCACATGTTGTGTGTGCATTGAGTGAAGAAGTGCTTCCTTTTGTTTGTTTAAAACCTGCTGCCTATTAATTTCATTGGGTGACCTCTGGTTCTTGTGTTTGTATGAAGGGGTAAATAACACTTCTTTATTGACATTCTCCTCACCGTTCATGATTTTATAGACCTCTATCCTATCCACCAAATTCACCAGAATAATTAATTTAAGTATACATTATAGTGAAACTATCAGCTCCTTCATAAAGTGAAGTAACAACTCCGCCCCCACTCCACTTAAAAAGCAGTTTGTCCTAAAGCAACTAAGTCTTCTGTCCTGCAGCTGCTCCTTGAGGATAGGGTCCATAGCCAATGAGGAGCCTGATAGAGGTTAGTCATGGGCATAGGAGGCTGTCTGGGAAGAACAGGATCAGATTCTAAGTGGCAACTTGCCAGAATCATTGGGTAGTAAGCATTTTTGGCTTGGGGAGAAAGGCATTCTTATGAAAAAACAAACCAACAAAACCAGCGTATGCAGGAGCTGGACACTCAGAAACTTGAGTCTTCTATTTTGGCCTTGCCTGATGCTTATCTGTTTTCATTTAAATAAATAGTCAATGAGAACATCTTGAATTTAAAAACAAACATCAAACTGTGTCTGGAACAGAACTTTGTTTATAAAACCTTTGATTGGTGGAAAGAATTGTTGTCCTTCCAGCAAACAGAGAGTGAGTCATGAAGCCTGACTTGAGTTTTACTCTGTTTTGGCTAGCCTTGCTTAGTAAAGCATCTCTGTTAACTCAGTACTGGAGTGTATACACACTGTTCTTATGAGCAGACTTTCTCCAAAATCTATTTGTATCAATACTATACCTACTAGGATCTTTAGTACCTTAGACCAGGAACTTAATGTATGGATCTTAGAATACTTTGGCAGGTGCATATTGTTATTTTCACTACTTTAGGGCCAGTTCCTATAAAGCACTGAGTGTCCTCTTCTTCCATTGATATGGGACCTTTATTAGTTAGGTTATAAGAGGTGCCTTAAACTCAAGTCTAGTGTTGAAATACATCATAGTATATTTATGAGCTGTCAGTTTTTAACCTTTTGGATATAGATATAATAGGGAACGTAATGTTAGATACTCACATTTGTCTATATGTGTTTATAATGTGTGAATATATTATAGATACTTTTAAAAACTGCTTTTGACATTTCTACCCAATGGGCCTATTATCTTACCCACTGTATTAAATATTGTTACTTTTTAAAAAAAAAAGTCAAGATACTGAAATATTGTAATTAAAAAATAAAAGATTACAGAGCTTCAAAGAAGAGCATAAACATGTCAGATTTGAAGTCCAAATTCAGATCATGAGAGCAAAAGTTGGCCCGAAGAGTCTAAATTTTATTAATTTAAAAAATTCTGTTAAGTGGAGTAAAATATTATATGCATATTTGTCTGTGTATCTAACCACCGCTACAAATCTACTGTATGTTTTACAATTAGAGTTTGGAGAAATAAGAAGTCCAGTCACTGAACTTCAGCAGTGGTATTTAAGAGCAGTACATATAACTTTTTGGAGACATCCTGTATGCTAGGATGAAATGTTATATTTTCCTTTGATTTAATTTTTTTTTTCAAAAGTATTGCAAAAGATACTTTAATTTCAGAAAGCTCTCTGGCTTGAGACTCAATTAACTCTGGGAATTTCTATGCTAGATTGAACTGGTGAATAGCCAGCTGTGTGTAGTTTTGTTAAATTAAACTGATTGGGTTGTTCAGCTTGAATTTTGGTAACAGGAAGTGATGAAGTGAAGAAAGGTGCAAGAATTTCTGTTCCTACACAATATTTTAATTAGGCTGCTGGTGAACTCAGAAGAGTGATGATATGTTGACAATTATTGTCTCATTGTTTCCTTCTACTCCTCCATCTGTCTGTAGAAAATAAAAGAGGAAATAGATGCCAGATGAAATATACAGAGAGGGGTGTGATGGGTTGCCCCCCCCTTCTGGGATGCCACCTGATGTACTGGTGTCCCACTGAACTCACCTGGTCCACCAGCCTGGGCTCCCTCACCCTGTCCTACTGCACACACACACAGGTAGGGGTACACCTAGCTACATGGGAAGAGTTTCAGATAGGGATTGCCCAGTACTTAAGTGCACACCTCCTTTGGGGGTGCAAACCCAAAATTGTATTGTCTTGTGCTGCACAGAAAACTGTATCGCGTAAACTCATGAAATTCACTCCCTCCCTCAATGTGAGGGAAGATATGCACAGCCTTTTGTCCCCATCCCCCCCTCCCAGTTATGAATTGCACATCTGGGCTTTAGAAAACCAAACTAGTTTATTAACTACAAAGGATAAATTTTAAATGTTTGTAAGGGATAGCAAACAGATCAAATCAGATTACTGAGCAAATAACATAAAACACGCAAACTAAGCTTAATACACTAAATTAACTGGTTAATAGTAGCAAATTGTCACCCTAAGTGTTGTTTTATGCAGGTTGCAGAGTTTCTTGAAAGCAAACTGCACTGCTTGCAGCTTAGATCTCCAGGTATTCCTTTCACAGGCTAGCCGCTAGACCTTTCTCACCTGGGCTCAGCCTTGGCACCCCCCCTCCGCCCCAGCTTAGTTCCTTTGTTTCTTCAGGTGTTTTCAGCAGTCTTCCTTCTTGGGCAGGGAGGCATTGGAGAAGAATAAAGATTAACTCACTTCCCTGCCTTAAATAGGATTTGCATGTGACGAGAATCCTTTGTTTCCCAGTTTGGCCCCCACCCCCTCTTAATGGAAAAACACGAAGTCCAAGATGGTGTCCTGTACCAGGTGACATGATCACCTGACCCTGCAGTGTCAAAGCAGCATCCCAAGAAACTTCTCAGGAAGGAGGGAGATTAGCATCTTCAAAGTCCTATTGTCCTTCCTAATGGCCCATCCAGGCTAATTGCATACTGTCTGGTGGGCGTTCCCCAAGTATAAACACAGTTATAATTGTGTTATATTCAATATTCCTAACTTCAGATACAGAAATGATACATGCATACAAAGAGGATAATCATATTTAGTAAATCATAACATTTCCAATGATACCTCACATGACCCATCTTCCGTAAAACATATCTTAGTTATGCCATATTCATATCTCTATGAAGAATATGGGGCATAGGGTCACACGGGGAAACTAGATGATGATATTAATATAGGAAAAGAATTAGGTGGTGAATTCATATTCAGAAGGAATCCTATTAAGATTGCAGAAGAGTTTCGTAATTCTTTAAAGTGTTTGTAGTGATACTTGTGTATAGTATCAATACAACAACAGGTATCATTTTAAAGCAGTGATATTTGCTAAGGTCTTGTCTATATTCAAAGTTTTACCTCTTTAACTTGAAATTGGTTTAAGAACTGATTTAGTAAAAAAGCAGTTCCAAACATAGTGTGGATGCTGGATTCAATTTAAATCACCCTTATATTGATTTAGCTTAAATAAATTCCTTATTGAATTAAATTAAATTGGTATAACAAGGTTGAAATTGAATTAAGAATGCACATACTTTGTTTGGCACTGGATTAACTAAATTGTTTTAAAATCACAACTTTAGTTAAACCACGGCAATTTTGAATGGAAATAAGTCCTTATATCTGTCCAGGGGCCAAATTCTACTTTAGGGGTTCAGCCATTTTTGTGGATATTTTGCCATGTGATATCAACCACCTCCTGTTTGGCTATTTGCCTGTTTTATAAATTGAGTAATTTTATAGGGATAGATGAAAAACACTGTTGAAGGACTGCACGGAGGCAGTGGTCCTGTCCTGGAAGCATTTTAAATATCTGCTATATATGCAGTGCATGCCCAAGGCAGAGAGTTTACTTCTCATGATCAGAGATCCTAGTTTTCCATGATTAACCCCCCCTCCAAATTCTCTGATTAAAAAAGCATAAAAATCTGCATTTTTCTGTGATTGAAATGAAATGCTGAAAGTTAGTTTCCCTAGCCACAATAGGGAGCCCTGCTGCCTGGGGCTGACAGCCCGAGCCCTGCCGGTAGAGTAGTGTTTAGTTCTTCCCTCACGGGGAGAGGGAAATACAGTACTCCCCTCAGGGGCATGCCTGGCTCACCGGGCTTTAAATGCTGCCTCACCTGCAGGCTTTCAATATCGATTTCAGTTGGACACTCTCACTGTGTTGGCCGCTTAGGTGAAGCACACGTGCCTCAAAAGTGCCACATTTGTCACAAACTGACAGCCCGGACCAGGAAAGCCAGAGACTTGCAGTTTAAACTGCTGCTCATGGAGAAGTCTGCCTGGCGTCTGAGCCAGAAGCACGGACACCCCCAGGACGTAGTTTACCAACTGCAGCCTCTCACAGGGACTCTTCTTTGTTTATGACTCATGCAACGGACCACCCTGCTAAAAAGGTGGCTAAGAAGCATACGCTGTCCCCACTGGCTTAGGAACCGACCCAAAAACGGTGTTCCTCAAACCGAGAGACCTCGTTGGTACCGACAGGCTCTACAGCCGAGATAGTGGGACCCTCCGGTACTGTGGGTACCGTGAGAGCTAAAGACTCCAAGAGAGCTAGCTCCAATGCAGGCACCAAGGGGAAACAGAAACCCCATGTCTCGGCACTGATGGAGCTGTCCCGACACTTGGCACCAGGCCCATCAAAGCAACTGCACCCTATGCTGCCACTTCCTGTCAGTATAGCACAATTGACAAGTGCACCCTTACAGACAATAGCTCCACAGCAGCTGGCACCACAACAATTCTTCCTTCCCCAAGACCTTATGGCAGTCATGGGCAACCTGCTGCCCATCAGGGTAATCCGCTGGCGGGCCGCCAGACAGTTTGTTTACGTTTGCACGGCCGCCCGCAGCTCTCAGTGGCTGTGTTTTGCTGTTCCCGGACAATGGGAGTTGCAGGAAGCAGTGGCCAGCACGTCCCTCCAGCCCGCGCCGCTTCCCGCAGCTCCCATTGTCTGGGAATGGCGAACCGCAGCCACTGGGAGCTGCGGGCGGCCGTGCAAATGTAAACAAACTGTCTGGTGGCCTGCCAGCAGATTACTCTGATGGGCCGCAGGCTGCCCAGCACTGCCTTATGGTGTCCTTGACACCTGACTCTCCTATTCTCAGCACCGAGATCACAGCACTGTCGGTACCGAGCCGCCCCACCACTCCACCATCATCTGCTCCCCCATTTTTGAGCAATGACGAGGATGAGGACAAGGGAGAGACATACCCCTCACACTACTTTTCTCCCAGCCACAAAACGATCAATCTGGCCCCGCCACACAAGGGGTACTATACAGGGGCCAAGAACAACAGTGGTACAGGCACCCTTGGATGGCTCCTATGGCCTTTCCTCCACAGTGGCAGTATTGGGCCCCATGGATGACACATCCCCCTCACCACCTCAAACTTCCTAGCCCACACAGGGAGGGTACACAGCAGTCACCTGTGCCGTCGGTACCGGGACCATCTGAGTACCGTGAAGAGATGACGGGAGAACAGGAAGAAATCTCTGACCAGGATGTCGAACCAACAACCCATTTTTCTTCCTCTGTCCCAGACGACACCATTATGCCCCCTCCTCTCAATGTGGGGGATGACTTTAGACATTGCCAGGATGCCTATAGGAGAGTTGCAGATTCCCTTGACATCTCCCTGGAGGAAGTGTAGGAGACACGACTTAAGCTTGTTGACATCCTGAAAACATCAGCATCGTCCAAAATCGCTTTACCCAAGAATGATGCAATCATGGAACCCTGTCAAACACATCTGGCAGACCCCTGCAACAATTGCCCTGACCTGCAAGAAATCCGACAGGAGATATTATGTCCCTGAACAGGGAACAGAGTTTCTTTTTTCACATCCCACGCCAAACTCCCTGGTAGTGGATGCTGTTAATGAAAGGGACAGACAATCATACCCCAGAAACACACCGTATGACACAGACTGGAAGAGGCTCGACCTCTTTGGCCGAAAAGCTTATTTCTCAGTGACGCTTCACCTTAGAATTGCTAATTATGAGGTGTTATTAGCAAAATACGACCACACAAATTATGGCAAACTATCAGATTTTTATTGAATTTCTCCTTTAGGAGAAAAAAGAACAATTTGGTGCACTCATTTCCGAGGGCCAACTGATCTCCAGGATGACACTGCAAGTTGCCCTAGACTCTGCAGATACAGCAGCATGATCTACAGCCACTGTGATCGTAATGAGAAATGCAAGAAACAGTGGAGAACTTGCTGTTTGAAGGGCCCTAACTCTTCGCAGCCAGAATGGACAAGTCTCTGCAAACCCTCAAGGTCTCGAGGATGACTCTGAAGTCCCTGGGTATCTATACTCCTAGGACAAAGAGAAGACAAGGAAGGTATTACAACCCACAGAGATTCTGGTCCACACCATATGCACAGACACGCAGGCAGTACGAGCCACAAGCCCGGAAATAATGGCCCCCAAGGAGATGACAACCATCAAATTAATCTACCACATCTCATCAACCATCCGCTAGGCAGTAAATATGAGATGTTGGTTGAGGCCCGAGACCCCCCACAACTTTCAACACTGAGAACTCCATCTCCCGACCATTCGGAGACTGTTTAACTCCCTATTACCCAGTCTGGCAATCCATCACTACAGACAGATGGGTGCTGGAGATAATCGAAGTTGGATACTCCATCCCTTTTACTTCCAAGCCCCCTACCCACCCTCTCTCCCCTCCCTCTTCAGGGATACTGCTTCAGGAGGTAACCCACCTCATCCAGCTAGGAGCAGTAGAATTGGAACCAACAAAATACAGAGGGATGGATTTCTAGTCAAACTACTTCCTCACACAGAAAAAACAGGAGGATGGAGGCCCATTCTCGATCTCCGACAATTCAACACATTTGTCAGAAACCAACACTTCAAGATGGTGACACTGGCCACCATTATCCCAGCGTTAGAAAGAGGAGACTGGCTCTCGGCCCTTGACCTTTAGGAAGCATACTTCCACATAACGATTCACCTATCACATCGGAGGTTTCTCTGATTCGCTCTCAGACCAGATCACTTCCAATACAAGTCCTGCCTTTCGGTCTGTCCACTGCTCCCCGAGTCTTCTCAAAGGTACTCGCGGGGGTCACTGCACACCTCCGCAAGAGAGGAATCATGATATTTCCATATCTGTACGACTGCCTATTGAAAGCAGCAAATCGAGCAGCGGCAGTAGAGGCTACCCAACAAACAATAGATCTCTTTACGCAATTAGGTCTCCAAATAAACACACACAAATTGACCCTCACATCAGTACAGGAGCTGGAATTCCTCAGGGCTTACCTCAATACACTTGAGGCAACAGCATCTTTACCAAGGCACACTTTCTAACTCTAATGAATCTGATTGCCACATCACTGAATAATCCCCAGGTAACAGGCAGGATTTGCCTGCAATTACTGTGGCACGTGGCCGCATCAACCTGCATTGTCCAAAACACAAGATTACATATGTGAACCCTACATGCTTGGCTCCGCACAACTTATTCCCCAGGAAGGTAGAGTATAAACAAATGCCTCACAATGCCAAGCAAAGTAAAAGACTCACTATCCTGGTGAATGCAACCACACAACGTATGCCTAGGAGTGTCTTCCACCCAAACTCCTCCTACATTGACTATTGCATTGGATGAGACCCTCATAGGTTGAGCAGCACATCTGAACTCTCACTCTGCTCAGGGCCGTTGGTTCCCACAGAAGCCGGGCTTCACATAAATCTGCTAGAACTAAGAGCCGTTTGCAATACATGCACCACCTTCCTACCTATGATCAGAAACATGACCATACAAATTCTCATAGACAATTTGGCATACATGTTCTACATAAACAGACAAGGGGGTGCATGCTCACACTCTCTGTGTGCAAAGGCTATGCGACTTTGGCACTGGCCCATTCAGCATAACAGTCACATTGTAGCAGCATACCTGCCCGGATATTAAAACACTACAGCAGATGCACTCAGCAGGAACTTTTCTCAGGACTACGAGTGGGAACGCGACAGCAGGGTTCTCCACAACATATTCAAACAATGGGGATTCCCCACAGTAGACCTCTTTGCAATGGAGCACAACACCAAATGCCCACTGTTTTTGCTCCAGGGCCGGAATGGGCCTTCGCTCCTTGGGAGATGCCTTTCTTATCAAATGGGATGCTCCCTTCCTATATGCCTTCTCCCCCCCCTTCCCCTAATGGGATGAGTGCTTCAAAAGATCAAAGCAGACAAGGCCACAGTAATACTGATAGCCCCCACATAGCCTCATCAAACATGGCTCCCCTACATTCTCAGAATGTCATTGTGCAGACCTCGCACTCTTCCTCTCCTACCTAGTCTCCTGTCCCAGGACTCAGGAAGAACCCTGCACCCGAACTTGGAGACACTCTGCCTCAAAGCGTGGTTGCTCTATGGCTCCAAGGACCTGAAATGACATCCTCCAAAGAAGTACAGAACATTTTATTAAATAGCCTCAGAGCGACTATCCACCACACATACCTGCACAAATGGAGATGTTTTGATTCCTGGTGTCACACTAAGGAGACCACATCGGTATCTGCGCTCTTACCTTTGATTCTGGATTACGTGCTCGAATTTAAGAGATTAGACATCTCTATTAGCTCAATCAGGGTACATCTGTCAGCCATAGCAGCTTTCCACCATAAGATAGATGGTGTATCAATTTTTGCACACCCTACCACCAAACATTTTCTGAAAGGCCTCAACAACATTTACCCCAAAATCCGCACTCTGACTCCGCCATGGGACCTCAGCTTAATTCTCCGGGGCATCACCAGACACCCATTCGAACCATTAGCCACTCGCTCACTTCTCCACTGGTCAATGAAGGTGGCCTTTCTAATCGCCATTACATCCGCAAGACAAGTGGGGGAACTAGGGTCCCCCATGGTGATCCACCCTACCCACTATTTGCCAAAGGTAAAATCACTCTCAGACCGCATCCCAAGTTTTTACCTAAGGTCACCTCTCATTCCACCTCAACCAACCCCTCTACTTACCAACGTTCTATCCTAAACCACATAAGAACAGATGAGAATTCACACACCCTCAATGTTTGCAGGGTCGTGGCTTTTTACATAGATAGAACAAGGTCATTCCGCAGGTCCCTGAAATTATTCGTTTCAATCATGGAACGATCAAAAGGAGATGCCATATCCAAACAGAGGCTCTCCAAATGGATTTCAGAATGCATCAAACTGTGTTACCAGCAACAGAACCTGCAACCCCCTATGGGGATTCGTACACATTCCACCAGGGCAATGTCGACTTTGATAGCTTTTCTGAACAGTTTTACCATTACGGATGTATGTAGAGCTGCAACCTGGGCCTCTGCCCATACATTTACGCAGCACTAAGCATTAGAGCAGCATGCAGCATCTGATGCATTATTTGGACTCACCGTATTATCCTCTGCCATGACATCAACTCCGAAGCCCCTCCCTTCCACTGGAGGGCACTACTCTGAAGTCACCTAAAGTGGAGCACCCACAGGGACATCACTCAAAGAAGAAGAGAGGGTAACACCTTGTGAATAACTGAGGTTCTTTGAGATGCGTATCCCCCTGGGTGCTCCACTACTCTTCCTCCTGGCCCAGATACCCACCCCCCTCCCCCGCTAGAGTCTAGCTGTGGGGCCCCCGTTGCCCAGACACCTGCCCCCTCTCCGCCTGAGCCTAGGAATCCAGAGGGAGAAACAGCCTGATGCTCAGTCCTAGGCTTGTACAGAGTTTCCTGTGCAACGCCCTCTCCTTCCCGAAGGGCATGCTGGGAATGGTAGCTGCCAGGAACCCACTAGTTCCCTCCTGCTCCCCCCAGCAGTGTCTTCTATGTGCGAGCTGGGCTCTGCCAGATCCAGCAGCTACTAGTGGCAGATAGCAGTACTGCAGCCCATTTCTGTGGGGGAAAAGAAATTCTGCATGCACGTTAATTTCTGCAAAATTCTGCATTGTGCAGTGGTGCAGAATTGCCCCAGGAATAAAGAGGGAGAGCAAAGCGAGAACTGCTTAAAATAAGATTTTTACTATGAAAAGTGATTCTGGCACCTTCATAACATCTGTTGTTGTGCATCCAGTCATATTGGCTGACTTAGTGACAATAAGTTGTTTGGTTTTTTTTTAATCCTTTCAGACCTGTGGACCCAACACAATTCAGAGCGAGCTACAGCTGTTATTCCTTGTGCTTCAACAGTATGATTTACTAAGATGAAATAGTTCTATACCTGACAATAGAATGTCACAGGTATCACTAAAAGCATAACTGGCAGCACTCCTTAGTTCTCCTGTCTCAGTAACTGCCAATATTGAGCTTCACATAGGGTACTGCAAGGATAGCCCTGATCCCAGGCTGGAGGCTCCTTGTTGAAAAGGAGATTTTGGTCCTTTATTGTATATGGCCTTTATTTAAAGAAAACCACCAGTCTGGACACCCGTGTGTGTGGTTTCTCTGATTGTGTTGTTCAGAGGTTTCAGTCTTGAATTGGTGTTTGAGGCTAAAAGAGCTTTGACTGAGCAAGGGCTGCTAGAAGTAAGACTGTGCTGGTTGCCAAAAAGTTAGTGACTAGCAAGTGTACAGGGTTACCTGTTACTTAATAAGCAACTGCAGCAGCTGCGATCCTAGCTGGTAGTCTGCTTAATAGAAAGGCAGCTTACAAGATAGGACCAGAATCCCCCTATTTGTACTAGATAGTTTTGTTCTTTACGAAGATTTTCTTTTGCATCGTGACGTGGTGGTATTAAAGATGCATCATAATATGCTTCAGTGTAATATGCTCTAGAGTCCTGGAGCATGATTTAGTTGGTGTTGGTACTGCTTTGAGTAGGGGGTTGGACTAGATGACTTTCCGAGGTCTCTTCCAACCCTAATCTTCTATGATTCTATGTAAGAATGTAGTGAGGAAAATCTTTTAATTACTGTGTCTACCATGAAATCAACTTGAATATGTTTTTAGTAGGGCTGTCAATTAATTGCAGTTAACTCACTCAATTAACTAAAAAAACTTAATTGCGATTAAAAAAATTAATCGCAATTAATCACGCTGTTTAAACAATAGAATGCCAATTAAAATTTATTAAATATTTTTGATGTTTTTCTACATTTTTCAAATTTATTGATTTCTATTACAACACACAATACAAAATGTACAGTGCTCACTTTATATTATTATTTTTGACAAATATTTGCACTGTAAAAATGATAAATGAAAGAAATAGTATTTTGCAATTCACCTCATACAAGTACCATAGTGCAATCTGTTTATCATGAAGGTGTAACTTACAAACATAGATTTTTTTTTTGCATAACTTCACTCAGAAACAAAACACCAAAAAACTTTAGAGCCTAAAGTCCACTCAGTCCTACTTCTTGTTCAGCCAATCGCTAAGGCAAACAAGTTTGTTTACATTTACGGGAGATACTGCTGCCTGCTTAGTATTTACAATGTCACCTGAAAGTTAGAACAGATGTTCGCATGGCACTTTTGTAGCCGGCGTTGCAAGGTATTTATGTGCCAGATATGCTAAACATTCGTATGCCCCTTCATGCTTCAGACACCATTCCAGAGGACATGCTTCCATGCTGATGACACTCTTTAAAAAATAATGTGTTAATTAAATTTTCAACAGAACTCCTTGGGGAAGATTTGTATGTCTCCTGCTCTGTTTTACCCACATTCTGCCATATATTTCATGTTATAGCAGTCTCGGATCATGACCCAGCACATGTTGATCATTTTAAGAACCCTTTCACTGCAGATTTGACAAAATGCAAAGAAGGTACCAATATGAGATTTCTAAAGATAGTTACAGCACTCAACCCAAGGTTTAAGAAAATGAAGATCCTTCCAAAATCTGAGAGGGAGGAGGTGTGGAACATGCTTTCAGAAGTCTTAAAAGAGCAACATTCTGATGTGGAAACTACAGAACCCGAACCACCAAAAAAGAAAATCAACCTTCTGCTGGTGGCATCTGACTCAGATAATGAAAATGAACATGCGTCGATCTGCACTACTTTGAATCGTTATTGAGCAGAACCCATCATCAGCTTGGACGCATGTCCCCTGGAATGGTGGTTGAAGCATGAAGTGACATATTAATGTTTAGTGCATCTGGCACATAAATATCTTGTGACGCCGGCTACAACGGTGCCGTGTGAGCACCTGTTCTCACTTTCAGGTGAGATTATAAACAAGAAGTGGGCAGGATTATCTCCTGCAAATTGTAACCAAACTTTTTGTCTAAGCGATTGGCTGAAGTAGGACTGAGTGGACTTGTAGGCTCTAAAGTTTTACATTGTTTTATTTTTGAATGCAGTTTTTTTTTTTTTTTTACATAATTCTACATTTGTAAGTTCAGTTTTCACGGGAAAGAGATTGCACTACAGTATTTGTATTAGGTGAATTGAAAAATACCATTTCTTTTGTTTTTTTACAGTGAAATACTTGTAATAAAAAATAAATATAAAGTGAGCACTGTACACTTTGTATTCTGTGTTGTAACTGAAATCTATATATTTGAAAATGTAGAAAACACCCCAAAATATTTAAATAAATGGTATTCTATTATTGTTTAACAGTGCGATTAATCGCAATAAATTTTTTAAATTGCTTGGCAGCACTAGTTTTTAGCCCTTTTTTTGAGGCTCTGCCTCTTGCATGTTAGTATATTCTATTGTTTTCTCAGTTGCATACTACTTATCACAAAAGGTTAGTTTGTGTTCAAGTTTGATTACACACATCAATCAATGTCTAGTGCTATTCTAAAGTTACATTCAATAGACTTAATTTTAAGTGATTAAAATGCAAACAACTTACTGCTGAGAAATTTTTAAAAGATGCAACTGGGGAAACACAGACTACGTGAATTTCATGACTAAAAGCCAACTATTTTTGTAGACTAATCCAGCCAAAATCTAGCAAAACATGTATGTGAATTGTACTCTCTCTTTATTGTGTTACTGGTTCTGGTACTAATTATCTGCAGATTATCGTGTTTGCAGAAAATATAGTGCTCAGCAGGTGTGCGGTTTTTTTACTTTATTTTTTTTAATTCCTATGTAGAGCAAAAGGAAAATGATGAAAATTGCTACTGAGGATCAGATTATATGGCACATCATCCAAGAATTTTTTTTTAAATCATACACATTTTGCCTTAAAATGTCTTATCTATAGAAGCAGCTTTGTATTTTAGTCAAAAATCATATGTTGTTCCACTGGATGCAAATTATCAATGGCATAAGATGGGTGTGTCAGGAAAGTAAGTTATTGCTAAATTTCAATCATTGATTTACTCGTAGCACTTCCAAAAAGAAAAATGTGTTCGAGTCAACTATAGTGCTTCAAGACCAGGACTGTTTGTTTATCTATTCAGAGTTAAGGAGAATAAACCTTCTTTCTGTATGGCTCCTTTTTTGTTTATGATACCCAGACAAATGCTGCATTTTTCTTCTCTTTGACCAAAGAAATGTCCGTTACCTGTATACCATACTTGTTTTGGTCTTTACCTGCATACCAAAGCTCCTAACTTCACCATAGAGTATATATTTACATTCCGGTCATCGTAGAATAGACTTGATCAGAGATTTCAAATCTGTAATTCAGGATATTTGTAGTTATACAACTTTATACCGTTCCCTTACTCATGCAAGTAATGCTGGATGAGGAACAATCAGGCCTAGAATCCCTGTGTACACCCTGTGTAAACAATTGTCTCAGCATTAGCTGCACTCTCATTGTCTTACGAACATATGATATTCATATCAATGTTGATTTTAAATTGTCTACAAAGCTTAGGATAGTGTTCTTGAATACCAATGCCATTCATGATCAGATGGGAAAGTATAGAATACGCTAGAAAAATTAATTAATTCTTCTTTTCTTCCCCCATCCTCCTATTGCCAAATTGACTGCAAAATTTGGTATGGCATTTGTTTTTTCCAGAGCTACTCTACTTCCGTCCATACGGTTGTCAGTTAAACAACTGGAAAAATCTACAAAAGTTTGTGCCTTTTATTATAAGGAAAGAAACAATTGAATTTTACTTACAATCCATGTGTAAGAAGCTGTTGCCTATTGGTCTAGATTTGCTTATACTGCCTCCTATGTGCAGGTGTCAAAGGATAATAAATGTGTCCAATTTGTACTGTGCCTTTAAGGGCAAAATGGCAATATGATAGATAAGTAATGTAATGGGGTTGGTTGCCAGTGTACTATGAAGACAGGACAGCTCCTTTATACAGCTTTTCTAATGTTCCCTCTCATGGGCTTGTTAATTTCATCATTCAAATCATGAACTCTGAGTTCATGTCAACTGGCATTTTAATTTTGTGCCACTTCCTTGGAGATCTGCCCAACACTCTGGCATCTCCATTTCTGAGGTTTTAGGAGCTTATTACATTCTGATTCATAGAAAGGTCTTTGCTTCTTCCTTCTGTCGGTAGAAGAAAACTGATTAGGTCCAGCAGGTACTGGAGCTTTGCAAAACTCTACTTGCTCTTTCATCTGGGGCTATTGCATTTTATTTTTGTATGGATGTATAAAATAGCAGTTGGTTTTAGCATTATCAGTCATTATGGTGAAGAGTGGGCAAATAGTAGTTTTTGGGTCAGGGCTAGTAAACTTTTCTGGCAGTTGTCCCAGGCTGGAATACTGACATGGGGCCTGACGTGACTACCATTAATGTCAATGGAAAACCTTGCATTGACTTTGTTAGGAGGTGGATTGGACCTGTGGTAAGGGGTTTTCTCCAATTTTTGTTGCACAGTCCTGGATTTGGAGTGGACATATCTAACCAGCACTCAGGACTTCAGTAAGCAGATTTTTTTTCTTCTCTGTGACCTTTCCCACAGCAGGGGAATTGGTTCTGAGATGTTGGAGGACTGCTGTGAAATGGAAAATTTCTGATATAACTTCAAAAGTACAGCCCATGCTCAGTAGAATTAAATGTGGGTACAAATAAAAGGAAAAGTGTTTACAAATGTTTAGGGCTGTCGATTAATCTCAGTTAACTCGTGATTAACTAAAAAAAATTAATCACAATTAAAAAAATTAATCACAATTAGTCACAGTTTTAATCACACTGTTAAACAATAGAATACCAATTGAAATGTATTAAATATTTTGGATGTTTTTCTATATTTTCATATATATTGTATTCTGTGTTGTAATTGAAATCAAAGTATTGTGACAAAGTTCCTCCTCTATCTTGGTGGGTCCTGCGCTTATTGGCGGATTTTCTTGCCTCAGAGATTCACCATGTGGGTTGGGGAACAGCCCAGAGACCTCCTCTGGAAGAGCCCACAGTCCAGGTCAATTGGGAGGTTTGAGGGGAACCCGGGGTCGCCCTCTACTCCGGGTTCCAGCCCAGGGCCCTGTGGACTGCAGTTGTCTATAGTGCCTCCTGTAACAGCTGCATGACAGCTACAACTCCCTGGGCTACTTCCCCATGGCCTCCTCCAAACACCTTCTTTATTCTCACCACAGGACCCTCCTCCTGGTGTCTGATAATGCTTGTGCGCCTCAGTCCTCCAGCAGCACACCCTCTCACTCTCAGCTCCTTGCGCCTCTTGCTCCCAGCTCCTCACACTCCTTTTAAAACCCAGATGCTCTGATTAGCCTGCCTTAATTGATTCTAGCAGCTTCTTCTTAATTGGCTCCAGGTGTCCTAATTAGCCTGCCTGCCTTAACTGGTTCTAGCAGGTTCCTGATTACTCTAGTGCAGCCCCTGCTCTGGTCACTCAGGGAACAGAACACTACTCATCCAGTGACCAGTATATTTGCCCTCTACCAGACTCCTGTACCCCACTGGTCTGGGTCTGTCACAGTATATATTATTGTTGATTACAAATATTTGCACTGTAAAAATGATAAACCAAAGAAATAGTATTTTGCAATTCACCTCATACAAGTACTGTAGTGCAATCTCTTTGTTGTGAAAGTACATCTTACAAATGTAGATTTTTTTTGGTACATAACTGCACTCAAAAACAAAACAATGTAAAACTTTAGAACCTACAATCTTGTTCAACAATCTCTAAGACAAACAAGTTTGTTTACATTTACAGGAGATAATGGCTGCCCTCTTCTTATTTACAATGTCACCAGAAAGTCAGAACAGGTGTTCGCATGGCAATTTTGTAGCCGGCATTGCAAGGTATTTACGTGCCAGATATGCTAAACATTCATATGCTCATTCATGCTTTGGCCACCATTCCAGAGAACATGCTTCCATGCTGATGATGATCATTAAAAAATAATGCGTTAATTCAATTTGTGACTGAACTCCTTGGGGGAGAATTCTGTCTCCTGCTCTGTTTTACCCACATTCTGCCATATATTTCACATTATAGCAGTCTCGGATCATGACCCAGCACATGTTGATCATTTTAAGAACACTTTCACTGCAGATTTGACAAAACACAAAGAAGGTACCAATGTGAGATTTCTAAAGATAGCTACTGCACTCGACCCAAGGTTTAAGAATCTGAAATGCCTTCCAAAATCTGAGAGGGACAGGCTGTGGAGCATGCTTTCAGAAGTCTTAAAAGAGCAACACTCCGATGCAGAAACTACAGAACCCGAACCACCAAAAAAGAAAATCAACCTTCTGCTGGTGGCATCTGACTCAGATAATGAAGCATGAAGGAGCATATGAATGTTTAGCATATTTGTTTGAGCAATTGGCTGAACAAGAAGTAGGACTGAGTGGACTTGTAAGCTCTAAAGTTTTTTGCATTGTTTTATTTTTGAATGCAATTTTTTGGTACATAATTCTACATTTGTAAGTTCAACTTTCATGAGAAAGAGATTGCACTACTATACTTGTATTAGGTGAATTGAAAAATAGTATTTCTTTTGCTTTTTTACAGTGCAAATACTTGTAATGAAAAATAAATATAAAGCGAGCACTGTACACTTTGTATTCTGTGTTGTAATTGAAATCAATATATTTTAGGATGTAGAAAATATCCTAAATATTTAAATAAATGGTATTCTATTATTGTTTAACAGTGCGATTAATCATGATTAATTTTTGTAATCGCTTGACAGCCCTACTTACTCTTAATCAAACGAAATACGCCTAAAGAATTAATGGAAGGTGTGATGGATAAATTTGAACCATGGGCACAGAGTCTGAGAATGAAATGTGACACAAGCATTATGTTGCATTGAATACAGGGGTAACTCAGATAGCAAGGAAGACACTTGTTCTTGGTTTAACCTTTTCACAGTATATAATAAAGTCAAAAATAGAGACAAGTGTAATGATATTCATTTGGCATCCTCAGTCCTTCATACCAAATTTGGAAAGATAAGAAATAACAAATAGTCATGCAATGTTCAGTAACTTATCATGAAGAAAAAAAATGCAGTATAGTTGGTGATTCAGATAAAAATGAAGATTTGTGTAAATCATGAATAATGTAAAACAGAATTGCTAAATAATATTTAAACTTCCAAATAAGAGCACCAAGATCTGGCTTTGTTGGGTTGGCCCTCTTTGATATAAACGGAATACATATATTTTTTAAATGTTTGATTTTACTTCAGGAACAGAATTTATAATAAAATAATAAAGAACATGAAAACCTCAATAAAAACAAAATGCAGAGGGGAAAATACCTAACTACTATGTAGCAACACCAGACATGACATATCTTCATGGTTACTCTGCCAGCTCTGAGTAAGTGTGAAGATGTGCTGATACCCAGAAATTAAGTATGTTTGTTCCTTTTCCCATGTTAATGGTTCCTATAACACAAGCTGAAGTTCATAAACAGAATACCGTAGTTTTAGGAAAGCTCAAAATAAAAAAATTGCCAGCCAACTAACTGGTTTATTATACAATCTGTGGGCTTCCAAACTACTTGTGATACAGTTATTACCTTTTTGGGTGAGAGCTTTCCATTCTTTTCATATGGCATGTTTTCTGCATGTGAAGTTTCCAAACGCTGTGATCCTTACAGGATTCCAAACCTTGTTTCCATGGGGATCTACCAGTATTGTGCCAAAAACACTTGGTCTTTGGAAGTCGGAGAGGGAAGATATCGTCAACTAAGGCAGCGAGAGGACCAAAAACACACTTGAGGCTTTGTGTTCACTGACACAAAGGTGTGTTTTACCAGTGAGATAACTAAAAACATGATAGTTATTTCCCTGTAATATCTTAAGTGGAGTCAAGACACTTGTAGTTTTTACTGTGAGGTAGCTAGGTGGGGTCCGTACAATAAACGCCCACCTGTGGTCAGCCTTGCCTAGTTTACCTTATGGTTGAAAACTACAATGCCTTTTTTCCACTATATTTTTACAGCAGGATAGCTAACATACGAGAACTATTCTTTAGTGGAGGTATAGCCTAACTAGGATTGCAGGGTTAAGCTCTGGAAGGAAGGAAATGCCAGAGTTAAGGTTGTCCTTGCAATTTTAACTTTTCCCCTTTATACATATGCATTAAAATACATACAATATTACACAATTTCCCTACAAACTTAGATACCCATCTTGTAGTATTGAGTAATTATTTGGGCATGCCAGAAAGTCTGTGGAAGTACATAGAAAATACTCAGTAAACTGTACTTACAAAACATAGATATTGGTGTGTATGCCATGAAGAGCAATACTGAAAATTAGCTCTATTAAAATTGGTGTTTATAGGCCATCTGAGTTCACAGCTATGTTTACTTTGTGGTTTCCCTCCTTATCTTCTGAATTGTCTGTAACAGAGGCTGTATTGCTTATTTAAAAGAAAATGTATAACACATGGGTGCTGACAATCATTTAAAACCCATAACTAGCTTACAGAAAATTTGCTATATAAAATGTCCAAATCAATAAAGATATATTGAACATTTGTTTATGTATAAAACAATGACAATGTTACAAGCTACTAGATGTGAAACTAAGGATGTAGGAAAATTGCCATTGTAGATGAGAAATAGGTATGATTGCCTAATTCAAGATTGATTGCAATCTGTATACACAAGAAAACAGAACTAAGCTTTAAAAATGTATGAGTTTTAAATTGGCATTTCCTGACTCTTGTATGCTGAACTGTGCAAAATCATTAACACCATTTTTCATTTGAAATTATAAGTTTGGTTTTAAATGTAGTGAGTAATTGTTTATTGCTTCCTCTGTGGGTCTTGTAATAACATTTAACTAATAAACACTGTAACCAGAGCTGTCATGATAATGTCATAGTATTTTTGTATGAAAGAATGCTTTGGCATGAGTGAATTCTCTTTGGGTTGTTTAAAAGCACCATGTAAATAAATTTCCATTTGAGGAAGCACAGTACCTATGGGGAAAGGGTTGGTAGAGCATGGGGAATTTATAAAGTTTTCCTCAATGGCAGAAGGTACACCTGGGTCAGAATATAGCAATACAAGTTATAGAAAATATCTACTTCACCAAGGGGCTCAAAGCCAAAGTAGCAGAGTCGGCTACAGAGTAGCATGGCCAAGGAGCTACAATGGAGCACCATTTGAAGCTCAGAGCTGGGTTCTCATGGCAAAGGGGTGGGATGGGGCACATGTATACTGCTAACCTTCCCTTGGGAGTGAATCCCAGTTCTTGCTGGTGGAGTTTCCTTTAATACAGATAGCGAATGGAGAAGGGGTAATCAGTAACCAAAGCACCTTGATTACATGAAGTGCTAGGAAGATCTGTGTCCGTATAAGAAGTGTTTGTCTAAAACAATTCTATAACCTTTTTTTTTTTCCAGAATATGTAGGAGTCACCAAATACATGATGGCATGGCTTATCCAGGTTTTGTTAGCATTTTTCTGGGATGACTTCCGTAACTCAAACATGACTTCACCATTTGTGAGTGATGCACCCCTCCCAATCTCACATCCATGAAGCTTGTAAAGTATACTGAGCCATCATGAGGGAGAGTGAGTGCGTGTTGTGTGCATTCCTAGAATTAGCCTTTTTTTACCACCTTTTCCAAGAGAACCACTGCCTTTCTTTTCAGCATCGTCTATTGCAGTTATTATTTTTCTCAAATCAGTTGTGTTCATGTAGCTGTAAAATACTCTTCTTCTGTGTTTTTTTTAAATGTTCTCTCCTAACTTGAAATTTTCCTGTGTCATATGAGTCTTGTTACCCTAGTGAACACCAAGCTACTCAAGACTTTGCTATGAAATTTAGAACGATAAGGGGAGTAAGGAAAACAATACTGTTCACAAGTGGAATGTTGTTGGACACCAGTGAGGAAAGAAATTTTTTGATTAGCTCTTTGACTCTCCAAGAGTATAGACTGGAGTCTCACATTACACAGATCTTTTGAGATATTTGTTGAGGACATGTGTATCTTTTAATGGGTGTTGGGCTGCTTCTGTGAACTCTCAGGACATAGGGCACTACAGTCTGAAAACAATTCTGTCTGTGTCTGCAGTGGAGTAAAGTCAACAGTAATAGAGACTATGCTTGATACTAAACCCATTCAACATTATTTTGGAGCACTAATTAGTATTAATACTTACTCTGAAACTTATTTTGTATCTTCTGTGTATTCATAATAGAGGGATGTTTATTCATAAGAACACTGGTGCTTTTTTTAGCCCTGGTTCAACAGTACATTTTCTAGTATTCAGAATGCACATAGTGTGTGTATATCAGAAGTGTGAAATGACTGAAGTAAAATTAATCTCATGTTAGAATAGAAAATTAATTCTTATAAGTGGTAGCTACATGCTGTGCTAACTCAAAACTGCTTTGTTTTTATTTCCTTTGTCTCTATCTCCAAAGGCTCTATTATCAGTCTTTATACTTCATGACTTTTTAAGTCACTGCTAACAGACTACATTAAGCTATAGGTTCTTAGTTGATTCCAGTCAATTTCTCAGGTTTAGGTTAATGTCCTATGCATTGTATAGGAATGTGTATAAACACAAGTAGAAGTCCAGCAGCTTTCAGGTTTTGGAGGAAAGAAGGAGAAAAATCCAAGAAGTAAAACCTAACACATTTATATAAGCAATAGGAGGCCCATTGGTCCTGAGGATCTGGACCCAGTGGTAGAGGGCCAGAACCCATTTTTTAGGGCTTGCAGTCCTGGCTTGCTGTGTGACCTTGGGAAAGTCATTTATATTGAGGTTTTCAAAGGCACTTAAGAGACTTAGGCACTCAAGTCCTATTGGAAATGGGCTTCAAAATCCCAGTCTAAGCCTCTTTGTTCCTCAGTTTCCTCATCTATAAAACGAGTATTATGACACTTACTTTTGTTAAAGTTCTTAGATTTCTACAAATGGAAAGTGCTGTAGAAGTGCCAGCTGGTGTTTGTTCATTTACAAGTTGACTATAATTTTCTTACTGCAATTTACTGGAAAAATGTTGCATTCATTGGCAGGAGCTATATTTTCTTTCACTTTGAAGAGCATTACAAGAACATTTACTAATAGTAAACTACGATGCTGATAGGTGCAGATGGAGAAGCTGTTCAGGACCAGCTTTTCCAGCATAGTCAACACAAAAATTCTGATATTTTTTTTAACTCTTCCAAAATTCACTAGAGTTATCATGCTTTGAGTTGTGCTTTCATATAATTTAAAAAATCAATGTTAACCCACATTTGCAATATAGTAGTAACTGAGATACTGGAATGATTTCCTATGGTAAGTATAGAGAAGAATGAAATATTTCAGATATCACTCTTCGGGTGGATGTTGACTTTTTAATGGTGATCACTGTATTTTGCATAATTAATGACACCACAGTAAAGAATTCCTCTTTGGGGCTGAAATTCTATGCCTGTTACACTCATAGGTGAACTTGTGTGCGTTAAATTTGAGGAAAAGCCCTTAATTCCTTTTCTGGTTTATGGATAAGTTGTACAAGTTGTTTTCTTCTTATATTTCTAAATGAGATTGTAGGCACTTGTTATTCGGATTGGGTTACAACAAGAACATGTAAATAGTCCTCAACTAGGAGTGTGTGCTTTATGCTTGAAAAACTTTTGCATTTGATTGCACTTGATTGAATAAAGCTCAGGGTGATTTTTGAATATTTCAGACTGAATATGTGTAATGGAAAAATTTAAGTTATAAAGTATTTAATTCAGTATAGAGGCACTGCATATGTACACTTCTCAAAACAGGCTAAGGTGGCAATCTGATTTCTTCTAACTGCTGCCTTTCCACCGGGATCTTCTATCTAGCACTCCAGCCTCTCTTCTTTCCTCCTTACTTTTCCCCCTTGGTGTTTTTTTTTTTTTTTAATGTATAATCCTTAGATCAAGTTTCCCAAACTTCTCAAATCTAGATTATAAATTCTTTAGTTTATGGACTCCCAATAGTTCTTTGTACAGCCCATAGCACAACAGGGTCCTATTTTGGTTGGGCCTACTTCACATATTGCACATGTATAGTTTTCCTTGTTTTTTTGTTAACTGGATAGCTTATAATATACCTGGATATGTTAATCTCTGTTCTTTAAATATATGCCTGAAAATAAATGAGATGATGTGCTGTTTAGCAGTGTTAATTTGGTCATAGAAACTCTTTCCTGATTTTTTTAAATAACTGCACTGTTCTAATACCCAGCGTGTATGGGTTTTTTTTAAATTGAATTATGCCACAATACAGTGGTTTTCCCCCTGTCCCATTTCCACTTATGCCAGACCTCCACAAACTTCCCACTGTGTTTGCTATTTTGGTCTGTATTTGCTAACTGTTCTTGCCTATCATATTATGTCTATTTGCGTTCCTTTGGAGCTTTTCTTTCCTTTTTTTTTTTCTTTTTTGGTCATTCTTGTTTTTTGTGGCTTTCCAAGTTCCTGCCATTCCCTGATAATTCCACATTCCCGTTCTCCCACTCTCCAGAATGTTCTAGATAAGGTTTGCGCATTGATCAGGCTAAACTAGGGTTACCATATTTGGAGTGTCCAAAAAGAGGACACTCCACGGGGCCCCAGCCCCGCCCACGCCCCCGCCCCAACTCCGCCCCCTCCCCTGCTTCCCGCGAACATTTGATTCGCGGGAAGCCTGAAGCAGGAAGCAGGCAGCAGGTAAGCGGGGGGGAGCGGGAGGGAGGAGGCGCGGCCCAGTCTGGCCCCCTCCGGCGGCCGGCCCCGGCCCCTCCAGCCTGGCTCGGCTCGGGCCCTGGGGTGCTGGCCCTGGGCCAGCCCCC